>NC_060191.1:13583697-13897890 GCF_021184085.1 Oncorhynchus gorbuscha
AGGGAGGTACTGTGGTGTGTTGGAAGGAAGGAGAGGAGGAAAGGGAGGAGAAAGGGTGGGGAGAGGGAGGTACTGTGGTGTATTAGAGGAGATGAGGAAAGGGAGGAGAAAGGGTGGGGAGAGGGAGGTACGGTGGTATATTAGAGGAGAGGAGGAAAGGGGGGAGAAAGGGTGGGGAGAGGGAGGTACTGTGGTGTGTTGGAAGAAAGGAGAGGAGGAACGGGAGGAGAAAGGGTGGGGAGAGGGAGGTACTGTGGTGTATTAGAGGAGAGGAGGAAAGGGAGGAGAAAGGGTGGGGAGAGGAGGTACTTTGGTGTATTAGAGGAGAGGAGGAAAGGGAGGAGAAAGGGTGGAGAGAGGGAGGTACTGTGGTCTATTAGCGGAGATGAGGAAAGGGAGGAGAAAGGGTGGGGAGAGGGAGGTACTGTGGTGTGTTGGAAGAAAGGAGAGGAGGAAAGGGAGGAGAAAGGGTGGGGAGAGGGAGGTACTGTGGTATATTAGAGGAGAGGAGGAAAGGGAGGAGAAAGGTTGGGGAGAGGAGGTACTGTGGTATATTAGAGGAGAGGAGGAAAGGGAGGAGAAAGGTTGGGGAGAGGAGGTACTGTGGTATATTAGAGGAGAGGAGGAAAGGGAGGAGAAAGGGTGGGGAGAGGGAGGTACTGTGGTGTGTTGGAAGAAAGGAGAGGAGGAACGGGAGGAGAAAGGGTGGGGAGAGGGAAGTACTGTGGTGTTTGTGGTTTGTATGCTGGTGCTAAATCTGATTTCTGTGAAGCATGGTGTTGGGAGCATCATTATTTGCATATAGGCCTACTGTAGCTCTGATTGTCTATGGTGCATGGGTCTGTGATTGTCTATGGTGCATGGGTCTGTGTTGAGTCCGGTCCTGGACAAGACTGACACGTTTTTATTAGGTTTTATTTACTCCATGTCTATTAATTGTCCCACTCTATATTGCTATAGAGTGTTCACAAATGCCTAACTATACGTAATTCCCAAACATTCTATGAAAGTATGAAAATGTGAAAAATACTTGCTGCGAGTGTATATGAACAGATTTGAATAAGATTTCATGTTGTAAAACACTTTCAGTTCCACTTTAAGGGGTCAGGTGGCCAGGGGGCCAGGGGGCCAGGGTAGAGGACGGAGGATAGAGGACAGTGAGGCCAGAGCAAGGGATCAGGGAGCAGAGATTAGGGCAGGAGGGATGGAAGGTGCCACTGTCAAGCTCAGGTTATGAGGCAGGCAGGGAACACATGAGAACAGATTAAGATGGGGGCAGGGATGGGTTTTGGGTTAATTTTCAGGGACCCGTTTTGGCTTGTGAGCTCTACTTTCAAAACTACTCGCTGAAATGATTTGTAAACAATTATAACGCATCTTTAATGGACAGACACTCTACACTATCAAATCAAATCAAATCAAATTTTATTTGTCACATACACATGGTTAGCAGATGTTAATGCGAGTGTAGCGAAATGCTTGTGCTTCTAGTTCCGACAATGCAGTGATAACCAACAAGTAATCTAACTAACAATTCCAAAACTACTGTCTTATACACAGTGTAAGGGGATAAGGAATATGTACATAAGGATATATGAATGAGTGATGGTACAGAGCAGCATACAGTAGATGGTATCGAGTACAGTATATACATATGAGATGAGTATGTAGACAAAGTAAACAAAGTGGCATAGTTAAAGTGGCTAGTGATACATGTATTACATAAGGATGCAGTCGATGATGTAGAGTACAGTATATACATATGCATATGAGATGAATAATGTAGGGTAAGTAACATTATATAAGGTAGCATTGTTTAAAGTGGCTAGTGATATATTTACATAATTTCCCATCAATTCCCATTATTAAAGTGGCTGGAGTTGGGTCAGTGTCAATGACAGTGTGTTGGCAGCAGCCACTCAATGTTAGTGGTGGCTGTTTAACAGTCTGATGGCCTTGAGATAGAAGCTGTTTTTCAGTCTCTCGGTCCCAGCTTTGATGCACCTGTACTGACCTCGCCTTCTGGATGATAGCGGGGTGAACAGGCAGTGGTTCGGGTGGTTGATGTCCTTGATGATCTTTATGGCCTTCCTGTAACATCGGGTGGTGTAGGTGTCCTGGAGGGCAGGTAGTTTGCCCCCGGTGATGCGTTGTGCAGACTACCCTCTGGAGAGCCTTACGGTTGAGGGCGGAGCAGTTGCCGTACCAGGCGGTGATACAGCCCGCCAGGATGCTCTCGATTGTGCATCTGTAGAAGTTTGTGAGTGCTTTTGGTGACAAGCCAAATTTCTTCAGCCTCCTGAGGTTGAAGAGGTGCTGCTGCGCCTTCTTCACGACGCTGTCAGTGTGAGTGGACCAATTCAGTTTGTCTGTGATGTGTATGCCGAGGAACTTAAAACTTGCTACCCTCTCCACTACTGTTCCATCGATGTGGATAGGGGGGTGTTCCCTCTGCTGTTTCCTGAAGTCCACAATCATCTCCTTAGTTTTGTTGACGTTGAGTGTGAGGTTATTTTCCTGACACCACACTCCGAGGGCCCTCACCTCCTCCCTGTAGGCCGTCTCGTCGTTGTTGGTAATCAAGCCTACCACTGTTGTGTCGTCCGCAAACTTGATGATTGAGTTGGAGGCGTGCGTGGCCATGCAGTCGTGGGTGAACAGGGAGTACAGGAGAGGGCTCAGAACGCACCCTTGTGGGGCCCCCGTGTTGAGGATCAGCGGGGAGGAGATGTTGTTGCCTACCCTCACCACCTGGGGGCGGCCCGTCAGGAAGTCCAGTACCCAGTTGCACAGGGCGGGGTCGAGACCCAGGGTCTCGAGCTTGATGACGAGCTTGGAGGGTACTATGGTGTTGAATGCCGAGCTGTAGTCGATGAACAGCATTCTCACATAGGTATTCCTCTTGTCCAGGTGGGTTAGGGCAGTGTGCAGTGTGGTTGAGATTGCATCGTCTGTGGACCTATTTGGGCGGTAAGCAAAGTGGGTCTAGGGTGTCAGGTAGGGTGGAGGTGATATGGTCCTTGACTAGTCTCTCAAAGCACTTCATGATGACGGAAGTGAGTGCTACGGGGCGGTAGTCGTTTAGCTCAGTTACCTTAGCTTTCTTGGGAACAGGAACAATGGTGGCCCTCTTGAAGCATGTGGGAACAGCAGACTGGTATAGGGATTGATTGAATATGTCCGTAAACACACCGGCCAGCTGGTCTGCGCATGCTCTGAGGGTGCGGCTGGGGATGCCGTCTGGGCCTGCAGCCTTGCGAGGGTTAACACGTTTAAATGTCTCACCTCGGCTGCAGTGAAGGAGAGACCGCATGTTTTCGTTGCAGGCGGTGTCAGTGGCACTGTATTGTCCTCAAAGCGGGCAAAAAAGTTATTTAGTCTGCCTGGGAGCAAGACATCCTGGTCCGTGACTGGGCTGGGTTTCTTCTTGTAGTCCGTGATTGACTGTAGACCCTGCCACATGCCTCTTGTGTCTGAGCCATTGAATTGAGATTCCACTTTGTCTCTGTACTGACACTTAGCTTGTTTAATAGCCTTGCGGAGGGAATCGCTGCATTGTTTATATTCGGACATGTTACCAGACACCTTGCCCTGATTAAAAGCAGTGGTTCGCGCTTTCAGTTTCACGCGAATGCTGCCATCAATCCACGGTTTCTGGTTTGGGAATGTTTTTATCGTTGCTATGGGAACGACATCTTCGACGCACGTTCTAATGAACTCGCACACCGAATCAGCGTATTCGTCAATATTTTCATCTGACGCAATACGAAACATGTCCCAGTCCACGTGATGGAAGCAGTCTTGGAGTGTGGAGTCAGCTTGGTCTGAATCGCATAGAATCGCAGACACCAATTGCAAACATGGACAGAATCAAACGACAGTGGATGAGACAAGACGTAAAATGGTCTGATGGTACTCTCTGATAGTGAGGAAATTTATTTAACCAGGTAGGCTAGTTGAGAACAAGTTCTCATTTGCAACTGCGACCTTGTGTGTGTGTGTGTGTGTGTGTGTGTGTGTGTGTGTGTGTGTGTGTGTGTGTGTGTGTGTGTGTGTGTGTGTGTGTGTGTGTGTGTGTGTGTGTGTGTGTGTGTGTGTGTGTGTGTGTGTGTGTGTGTGTGTGTGTGTGTGTGTGTGTGTGCTCTCGCTGCATTTAGTTATCACCTTCTCACTTAACTTCCTGCTCCTTTCCAGTAATCCGCAGCGGTAAAAAAGGATTTGACCTGAAGATGATAATGACAAACCATGCAGAAATATCTTACACCCATCTTAGCCACATTCCAGCAGAGAAAGCCACACACTCTCTCGGTTAGCTATCTATTGTTGGAGTATTATTCTCATACTAAGCAGTTCCGCTTGTTATATTGACTGCTAAGCAGTTTCCTCCCATTCTTAAGCCGCACAAACTGTTGCTGGCAGTCTTAATTTTGTCAAAAATTAGCATCAAGGATTAAATCTAAGTGCTTTCGACAAGTCACCATGGCGAAACGCCCACAACTTGCAGCAACGTGAACCATATTCTGATGGTTCCACACATTTGCATTCAAATGGCCTGTCTGTGCTCTACTCGGTTAGTGAATATTTACTGAGTGACTATCTAATAGCTCAAGCAAGATTTTATTTCTTCATCACATAAAATACCCTGATATATAAGACCAAGCATTTAACTGATGATCAGTTTCTTTCACTGTGAAAGGGGGTGGATCTTAATCTGGGTCTCCAGTTCTTGTCCTGATTATTACTAGACTGCCCTGCACTCTCCTGAGGGTACTGGTGTTAAAGGCCTGCTGCCTACAGTATGCTGTTCAGATCCATCTGTTTCCTGACTTTTGTCTGTCATGGGGTAGACTGAGTTTGTTTGTAACATGATCTGTCCTCCTGCCCAATAACAGACACAGTTACACTGAAGAGGAAGTGGGACATTTGACATTTATGTTGGGAAATAGTGGTGGTTGACCAAAAAGCAGAAAACATACTCCTCTTCCCCTGTGAGAGTAAGACAGTTCCTCCTCCTCTTCCCCTGTGAGAGTAAAACAGTTCCTCCTCCTCTTCCCCTGTGAGAGTAAGACAGTTCCTCCTCCTCTTCCCCTGTGAGAGTAAGACAGTTCCTCCTCCTCTTCCCCTGTGAGAGTAAGACAGTTCCTCCTCTTCCCCTGTGAGTAAGACAGTTCCTCCTCCTCTTCCCCTGTGAGAGTAAGACAGTTCCTCCTCCTCTTCCCCTGTGAGAGTAAGACAGTTCTTCCTCCTCTTCCCATGTGAGAGTAAGACAGTTCCTCCTCCTCTTCCCCTGTGAGAGTGAGACAGTTCCTCCTCCTCTTCCTCTGTGAGAGTAAGGCAGTTCCTCCTCCTCTTCCTCTGTGAGAGTAAGACAGTTCCTCCTCCTCTTCCCCTGTGAGAGTAAGACAGTTCCTCCTCCTCTTCCCCTGTGAGAGTAAGACAGTTCCTCCTCCTCTTCCCCTGTGAGAGTAAGACAGTTCCTCCTCCTCTTCCTCTGTGAGAGTAAGACAGTTCCTCCTCCTCTTCCCCTGTGAGAGTAAGACAGTTCCTCCTCCTCTTCCCCTGTGAGAGTAAGACAGTTCCTCCTCCTCTTCCCCTGTGAGAGTAAGACAGTTCCTCCTCCTCTTCCCCTGTGAAAGTAAGACAGTTCCTCCTCCTTTTCCCCTGTGAGAGTAAGACAGTTCCTCCTCCTCTTCCCCTGTGAGAGTAAGACAGTTCCTCCTCCTCTTCCCCTGTGAGAGTAAGACAGTTCCTCCTCCTCTTCCCCTGTGAGAGTAAGACAGTTCCCCCTCCTCTTCCCCTGTGAGAGTAAGACAGTTCCTCCTCCTCTTCCCCTGTGAGAGTAAGACAGTTCCTCCTCCTCTTCCCCTGTGAGAGTAAGACAGTTCCTCCTCCTCTTCACGTGAGAGTAAGACAGTTCCTCCTCTTCTTCCCCTGTGAGAGTAAGACAATTCATCTAATCAAAGTCTTTTGTCATGTGCGCCGAATACAACAGGTAGAAATTACAGTGAAATGCTTACTTACAGGCCCTAACCAACAGTGCACTTTTTAAGTTAAAAATAGGTATTAGGTGAACAATAGATAAGTAAAGAAATAAAACAACAGTAAAAAGACAGTGAAAAGCACCCAGGCTGTGTCGCAACCGGGGCGACGTACAATTGGCCTAGCGTCGTCCTGGTTAGGGAGGGCTTGGCCAGTAGGGATATCCTTATCTCATCGCGCACCAGCAACTCCTGTGGCGGGCCGGGCGCAGTACACGCTAACCAAGGTTGCCAGGTGAACAGTGTTTCCTCCGACACATTGGTGCGGCTGGCTTCCGGGTTGGATGCGGGCTGTGTTAATAAGAAGCAGTGCGGCTTGGTTGGGTTGTGTATCGGAGGACGCATGACTTTCAACGTTCATCTCTCCCGAGCCCGTACGGGAGTTGTAGCGATGAGACAAGATAGTAGCTACTAAACAATTGGATACCACGAAATTCAACAACAAAAAAATGTTTAAAAATATAAAAGACAGTGAAAAATAACAGCTGCGAGGCTATATATAGTAGCAAGTAGAGGTCGATATATGATGATAAACAGAGAGTAGCAGTAGCGTGAAAGAGGGGTTGGCGGGTGGTGGGTGGCGGGACACAATGCAGATAGTTTGGGTAGACAATGTGTGGGGGCACCGGTTAGTCGGGCTAATTGAGGTAGTATGTGCATGGATGTATAGTTAAAGTGACTATGCATATATGATAAACAGAGAGTAGTAGCAGCATAAAATAGTGTTTGGGGGGAGCAAGACAATGCAAATAGTCCAGGTAGACATTTGATTACATGTTCAGGATTCTTATGGCTTGGGGGCAAAAGCTGTTGAGGAACCTTTTGGTCCTAGACTTGGCGCTCTGGTATTGCTTGCCATGCGGTAGTAGAGAGAACAGTCTATGACTGGGGTGGCTGGGGTCTAGGACAATTTTTAGGGCCTTCGTCTGACACAACCTGGTGTAGAGGTCCTGGATGGCAGGAGGCTTAGCCCCAGTGATGTACTAGGCCGTACGCACTACCCTCTGTAGTGCCTTGCGGTCGGAGGCCGAGCAGTTTCCGTACAAGGCAGTGATGCAACCAGTCAGGATGCTCTCAATGTTGCAGCTGTAGAACCTTTTGAAGATCTGAGGACCCATGCCAAATATTTTTGGAGAATAGGCTTTGCCGTGCCCTCTTCACGACTGTCTTGGTGTGTCTTGGTGTTCTAGTTTATTGGTGATGTGGACACCAAGGAACTTGAAGCTCTCAACCTGCTCCAATACAGCCCCGTCAATGACAATGGGGCGTGTTGGGTCCTCCTTTTCCTGTAGTCCACAATCATAATCCTTTGTCTTTATTATGTTGAGGGATAGGTTGTTATTCTGGCACCACCCGGCCAGGTCTCTGACCTCCTCCCTATAGGCTGTCTCATCATTGTCAGTGATCAGACCACTGTTGTGTTGTCTGCAAATTAATTATGGTGATGGAGTTGTGCCTGGCCACGCAGTCGTGGGTGAACATGGAGTACAGGAGGGGACTGAGCACGCACCCCTGAGGGGCTCCAGTGTTGAGGATCAGCGTGGTGGATGTGTTGCTACCTACCCTTACCACCTGGGGGAGGCCCGTCAGGAAGTCCAGGATCCAGTTGCAGAGGGAGGTGTTTAGTCCCAGGATCCTTAGCTTAGTGATGAGGTTTGAGGGTACTATGGTGTTGAACGCTGAGCTGTAGTCAATGAATAGCATTCTCACGTAGGTGTTCCTTTTGTCTAGGTTGGAAAGGGCAGTGTGTTCTGGCGTTTGTGTGTAGTGTGTTCTGGTGTTTGTGTGTAGTGTGCTATATTCAGGGCTGGATACTTGTCTTGTGTAATGATGATGTGTCTCTGTTTGTTGGGGTCTGTGTTTTTCCACTCTGGAAAAGTACAGGGACTAGGGCTGTTTAGATGACTACTGTGTTGTTGATAAATCTGGCCATTTATCACCATGTTGTAACACTGAGCCATTGGAACGACCATTTCAACTTGCCCAGATGAAGGCCTATAATATGTCCATGCAGTCGTTTAGTATGTCCCTCTCACGTTCTGGCACTGTCTGTGTGCCTGCTGCTGTATGAAGTCCACGTAGACACACCAGACCATCCATCCAGGAATCAATAGTCAATCTTCCTCCTCATCGTGTGATGAACTACACCACTGCCTCGTCCGCTTGACACACACACTCTCATACACAGGCACACACACAAACACATGCACACACATCGACAGGCATGTCTGGACGTGCAGACAGGTAAGGTAGGCTGCGATACTGAGCCCAGTCAGAGCACGACAGAGTGTAAGGTATTTATGATTCCACAACAAATGGAGTTAGTTATTAAGCTGAAGTCACATGATAGAGAAGATCCTCCAGTCTAGCACCATAGGATGGCTGATGTCACTCACGTCCCTGAGACACTGCATAGCATGTTTATGCATGTTGCCTTCACAAACGCCAACTCAAAGTAGTCTAGTAGTAGTAGACTGGTGAGAATACAGCCAACTCCGGACGACATATTCCCCATGAGAGAGACTGGGGTCAACTCAATATGCACTCAAAACTCATATTAGAGAAAGGCACAACGTGTGTTTGTATGCTTCTGAGGAATTCGCGTATGTGGCTCTATGTAGTAATAACATTCTGCAGCATGTTGAAAGTAACTTTACTGTCTTGCTGGGCCTAAAGCCCAGACACTGTTCCCACACCAGCGAGCGCAGACGAAGCCCAGTGAGGGAAATGGGATTTACAGTCGTGACAGAGCAGAGCTTTGTCCATCCTGCTGCCGTAAATAGGCTAAGTGGCAGGAAGTGTCATTTTGTGTAATCCTCTCTCTCTCTCTCCTACAGGGGACAACTGTAGAGATATACTGCTGCTGACTGTCTGCTGAAACTACACCAGATTGAGACCGTACAAGTCCCCAAACACCAGATACTGTCAAATGCAGTAGCTATAAGGTGGTCCTTAATAAGCCACATTTTCATACATACAGTTAGTATGAGAAGTGAGAGGGAGAGAGAGAATTACACAAAATAGCACTTCTTGCCTCTTGGCCTATTTACGGCAGCAGGATGGACACAGCTCTGCTCTGCCACGACTGTAAATCCCATTTCCCTCACTGGTCTTCGTCAGCGCTCGCTGGTGTTAATTGGTCTTTACTTTTGTTAAAAGTAGTGAACTACAGTATATAGGGAACAGAGTGCCATTTGGGGTGAAGAGTTGGGGAAGAAATGTCAATCATGAGCAGACCACCCTGCCATAGCACCACCACATCCCACTTCCAGTGCCTCAACATGCTCCGCTCCACTAACTCTGCGTCTCTAACAGTACGGCCAACATGCTGCACGAGTATTGAAATAATATCAAAATATTGTGTGTGGCAGGGGAAATCATTTACCCAGACAGAAGTGCTAGACCTTGGCCCTTGTCTCTCGTTCTCTCTCTCTTTGTCCCTCCCTGTTTCTCTGTCTCTGTCTCTCTCTCATTCTCTTTCTGTCCCTCTGTTTCTCTGTCTCCCTATCATTCTCTCTCTGTCCCTCCCTGTTTCTCTGTCTCTCTCTCTCTCTGCCCCCCTGCTATATTGGCATGACGTAACAATGTACACATTGCCAAAGCGTACTTTCTCTCTCTCTCTCCTTCTTATTCTCCCTCTTCCCCTACACCCTCTTTCTTACTCACCCCAACCCTTTTTTTTGAGTGTATGATTATTTATTTTGTGTTGAGGTAGATTAATCAAAGAATTTCCACTCATCCAGTCAGCTATGTAGTGTACTGCCTCTTTACCTCGCTCCTCCCTCCTTCTTCCCTCCATCCCTCGTGGAAAAATGTATTCCCCACGGGGTCAGTGGTTTGAGAAGCCCATCTCCAGCACAAGACGCAGGGCTGTAAATCGGTATATTTCTCCACGACATGTGCAGTTTTGCTGTTTTTGTCATTCACAACATGTGTTGCTTGTACAATACTAACACCGTAGCTGTTCTCAGTTAAGTTGTTTTGCCTCTTTTGACTGTTCTGTTTTCATATCTCCTGTAGGGCTGCATGTTAACCAAGGACACTGAATTTGACTAGAAATGACTGTTCTGCCATATTGCCATTGTGTAATGCTGTACTGCTGCCTAACACCTAAGCTACTCTAGGCCTTAACAGAAAATACTACACGTGTACTGGTTTTTCTTTTGTTCCTTACTCGTGTACTGCACTGTTTGAGTTGACTGGATCTGAGTTAGACGATACATCCAGTAAGTTTTCCATCTGGGTCAAAGAAACATTTGCTGAATGACACACATGATGCTACAATATGGTTTGGTTTACATGTGTTCCAGCTGTTTCCTTTATCCTGGTAATGCTAAGATGCCATGGCCTGGTTTAGGCTACATGTGTTCCCTACTGTATGCTGAGTACGTTATGTCCTAGTAGTTAAAACACACCTGCTTTACGTGTGCTACTCTACACTGAGGACGCTGTCATATATCACCTTATGATCCGGATCCTGGAGCGTTTAGTAGCCTGATCCTAACAAACCCTGGCTGAAATGAATCCTGGACCTGTCTGAATATCGGTACTAATTATTGTGACATGGCAGCAGAAGTCGCATGGAACTTTTTGGCCCATTGTATGCACACTAACGTCATGTAAAATGTGTGTCTGCTAATCCTACCATGAAACGGTTATTTTCAGGTCTTGTGAAAGCAAAACGTAGTTGTAGAATTCTCACAAACGCTCCAGGAAACCGAACTTCATGTAAAAAATGCTTTGCCCTTGTACTGAAGGTGACTGGCGGTCTGCAGTATAGTACCACTGGAATGCCTGGGAAAACTGTGGTAATTTTTTACAAGCCATTGTAGCAGAACATGTCCTTAACTGCTGCCTGGGCTGGCAATTTATGATCCTATTAAAAAGTTACAAAGACATGATTACCTGTTATGTTAGGAATGAGGCTCTTATTACACTGGGTTATTACACTAGGTGTGGTTCAACAGTTTCCTCCTTTTGTTTAGAAGCCCGAGTCTAGATTCCCTGTTTGAAGCTATCGATCCATATATTGTCTCACTCCCAGGGTAATCAGGTCTTGTGTTTTCAGGGATTCTCTCTCTTTTGCTCTTGCTCGCTCTCTCTATACTGAATTAAGTATACAAAATCATTGGCTGCCAATTAGGCTATATCTCTTTTAATCAGACACTATTCATTCTCTGTGTCATTATGTTTTAACAGAATTTCGACTTAAATCTTTTATGAATCTGTCAAGAGGTAGGTGGTGTAGACCAAGAGTTTTCAAACCTTTCCTCAGGGACTCCCAGCCGTTCCATGTATTTGAACTATTCCTGAGCTAGGGAATATTTTTACAATATACTGGAGTTGATGCATGGACCGGTTTTGGTTTTTACTTGACGTTCTATAACGGTATTTGAATGTTTGGTTTGAAAATGTGATACGCTGTGTGTAACGTCCATTTTTATAGTTTACTCCGCTACTTGAGTCATCTGTCTCTCTCCATGCCGCTTACCACACAGACCCTTCCACGCCCCCTGTCACTCACGGAGCGCATTTGTTCTTCCTCGACTACGAGACACTTGCGTTCAGTCTGCATGGTCAATGCAGCATAAGCAACAATGCTGATGACATTGACAACAATGCTGTTTTCACTTTGCTTCTTAATTTAAATCCACCAGCGTTCTATAATTTCACAATTTGTTTGTGTTTCTTACATCTGCAAACAGCTAGTTTGTATTTTCTTAGCAAATTGTGCCTAAATCGTATGAGCCGCGAATGCTAATCGCTAGTTAGCTGGCTAGCTAGCTAATACATGTACTGAGTCAGGGCAAACATAGTTAGTTATACCTACATCAGCATGTTGTTTGTGCAACAGTAGCCTATAAATCAAAGAGGAATACTAGAAGCATGAATATGTTGAACTTTAAATTTAGCCAAAGTTTATAGGGTCCCCTAGGAAACACTTAGCAACACTCTGGTTCCTACCCTGTCACAATTACTCCTCCCTGACATTTTCATTCATTGTCATGTCAAACAACACTGCATTCAAAGTGCCCCCTATTATATTCTAACTATATAATTAGAATAATCATTATATTTCCATGATTCCAACAGCTCTAAATAAGCAAATGCAATATTTGGTTAAAAATAAGGCCTAGCTTGTATGCCCATATCTTGCGGCCCCACCTAGCAGTGTGGAAATGATCTCAAATGAGTGCAGGAAATGTAGAAATTGATGAAAATGCTGAATTTGTTGGGGGATTGAAGATGAATTGAACAGTATTAAACAATCCGAATGGAGAAAGACCCATTGAAATCACTTAGAATGTACTGTACGTGTTGCCACTCTAGGGTCACACACTACTCATAAAGTAAATGTAGAACTTTTATTATAAAAAAAAACATTAAATACAGCCAAATACTGTCAAAAAAAATGTAAATACCGTGATGGGATTGGTCAGCCCTATCCTAAACTAGCGCGCAGCGCGCCTGATTCAGTTTGTCAACTAATCATCAACCCCTTGATATGTGAATCAGGTGAGCAAGTTCAGGTGTGTAGGCTATAGCCCTGAACTGTGTCTAGCAATTTGACCAAGGCCATAGACCAGCATCAACCTAAAGTAATAGGTTTGGATCTGTCGAACCAGCCTGTTTAAAATACTCTCAGATGCTTTGAGTAATAATATCATAATAATAAGTAATCTGAAATAATGTCTACATACTTGTTCCTATAGTTACTTAGGAACTACTTATAAAACACTAATTTGATCGCTTAAATGAGTTGTCTTTGACTTCCTGTGTGTGATAGCAGTGAAAGATAGTTGAGGCAGAGACAGGCCAGACAGACTTTATGTCCAGCTCTGCATGATGCTGATGACTGTTTGTCTCTAAATTTACAGAAGACATGTCAGGGCACACACAGATCACACTGTTTCAGCTCCCTTCATTTGCTTTCTTGCATGCTAGCACGCACAAAACACACACACACTCTCTCTCTCTTTCTCTCTCTCTCACACACACACCGCCACATGTCTCATGCTTTATTAAATGTGCTGGATACTTTTAATTACTTCACTGATCAGAATCGATCACATGCTAATGATAGTACAGAGGAGATAAAATATTTAAAAAGCAGACTGAACATTATTAAGAGCATTGGGCCAGTAACCGGAAGTTTGACTGTTCGAATCCCCGAGCTGGCAAGGTGGCAAAATCTGCCGTTCTTCCCTTGAGCAAGGTAGTTAACCCCCAAACAACAACTGCTCCCCGGGCGCTGATGACGTGGATTAGGACAGCCCTCCGCACCTCTCTGTTTCAGAGGGGTTGGGTTAAATGTGGAAGACACATTTCAGTTGAAGGTATTCAGTTGTGCAGCTGACTAGGTATCCCCCTTTCCCCGTAAGAAGATTGCTTATCAGTGAAGACTTAAGTCAAAGCTTCTCTTTAGGTACTGTAGTCGTACCGATGTCATTATTACCATTCCATGTCACAGACGGCCATTTCAATCTCTTCCCTCATGGCTCTAGGGGTCAATTGATACTGATTCATGAACTCCAGTTGTACCATGAGCTCTTTAGTCTTTGTCCCAGTCCAAATGCCACCCTTTATAGTGCACTCCTTTTGACCAGGGTACATATGGCTCTGGTCAGAAGTGGGGCAGTGTAGTCTTACACTGGAATCTCACACTCTCATATGCAGATTTATTCTGTCCATTACTGTAATGATATTGCTGTGTCACTCCCATACAATGAGCTCAGTCCTCGCTCTCATGTAGGATATCCTCACATGTGATAGTGTCTGAAATCCCAACTTTCAGAGTTAACACTCCATTGAGTTTCACACAATGTCTTTATTTAGTATTGTCATGGCGTGAGTTGGGGTGGGCAGTCTATGTGTGTTTTTCTATGTTGGGGTTTTGAGTTCAGCCTAGTATGGTTCTCAATCAGAGGCAGGTGTCGTTAGTTGTCTCTGATTGAGAATCATACTGAGGTAGCCTGGGTTTCACTTTTGAGTTGTGGGTGTTTGTTTCCGTGTGAGTGTTTGTTGCCACACGGTACTGTTTCAGTTTCGTTCGTTTCACGTTTATTGTTTTGCAGTGTTCATTTTATGTCTTAAAATAAACGTTATGGACACTTACCACACTGCGCATTGGTCCTCCGATCCTTCTCGATACTCCTACTCAGAAGAGGAGGCTGTTACAGAAACATCCACCACCAGAGGACCAAGCAGCGTGGTAACAGGCAGCAGCAGCAGCAGGAGAGGCAGCGATACCTGGAGAGGTAGACTTGGGAGGAGCTATTAGACGGCAAAGGACCCTGGGCACAGCCGGGTGAATATCGCCGCCCCAAGGCAGAGCTGGAGGCAACGAAAGCCGAGAGGCGACATTATGAGGAGCTAGCTTAGCAGCGCGGCTGGAATCCCGAGAGGCAGCCCCAAAAATGTATTGGGGGGAGGACACACAGGGATTGTGGCGAGTTCAGGTAGGAGACCTGCGCCAACTTCCCCTGCTTACCGGAGAGTGAGAGGGACCGGGCATGCACCGTGTTATGCGGTGGAGCACACGGTGTCCCTGGTGAGTGTGCATAGCCCGGTGCGGTACATTCCAACTCCTCGTATTGGCCGGGCTAGAGTGGGCATCGAGCCAGGTGCCATGAAGCCGGCAGCCTCACATCTGGTCTCCAGTGCGTCTCCTTGGGCCGGCGTACATGGCACCAGCCTTACGCATGGTGTCCCCGGTTCGCCAGCACAGCCCAGTGCGGGCTATTCCACCTCACCGCACTGGCCTGGCTACGGGGAGCATTCAACCAGGTAAGGTTTGGCAGGCTCGGTGCTCAAGAGCTCCAGTGCGCCTGCACGGTCCGGTCTATCCGGTGCCAACTCCACGCACCAGCCCTCCGGTGGCAGCCCCCCGCACCAGGCTGTCTCTCCATCTTCTCCCTACAGATGCTCCCGCCTGTCCAGTGCTGTCAGAGCCTCCCTCCTCTCCTGAGCCGCCAGAGCCTCCCTCCTCTCCTGAGCCGCCAGAGTCTCCCGTCTGTCCTGAGCCGCCAGAGTCTCCCGTCTGTCCTGAGCCGCCAGAGTCTCCCGTCTGTCCTGAGCCGCCAGAGTCTCCCGTCTGTCCTGAGCCGCCAGAGTCTCCCGTCTGTCCTGAGCCGCCAGAGTCTCCCGTCTGTCCTGAGCCGCCAGAGTCTCCCGTCTGTCCTGACCCGCCAGAGTCTCCCGTCTGTCCTGACCCGCCAGAGTCTCCCGTCTGTCCTGACCCGCCAGAGTCTCCCGTCTGTCCTGACCCGCCAGAGTCTCCCGTCTGTCCTGAGCCGCCAGAGTCTCCCGTCTGTCCTGAGCCGCCAGAGTCTCCCGTCTGTCCTGAGCCGCCAGAGCCACCAGTCTGTCCTGAGCCGCCAGTCTGTCCTGAGCCGTCAACCAGCCAGGAGCTTCCAGAGCCATCCTTCACTCCAGAGCTGCCGGAGTCTCCTGCCTGTCCGGCGCTGCCGGAATCTCCCATCCATTCGGGGTCCATTTCTAGGGTCCCCAGTCCGAGGTCAGCAGCGAGGGTCGTGTGTTTAAGAGGCCACGGAGGTGGACAATGAAGCGGAGAAAAACTGTGGTGAAGTGAGGTCCACGTCCCGCGCCAGAGCCGCCGCGGACAGACGCCCACCCAGACCCTCCCCTATAGGTTCAGGTTTTGTGAGTTGGGGTGGGCAGTCTATGTGTGTTTTTCTGTGTTGGGGTTTTAAGTTCAGACTAGTATGGTTCTCGATCAGAGGCAGGTGTCGTTAGTTGTCTCTGATTAAGAATCATACTTAGGTAGCCTGGGTTTCACTTTTGAGTTGTGGGTGTTTGTTTCCGTGTGAGTGTTTGTTGCCACACTGTACTGTTTCGGTTTTGTTCGTTTCACGTTTATTGTTTTGTAGTGTTCAGTTTGTCTTAAAATAAACGTTATGGACACTTACCACACTGCGCATTGGTCCTCCGATCCTTCTAGATACTCAGAAGAGGAGGAAGAATGCGGTTACATTTCTGGGTAATTAAATTGGACTTTGACAAGACTGTGCTGCAGAAGAATCTAGGTTTTAATCAGCCTCACTGTTCACAGAACAGGTCTGATGGTATCAACTCTGACTCAAACCTAGCTGCAGCTTTAAATGGTGTGAAATGGCTGTTCAACATCACTTTTAGCTGGAAGATTAAAATGTCTGTGCGTGCTCTCCTGTGTTACATTCCTTACTGCTGCTTTGTACATGGTTGTTAGTTACCACTAACCCTTTGTGCTGGTGGAGGGCCCTGTAGGGTGGCCATGGTAATATGCAAGTGATTATGTGTGTGTTCCCAGTTACCATCACACAGCATTCAACAGACACATGTCATAAACACACCGTGCTGTACATAGCACACTCACACAATACACAGAGAGGGCAGTGTGACTTTTTTTCACCTTTATTTAACCAGGTAGGCTAGTTGAGAACAAGTTCTCATTTGCAACTGCGACCTGGCCAAGATAAAGCACAGCAGTATGAACAGACAACACAGAGTTACACATGGAGTAAACAATTAACAAGTCAATAACACAGTAGAAAAAAAGGGGAGTCTATATACATTGTGTGCAAAAGGCATGAGGAATTAGGCGAATAATTACAATTTTGCAGATTAACACTGAAGTGATAAATGATCAGATGGTCATGTACAGGTAGAGATATTGGTGTGCAAAAGAGCAGAAAAGTAAATAAATAAAAACAGTATGGGGATGAGGTAGGTAAAAATGGGTGGGCTATTTGCCGATAGACTATGTACAGCTGCAGCGATCGGTTAGCTGCTCAGATAGCAGATGTTTGAAGTTGGTGAGGGAGATAAAAGTCTCCAACTTCAGCAATTTTTGCAATTCGTTCCAGTCACAGGCAGCAGAGAACTGGAACGAAAGGCGGCCAAATGAGGTGTTGGCTTTAGGGATGATCAGTGAGATACACCTGCTGGAGCGCGTGCTACGGATGGGTGTTGCCATCGTGACCAGTGAACTGAGATAAGGCGGAGCTTTACCTAGCATGGACTTGTGGATGACCTGGAGCCAGTGGGCCTGGCGACAAATATGTAGCAAGGGCCAGCCGAAGAGACCATACAGTTCGCAGTGGTGGGTGGTATAAGGTGGTTTAGTGACAAAACGGATGGCACTGTGATAAACTGCACCCAGTTTGCTGAGTAGAGTGTTGGAAGCAATTTTGTAGATGACATCGCCGAAGTCGAGGATCGGTAGGATAGTCAGTTTTACTAGGGTAAGTTTGGCGGCGTGAGTGAAGGAGGCTTTGTTGCGGAATAGAAAGCCGACTCTAGATTTGATTTTCGATTGGAGATGTTTGATATCAGTCTGGAGGGAGAGTTTACAGTCTAGCCAGACACCTAGGTACTTATAGATGTCCACATATTCAAGGTATAAACCAGCCAGGGTGGTGATGCTGGTCAGGCGTGAGGGTGCAGGCAGCGAACGGTTGAAAAGCATGCATTTGGTTTTAATAGCGTTTAAGAGCAGTTGGAGGCCACGGAAGGAGTGTTGTATGGCATTGAAGCTCGTTTGGAGGTTAGATAGCACAGTGTCCAAGGACGGGCCGGAAGTATATAGAATGGTGTCGTCTGCGTAGAGGTGGATCAGGGAATCGCCCGCAGCAAGAGCAACATCATTGATATATACAGAGGTGCAGGTGCACCCGTGACCGGCTCGGAAACCAGATTGCACTGCGGAGAAGGTACAGTGGGATTTGAGATGGTCAGTGACCTGTTTGTTGACTTGGCTTTCGAAGACCTTAGATAGGCAGGGCAGGATGGATATAGGTCTGTAACAGTTTGGGTCCAGGGTGTCTCCTCCTTTGAAGAGGGGGATAACTGTGGCAGCTTTCCAATCCTTGGGGATCTCAGACGATATGAAAGAGAGGTTGAACAGGCTGGTAATAGGGGTTGCGACAATGGCGGCGGATAGTTTCAGAAATAGAGGGTCCAGATTGTCAAGCCCAGCTGATTTGTACGGGTCCAGGTTTTGCAGCTCTTTCAGAACATCTGCTATCTGGATTTGTGTAAAGGAGAACCTGGAGAGGCTTGGGCGAGTAGCTGCGGGGGGGGGAGCGGCGGAGCTGTTGGCCGAGGTTGGAGTAGCCAGGCGGAAGGCATGGCCAGCCGTTGAGAAATTCTTGTTGAAGTTTTCGATAATCATGGATTTATCGGTGGTGACCGTGTTACCTAGCCTCAGTGCAGTGGGCAGCTGGGAGGAGGTGCTCTTGTTCTCCATGGACTTCACAGTGTCCCAGAACTTTTTGGAGTTGGAGCTACAGGATGCAAATTTCTGCCTGAAGAAGCTGGCCTTAGCTTTCCTGACTGACTGCGTGTATTGGTTCCTGACTTCCCTGAACAGTTGCATATCGCGGGGACTATTCGATGCTATTGCAGTCCTCCACAGGATGTTTTTGTGCTGGTCGAGGGCAGTCAGGTCTGGAGTGAACCAAGGGCTATATCTGTTCTTAGTTCTGCATTTTTTAAGTTTTATTAAGTTTTCTTGTTTTTCAATCAACCAACAAAACACATTCCACATGTGACAGGCTTTAAAAAAAATTAAAGTAAAAACATAATAATACATTTGAAAAAAATAAAATTAAAATACAATTCAAATGAATGATAAAGTCAAATAAAAACATTTATTTTTCTTAATCTATTTATTTTCCTTGGTGCATATATATATATATATATATATATATATATATATATATATATATATATATATATATATATATATATATATATATATATATATATATATACATACATACATACATACATACATACATACATACATACATACATA
Organism: Oncorhynchus gorbuscha; assembly: GCF_021184085.1. Lineage (NCBI taxonomy): Eukaryota > Metazoa > Chordata > Actinopteri > Salmoniformes > Salmonidae > Oncorhynchus > Oncorhynchus gorbuscha. The sequence goes on from NC_060191.1 coordinate 13,602,553, forward strand.
CATACATACATACATACATACATACATACATACATACATACATACATACATACATACACACATACACACACATACATACACACACACACACACACACACACACACACACACACACACACACACACACACACACACACACACACACACACACACACACACACACACACACACACACACACACACACACACACACACACACACACACACGTACTCAAAAACTAAATTAAAATAAAAACACACAAAAAAACATATAACACTTGCAGCAGCACTATCAAGGTTCTTATCAGCTATTTCAAGCATTCGCTGAGACGACGGGCCAATAATTCATCTTTAGGTTTTACAGTACCTTAAACAACATGTATCTGCACATTTCCCTAGTCACTCCGTTCACTCTGTCCAGTTTGAAATATAGTTGAATAGTGGAGACCAGAGTCTATCAAACTTGGGCTGTCTCTTGTGGAGGTCATAAGTGAGCTTTTCAAGAGGAAGAAAGTCAACAATCTGGTCAATCCACATTTTAAATGTAGGAGGGGTATTAGAGGCCCACAATAGAAGAATACATTTCTTAGCAAAGTATGTAATAGTCATAAGCAAATTGTCTCTGTCAGGATCAAGAACAAAGTCATGCTGGGCATTAAGAAGATAGATACACGGGGTCATATCAAACTGTACCTCTAGTATTTTCTGTGCAGCAGTATGTACAGATTGCCAGAAGCTCCAAAATACATGCATATAGGTTCCACTTTCAGAGGTACATATTTTACAGTCAGGAGACATATCTGTTTTCATTCTATGGAGTCTCAAAGGAGTATAATAAAATTAGTACAAACATTTTTAATTAGATTCTTTCATTTTTACATTGGTAGAGGAGCAGTATACCCTGTCGCAAACCTCCGCCCATAACTCATCACTGATAGTCAGACCAAGGTCCTTTTCCCAGATTATTTTCAAAGGAGTAAAGGAGGAGCATCCTTTCTCAGAAAGGAGTCTATACTGTAGATGTAAGATATTTTGCCTTTAATGGATTGTGCTGTGACAAGAAGGGTTTCAACGTTCTGCATTCTTTGAACGGAGCATGCTTATCTAAAATTGTGAGGAAGTTACTTTTAAAGAATGACTAGGCATCCTCAACTGAAGGGATGAGGTCAATGTCCTTCCAGGATACCCGGGCCAGGTCGATTAGAAAGGCCTGCTCACAGAAGTGTTTTAGGGAGCGTTTGACAGTGATGAGGGGTGGTCGTTTGACTGCGGCTCCGTAGCGGATACAGGCAATGAGGCAGTGATCACTGAGATCCTGGTTGAAGACAGCGGAGGTATATTTGGAGGGCCAGTTGGTCAGGATGACGTCTATGAGGGTGCACTTGATTACAGATTTAGGGTTGTACCTGGTGGGTTCCTTGATGATTTTTGTGAGATTGAGGGCATCTAGCTTAGATTGTAGGACTGCCGGGGTGTTAAGCATATCCCAGTTTAGGTCACCTAACAGAACAAACTCTGAAGCTAGATGGGGGGCGATCAATTCACAAATGGTGTCCAGGGCACAGCTGGGAGCTGAGGGGGGTTGGTAGCAGGCGGCAACAGTGAAAGACTTATTTCTGGAGAGAGTAATTTTCAAAATTAGTAGTTCGAACTGTTTGGGTATGGACCTGGAAAGTATGACATTACTTTGCATAGCTATCTCTGCAGTAGACTGCAACTCCTCCCCCTTTGGCAGTTCTATCTTGACAGAAAATGTTATAGTTGGGTATGGAAATCTCAGAATTTTTGGTGGCCTTCCTGAGCCAGGATTCAGACACGGGAAGGACATCAGGGTTAGCAGAGTGTGCTAAAGCAGTGAGTAAAACAAACTTAGGGAGGAGGCTTCTGATGTTGACATGCATGAAACCAAGGCTTTTTCGATCACAGAAGTCAACAAATGAGGGTGCCTGGGGACATGCAGGGCCTGGGTTTACCTCCACATCACCCGTGGAACAGAGGAGGAGTAGAATGAGAGTGCGGCTAAAGGCTATCAAAACTGGTCGCCTAGAGCGTTGGGGACAGAGAATAAAAGGAGCAGATTTCTGGGCATGGTAGAATATATTCAGGGCATAATGCGCAGACAGGGGTATGGTGGGGTGCGGGTACAGCGGAGGTAAGCCCTGGTCGCCTAGAGCGTTGGGGACAGAGAATAAAAGGAGCAGATTTCTGGGCATGGTAGAATATATTCAGGGCATAATGCGCAGACAGGGGTATGGTGGGGTGCGGGTACAGCGGAGGTAAGCCCAGGCACTGGGTGATGATGAGAAAGGTTGTATCACTGGACATGCTGGTTGTAATGGGTGAGGTCACCGCATGTGTGGGAGGTGGGACAAAGGAGGTATCAGGGGTATGAAGAGTGGAACAACAGTATACAAGGCATATTGACATTTGAGAGAGACATACAGCGAGGCATACAGTAATCACAGGTGTTGAATTGGGAGAGCTAGCTAAAACAGTAGCTAAAACAGTAGGTGAGACGACAACAGCTAATCAGCTAGCACAACAACAGCAGGTAAAATGGCGTTGACTAGGCAGGGAGGGTCGGATTAACTACACACAGAGCCTGAGTGCGGCTGGGGCCGACAGATAAAACATAAACAAGCAGAATGGAGTACCGTGATTAATGGACAGTCCAGCATGCATCAGCTATGTAGCCAAGTGATCAGTGTCCAGGGGGCAGCGGTGGATGGGGCAGGGAAGCTAGACTGGCGAGTATTATCCAGGTTAAAAAAACTGGCTGGCTGTGCAGAAGGTAAAAGGTAAAAGCCGCTAGCAGTGGCTAACAATGACTAAATAGCTTGTAGCTAGTTAGCTGGTTAGCTTCTGGAGGTTCTTGAGTGTGTTCTAAAAAAATTTAATAATAGCGATTCCGTATCACATTGGCTGAGGCAGGTTACCGGAAGGTATAAACGAATTAAAAATCGAAAAGAGATTGAAAGTAAATATGGGTCCAGTGAGTGGTTGGGACGTGGCGATTCAGACGGTTAGCAGGCCTGTGCTAACAAGCTAACAGTTAGTAGGCCGGGGCTAAACAAGGTAGCAGTTAGCGGACCGGGGCTAAACAAGCTAGCAGTTAGCAGGCCGAATTAGCAAGCAAGGAGTTAGCAAGGGCTAGAAAGTTAGCCTTTGGGGGACGTCGCGATGGGGTGAGTCTGTTTATGCCTCTTCATGTGGTGACATCGATAGACCGGTCGTGGGTCCGGATATTGTAGCCCAGGAGTATGCATCGGTGGTAGCACAGGAGCTCTGGCCGGCTAGCTTCAAGCTAAGTTAGTGGAAACGCTAGCCAGGAGTAATCATCCGGGGTTGCGGTTCGCTAGTTAGCTAGTTGTGAAGATCCAGCTGAAAATGTTCCGTTTGCGGTGGGAATCCGGGGATAAAAAAATAATAGGTCCGTTATGCTCTGGTTAGAGTCGCGTTGTTCGAACTGGCGAGAGCTTTCCGAGCTAAAGGTTAGCTGATGACCGCTAGCAATGGTTTGCTGACTGATAGCTGGTAGTTAGCTGGCTAGCTTCAGTTGAGGGGTTCCGGATCCGAAGTAAATATAAATACTTAAGAAAAAAAAGTAGATCCACGCTACATTGGGTGAGGCGGGTTGCAGGAGAGTATTTAGAAGTTGAGGTTTAGCAAAATGTTTTAAAAGATATGCGAAGAAAAATATGTTTTAAAAAAAACGATATATACAAGGGACACGACACGACAAGACTTCTGACTGCTACGCCATCTTGGATAGTCTTAAACTTCCTGTCCTGTGATAAGGAGATGTGAATGAGACAGATATTTTACCAGGCAAGTCAGTGAAGAACAAAACCTTATTTACAATGACAGCCTACCAGGGAACAGTGGGTTAACTGCCTTTTTCAGGGGCAGAACGACAGATTTTTACCTTGTCAGCTCAGGGATTTCGATCCAGTAACCCTTCGGTTACTGGCCCAACGCCCTAACCACTAGGCTACTTGCCGCCCCTAATAAACTAGCATTAAACGGACACACGTCATGCACACACTGATTGCATAACGTTGCTATGACGTTGAGAGAGATAGAGGTAAAGACAGACCTTGCATTGTATTACAGGATCCTAGCAGCATTTAACTGTTTAAGTAGTAGCAGTGAGACTGTGAGTCATTGTACTAAAAAAATCTGAAACATAGGAGACTGTTTGCGGTGGTTGTGGATTACAGTACCGGGTCAAATACAAGTCATAAATTCTTTAAATTATTTACCTTAGATTTTGCAAAAGTGTTTCAGGTGTTTGACCCAAGTCTGTTTGGACTTCATCTCGGTTAACCAAGAACCAAAATCTTGCATAGAGAGATTAGTTTGGCCTATAGAATAAAAACATGAGTTGACTCCGGCCAGGCTGGTAATAATGTTGTGTAGTTTTACTGCTGCTGCTGTTTCCTCTGTATTAAGGCTTGGGGGGATTCCAAATACCCTATTCTCTTCATAGTGCACTACTTTTGATTAGAGCCCTATGGGCCCTGGTCAATAGTATGCACTATAAAGAGAAAAGTTTTTCCTATGAGACGGAGCCTTGGTGTTGTCGTAGAGGGGGGTTGCTGTGGGTTTGTTCAGACTACCTAAAGCCAGCTTTCGTGTGGGAGCCAAAGAGATCAACCAGGAGAACTCCAATGTGGGCCAACAACACAGTCACACATTTTTCCACTGTGTGGAACAACACAGTCACACATTTTTCAATTGTGTGGAACAACACAGTCACACATGTTTCCACTGTGACTGTCATTAAGCTGCATGAGGAAGGACTGTACTGCACACACTTAAACCACACAGTGTGTCCTCCAGAGACAAAGATAAGCATGGTGGCGGAAATGAGCAGAGCAAAAAATCCTGCTCAAAATAAGACGTTTAGCCTAGTCACTGAGCGGTTCAGACTACACAACACCTACAGTATGTGGAACTAGGCTAACTGGGCTGTGACTGTAGATATGGGGAGCTAGGCTAACTGGGCTGTGGCTGTAGATATGGGGAGCTAGGCTAACTGGGCTGTGACTGTAGATATGGGGAGCTAGGCTAACTGGGCTGTGACTGTAGATATGGGGAGCTAGGCTAACTGGGCTGTGACTGTAGATATGGGGAGCTAGGCTAACTGGGCTGTGGCTGTAGATATGGGGAGCTAGGCTAACTGGGCTGTGGCTGTAGATATGGGGAGCTAGGCTAACTGGGCTGTGGCTGTAGATATGGGGAGCTAGGCTAACTGGGCTGTGGCTGTAGATATGGGGAGCTAGGCTAACTGGGCTGTGGCTGTAGATATGGGGAGCTAGGCTAACTGGGCCGTGGCTGTAGATATGGGGAGCTAGGCTAACTGGGCTGTGGCTGTAGATATGGGGAGCTAGGCTAACTGGGCTGTGGCTGTAGAACTGTGGCTGTTGCTATGTCTCAGTCCCTTCCCTCCAGTTCAGTAGAAAGCCAGTTTGATACATGTGTGGAGGGATCCTGTGTGGATGGAGGGATGGGTTAGGGAGGGAATGAGGGATGGATGGATAGATACGTGCATCTTGGTTCTCCTGTGTGCTCCTGCCGGCTAACCTGCTTTCCTGCCTGCCTAATCTCTCTCTCTCTGCTGCCTGCTCAGTGTTCCCATCTGGATGGAGCAGGTGTGGTGTGTGTTTGTGTGGCACAAGTTTCTCTCCTCTCTCTCTTCTCTTCTCTCTCTATATCTCTCTCCACTGACCCCTCCACACAGCGAGGGTCATGGAGGCCAGAGGCTTTATTGGTTCAGTGACACAAATCCTCAGCATATCTTCAAGTTTTTTGGCTTGAGAGGGAGCGCAAGAGGGGGAGAGACAGGGAGGGAGAGACAGACTGAGGGAGAGAGGATGTGTGTCGTCTGTTTCACTAAACAGTTCATATTAATAGTTGTAAAGTTGTCAACTTGGCCTCGTGCAGACCCCTGAATCTAATGTAATGAAATCCAGAGATCCAGAGAAATCCACTGTCACCTTGCCTTTTTGAGTTAACAGGGTGTGTATACTACTAGCAGTGTCTCTGTGAGCCCAGTGCAGTACAGTGCAGTATAGCCTAGCAGTGTCTCTGTGAGCCCAGTGCAGTACAGTGCAGTATAGCCTAGCAGTGTCTCTGTGAGCCCTGTACAGTACAGTGCAGTATAGCCTAGCAGTGTCTCTGTGAGCCCTGTACAGTACAGTGCAGTATAGCCTAGCAGTGTCTCTGTGAGCCCTGTACAGTACAGTGCAGTATAGCCTAGCAGTGTCTCTGTGAGCCCTGTACAGTACAGTGCAGTATAGCCTAGCAGTGTCTCTGTGAGCCCTGTACAGTACAGTGCAGTATAGCCTAGCAGTGTCTCTGTGAGCCCTGTACAGTGCAGTATTGCAGGACTAATGAGCAGCGGTATGGACACCATGGATACGGTTGCCGTGCAGGGCGGAACTCACTGGGACGGTTTACTGTGAGTGTGGGTCATTAACAGCCGGGAGCAGAGCTCTAAAAACACACTTCGTATTGTGACAACACACAGAGACAGCACAGTTTGCCACGTGCCACTCACCACACAGCCCCCTGCTTGTCGGAGTGGGCACTCCAAACACAGTTCTTTAGTTGCAGTGCCGGCCTGCCAGGGCCTGTGGCTTTGTTTTCTGCCTTTGCTTTTTTTCGTTGCTTCAACTATTTTTCCATCTCCTTTGTTTTTTCTGTGTGTTGAGGTGGGATGGCAGACAGACAGATGATGATTAACAGAGAGAAGAAAGCCTGCTGATGATAGATAGGTCAGCTGCCTATACAAACACTCCAGGGCCTAGGGTTGAGCCTGCCTGTCCTGAACACAACATTCCTCTTCATAGCGCTCTGCTATCTGCTCCGTGGGGCTTGCTTGTCTGTCTGTCTGTCGGTCTCTCTGTCTGTGAGGTATTGAGATGTGAGCAGACAGAGAATAAGGACTCCCCATCTCCTCAACCTTCCAGTATCATCATCACCTTCACGTCTCAACTCGTCAGGAAGTAGCCTACTTCTACTTTCCTCCAGTGACTGAAAGCCGGTTTATTTATACTCAACTCTTCCCCACTCTCCCCTCCCTTTCCCTTCTTCTTTCTCCTTCTCTTTTTTTACCCTCAAGTTCGCCTTGTGTGATGGTGCCAGGACCCCTCTTTCTCCCTCTCTCTTCCTCTCTCTCCCTCTACCTCTCTATCTGTCTCTCTTTCCCTCTGGCTCAGGGTTTCATGCAATAGGATGACCCCTAATCGTCCCATTGATCTAGGTCTCCCTCTCCGTCTCCCCCTCCTCTCCCTGTGTGGGTCTGTGTGTGACAGCCACAGTGGAGACCCAGACATAAGCTTAGCCCGGTCCAACAACAGAATGCTGGGGTTCAAGGTCCAGAGTCATAGAAACTTTATCCTAAGTGCTGTACAAAATGAGAATGTTTGAGGCTGTAGTTTCAGGTCCTTAACCCCACCCCCCATGTATTAATATAGGGATAATATGGTCATGTTAGTATCCTCCCAGTCCCTCACTCCCGCATGCAGGCCCTCTGTGGCCTACACTGCTCTACTGTCAATGACAGTCAACAGGGCATGTGAGCTGATGAGAGTGAACAGGGCATGGTTCAGTGGCTGCAGTGGGTGCTTTAGCTTCTATCATCTCTCTTTCTTTTTTCTCTTCTTGTCATGATACTCTGTTCAGTCCGTCTGCTCCCTAGAGCTGATTGTTTTTGTCTTTCCAGATCCAAACCCAGCCAGGCCCCCGACACAATCAATTTCCTGCCTCCTTTTAGCAAAAACAGAGGAAATTACAGGCTTTCTTTTTCTCCTCCCTCCCATACTATATTTCTGTAAATAGAGCCCGTCTGATGTGCCATCAGTGTTGTCCTTGTTCTCTGATTTTAATTATAGTCCCTGACACGTCAGACTGTGACATATGGGGAAAGTGAGGCTGTCTGGCAGATGGGTGGCTGGTGATAGTGTCTCTCTAATATTACCCTCCCCTCTTTCCTCATCTCTCTGCTCTCCCCTCCTCTCTCCTTGTCTCCTCACCCCTCCTCTCAGAGAGCTCGTCCAAAGAGTGTCATCACTTCACCTCGCTAATAAAAATGCCCTTAAATAGGGTTGTGCCACTGGCACGATCGTTGTAGTGAGGCGACCAACGCGCAGCATGATGTGAATACATCTTTTTAATGAAAGACGAAAAAACACGAAGTACACTAAACAAACAAACAAAATATCAAAACGAACGTGACCGCTATAAATACTGAGTGAAAACATGCAACATCACATAGACAATAACCCACAAAATACCCAAAGCAGATGGCTGCCTAAATATGGTTACCAAACAACGATAAACAGCTGCCTCTAATTGAGCACCAATCTAGGCAACCATAAACATACATAAACACCTAGATGGTAAACAACCCCATAAACCTACAAAACCCCTAGACAGTACAAAAACACATACATCACCCATGTCACACCCTGACCTAACCAAAATATATAAAGAAAAACAAAGAATACTCAGGTCAGGGCGTGACAGCCACAAACAGATTATAGATTATAAACTGGGTGGTTCGAGCCCTGAATGCTGATTGGCTGACAGCCGTGGTATATCAGACCGTATACCATGGGTATGACAAAACATGTATTTTTACTGCTCTAATTACGTTGGTAACCAGTTTATAATAGCAATAAGGCACCTCTGGGGTTTGTGGTATACGGCCAATATACCATGGCTAAGGGCAGTATCCAGGCACTTTGCATTGTGTAGTGCATAAGAACAGCCCTTAGCTGTGGTATATTGGCCATATACCACACCCCCTTGGGCTTTATTGCTTAATTAGACAATGGTTCACTGGACTCTTTATGGATATCACGTCTTTCTCCTTACTGATTGTTTAACACTGTTCAATTCAACTTCAACTGATAATCATTTCAGCATTTTCATCAGCTCAACATTAGGAAGGTGTTCCTAATGTTTAGTATACTCAGTGTATAATCTCATTCTATCTATTTCTCTCTATAATATATAATAATAATATATGCCATTTAGCAGACGCTTTTATCCAAAGCGACTTACAGTCATGTGTGCATACATTCTACGTATGGGTGGTCCCGGGGATCGAACCCACTACCCTGGCCGTCTCTACTCATTCTATTTCTCTCTATTTCTCTCTATTTTGCTTTCTGTTTCACTCTCTCTCTCTATCTCAGTCTATACTCATACGTTTAGCAGTAATCATACAACATTCATGTCTGTCTGTGTAATAATGTCCCAACCAGTCAGCCGGTCTACCCACCCACAGGAACGTTATGTACCACAGAGCTTATCATGCTAAAGCTACAGTGACATTATCATCACCAGCAGCACCATGGAGGTTCCAGGGACCAGGGACACTAGCTCTGCTCAGCCCAGATCCCCCCCCTCCATAGCCAGGCAGAGATGCTTCTTCCCCCATCTCTCTCCTGGGGCTCCAGCCCTCAGAATCAATCATTGATGTGGCAGAGAGAGTGCAGGACAGGGGACTGGGGAGTGGAGAACAGCTCCTTGATGGAAGACTCCAGGCTGCATGGCAGCACTGGCTTTTAGAATGTTTTTTTAGGCTGCTGATGATAAATATGGAAAAGTCCACGTTTTAGGCTGCTGTCACTATGTATTTGCTGAGGTTTGAAAATAATCCACAGCGTATTGTACGATTAAGACGACATTGTCCCTGTTCAGTATCATCATAAAATCCTGTCGTTTGAAGGTTTTTGTTGAAAAAAAAAAGAACATAACCTAGTCTCATCATGCAATAAACTGATGGTTAAATAGCTGACTGTGTGTTGCGTCATCTTTGTTGTTATAGTCAGGTTGGTTGTATCTGCTTGGCTGACCTGTCCAGCGTGTTAGTCTGGTGAGTGATTATGGGTACTACCTACATCACAAGGATGGAGACATTTTGACAGGATTGTTCTATTTCTAATTCTATTTCTGCATTTCATTTTAAGACTGTAACAGCCCATGAGAAAGGGGGTTCTCCTTTGCCTGAGATGTATGTTACAACAAATGTCATACCATTTAGGAGCTCGATGTAGTGATTGTCCCTTCACACCATAGTCAACAGACAAGGATGGAAAAGCCAGACTGGGGCCCTGGAGGACTGGAGCTCTTCTCCACTCCTGTGTGTGTGTGTGTGTGTGTGTGTGTGTGTGTGTGTGTGTGTGTGTGTGTGTGTGTGTGTGTGTGTGTGTGTGTGTGTGTGTGTGTGTGTGTGTGTGTGTGTGTGTGTGTGTGTGTGTGTGTGTGTGTGTGTGTGTGTGTGTGTGTGTGTGTGTGTGTGTGTGTGTGTGTGTGGCCCTGCTGACATACAAGTCAAATCGTATCAAATGTTATTTGTCACACTTCGTAAACAACAGGTGTAGACTAACAATGAAATGCTTACTTATGGTTCCTTTTCCAACAATGCAGAGTTAAAGAGAAAAAAAGATCAAAAAAATAAATAATTTAAATAGTGACAATAGCGCTGTACGGCTGTGAGAGAGGAAGGAAGTTCTCAGGCAAGGCTCCACGCACCATCCCATTTAGAGCTAGCCTGCCGATCCATAAAATGATAATGTAATACATACATGGGATTTAATAAGATCGAGGCTGGGGGCTAGATGGGATAGATGCTGACGGAGGCCTTTGGTTTGGATTATAGGAGATCCTGAGTTAAGGAAGGTGTTCCTAATTTGAACAGAGCATGATGTACCAAATGCTATTTGTTGCTGCAGTACCAAATATTAGAATATCTGAATGGACATTAGTATTTGTTTACTTGGGAAAGTATTCATTTAAAAATGAAATACAATGATCTATGTGACGTTGCTACATAGCCTACAAGCATAGACCATCTCCTCTACTCCTCTCCTCCTCTCATCTCCTCCTCTAATCCCCATCTCCTCCTCTCATCTCCTCCTCTACTCCCCATCTCCTCCTCTACTCCCCATCTCCTCCTCTCATCTCCTCCTCTACTCCCCATCACCTCCTCTCATCTCCTCCTCTACTCCCCATCTCCTCCTCTACTCCCCATCTCCTCCTCTCATCTCCTCCTCTACTCCCCATCTCCTCCTCTCATCTCCTCCTCTACTCCCCATCTCCTCCTCTCATCTCCTCCTCTACTCCCCATCTCCTCCTCTACTCCCCATCTCCTCCTCTCATCTCCTCCTCTACTCCTCATCTCCTCCTCTCATCTCCTCCTCTACTCCCCATCTCCTCCTCTACTCCCCATCTCCTCCTCTCATCTCCTCCTCTACTCCCCATCTCCTCCTCTACTCCCCATCTCCTCCTCTCATCTCCTCCTCTACTCCCCATCTCATCTTCTCATCTCCTCCTCTACTCCCCATCTCCTCCTCTCATCTCCTCCTCTACTCCCCATCTCCTCCTCTCATCTCCTCATCTACTCCCCATCTCCTCCTCTCATCTCCTCCTCTACCCCCATCTCCTCTACTCCTCTCTTCCTCTCATCTCCTCCTCTACCCCCATCTCCTCTACTCCCTCTCTTCCTCTCATCTCCTCCTCTACCCCCATCTCCTCTACTCCTCTCTTCCTCTCATCTCCTCCTCTACCCCCATCTCCTCTACTCCTCTCTTCCTCTCATCTCCTCCTCTACCCCCATCTCCTCTACTCCTCTCTTCCTCTCATCTCCTCCTCTACCCCATCTCCTCTACTCCTCTCTTCCTCTCATCTCCTCCTCTACTCCCCATTTCCTCCTCTACTCCCCATCTCCTCTACTCCTCTCTTCCTCTCATCTCCTCCTCTACTTCCCATCTCCTCCTCTCATCTCCTCCTCTACTTCCCATCTCCTCCTCTCATCTCCTCCTCTACTCCTCATCTCCTCCTCTACCCCATCTCCTCTACTCCTCTCTTCCTCTCATCTCCTCCTCTACTCCCCATTTCCTCCTCTACTCCCCATCTCCTCTACTCCTCTCTTCCTCTCATCTCCTCCTCTACTTCCCATCTCCTCCTCTCATCTCCTCCTCTACTTCCCATCTCCTCCTCTCATCTCCTCCTCTACTTCCCATCTCCTCCTCTCATCTCCTCCTCTACTCCCCATCTCCTCCCCTACTTCTCATCTCCTCACCTACTCCCCATCTCCTCCTCTCATCTCCTCCTCTCATCTCCTCCTCTACTTCCCATCTCCTCCTTTCATCTCCTCCTCTACTCCCCATCTCCTCCTCTCATCTCCTCCTCTACTTCCCATCTCCTCCTCTCATCTCCTCCTCTACTTCCCATCTCCTCCTCTCATCTCCTCCTCTACTCCCCATCTCCTCCTCTACTTCACATCTCCTCCTCTACTCCCCATCTCCTCCTCTACCCCCATCTCCTCTACTCCTCTCCTCCTCTACTTCCCATCTCCTCCTCTCATCTCCTCCTCTACTCCCCATCTCCTCCTCTACTTCACATCTCCTCCTCTACTCCCCATCTCCTCCTCTACCCCCATCGCCTCTACTCCTCTCCTCCTCTACTCCCCATCTCCTCCTCTACTCCCCATCTTCTCCTCTCCTCCTCTACTCTCCATCTCCTCTCATCTCCCCCTCTATCCCCCATATCCTCCTCTCCTCACCAACTCCTTCTCTCCTTATCTGATTGTTGCTAATGGTGCTGGCCTCTCTCCTCTTCCCATGGGACTGACTGACTGGGAGAACATTGGCTTGAGGATATTTTTTACTTTAAACAACACCGTGATCAGACAATGTATGTTTTCTATATGAAGCATGACGCAAGATCAGAGCCCTGAAATGGAATAACCCAGAGAAAAGATGTAGACTAGCTGCCAAGGCTATGTCATGTTGTGCAACCTTTCTCTGCAGGAGAGGAGAGAATTATTCCTTCAATTAAATGTCCAACAGTCTGCAATCAACACCGTGATCAGACAATCTCCGCAAGATCAGAGCCACCCAGAGAAAAGATGTAGACTAGCTGCCAAGGCTATGTCATGTTGTGCAACCTTTCTCTGCAGGAGAGGAGAGAATTATACCAACAGTCTGCTCTCTCTCCCTCTCACCCTCTCTCGTTCTCTCTCTCTCTCTCTCTCTCTCTCTCTCTCTCTCTCTCTCTCTCTCTCTCTCTCTCTCTCTCTCTCTCTCTCTCTCTCTCTCTCTCTCTCTCTCTCTCTCTCTCTCTCTCTCTCTCTCTCTCTCTCTCTCTCTCTCTCACACATAGAAACAGATGTTGAAACAAGATGAACATGATTACCAGTACAATTGAGCGCATTATTTCCCTTCCCAGACAGCAGGCTTTCTGACAGTTACTGTCTACTGCATGGTAGCTGGCTTTGTAGGCCTATACAGTTCATGCCAGTGGATTATCTTCAGATCTGTACATCTAGCTGTACCCCCTGCAGAGTTGAGTTAGGCTTGATGTAGGTTGTTGCCTGTAGGAGTACTGGGCACTGTGTGTGTTGATGTAAAACGTTTGAGTTGCTGTTCTCTGGCAGTTGGTCCTGGATCCAGCCCTGGCCTGCTCTGTGTTGATGTGGTCATTGGTTAATATGCAGCTGCTCCCCTCCTGTGGCTATGGTTTACAGTAAATAACCCAGAGACACAGAGAGGACACACATACACGCACACACCACGGTGGCACACACACACACACACACACATGGTGGCACACACACACAGACACACACAGACACACACACACACCACGGTGGCACACACACACACACACACACACACACACACACACACACACACACACACACACACACACACACACACACACACACACACACACACACACACACACACACACACACACACACACACACACACACACACACACACACACACACATGGTGGCACACAGACACACACAGACACACACACACCACGGTGGCACACACACACACACACACAAAAGGACAGTCATTAGATAGGAGTGTGTTACCTTTAACACCAAGCAAGCAGCCGTGTTGGGTTTGTATTACACTGCATGTGGTCAGACAGATAGATTGCTTCTCTTGTAAAGGCTGGAGATGTCAGGTGAACAGTCATACAGACAAACTAAACCCGTAGTATGTGACGTTCTGCATCACCTTTAGATGATCTGTATTGACTCAGTACATCCAGAGTCCAGACTGGCTGGACCTACAGCTGGCCAGACAGGCCATACTGTGCCACTGTGCTCCATTCTGTCCTATAGGCCTAGTTGGCAGACATACCATGCTAGTACTCCTCCCTACTCTGTGTGCCCTATAGTGAGCACTGGGCATACACAGAGACGGTCACAGCTGCCCTTCTCCTCGTCATAGTCTGCCCCGTCTGCTAGTCTGCTGTGCCAGAGCCAGAGCAGAGGGTGTCAGCTTGGTGTCTAAACGGAGGGAAGAGGTGGTGAGCGAAGGAGAGATGGTTAACCTCCTCAGTTAGTCAGCTTATGCTGAGGGAGTTGTGTAGTAGTTCAGCTTTGAATTCCCCACCTTATCTCCTCTTATCTCTTCTAGTCCCTGCTGGAAGTGGGACACTCCTCTCCTCCTCTCCAATATCCTCCCCACAGAAAGGGATTAGAACTTAGTACAGCCAATATCTACACACACACACACACACACACGTGTCTGTTTGTATGCACGCACACCAGGATGAGGCATATATTCTGTGGAGGCATTTTCCAGGAAATGATTCTGAAAATACCCGGACGCACACACAGACACACATTGGTGTCTGAAGTGGGATGGCGCCCGTGAAGCCATGGAAGAGGAGTGTACATGTGATGTGAGAGACTTGATAAAGAGAAGTGTGGGGACACGCTCTCCCGAAGGAAAGGGGGTAATGTAGCAAGCTCAACCCAACACCTAGCAACCTTGTCAAGAGGTTCGGACCAAGTCCCAGACGGGGCTACCCCCTGAAATTGTCTACAGTATTGTCTTCAGATCTGTAGACGTAACTGTACCCCCTGCAGAGTTGAGTTGGGCTACAGATGGATTGTTGCCTGTAGGAGTGCAGGGCCTACAGGGGTGTGTGTTGTGACTGAATATTTCCAGATTAATTTCCTGGAAAGTGCATCCTGATAATACATCAGTCATCCTGGTGTGTGTCCATAGCTGGGGTTCCATCCAATTGGAGACAGATTTTCATGTGAATATTCTAAAATCTGCATTAAAAACAATATGTGCATGTTCCCACCACTTTTTGTGGACAAAAGGCTGCGTGATGACGAAGTTCCCATGTACCAATTAAAAGACATACGTTACGTGGGTTTCAATCACAATTTCAACTACAGATGGTTTTGTCACACAAACATGCACAATCTAGTTTTGCTTCAGGCTCTCTGTCTAGACAAGACTTGGCTGATAAAGTGGACAGGGGGGTTATATGATATGGATAAGAGCGAGATCATTTTATGAAATAATTGGCAGCCAAGCACTGATCATTATGTCAACAGCATTCAAATAATAGCCTACCCTCCATATTTAGCCTATTGGAAATGTGCATGATCACCATGCACTTAACCACCATGTGAAGTTCATCATAACTTATTTCATCTGCTTCTGAACTTGAAATGCTTTTTCACGTTGTGAAGAGGGGGGATATCAGGCCACGATTCCGAGTTTATTTCTATGTGATGATTAGGCCTCTCCAATGCCATTTCTCGCATAATTCATTTTACCGACACAAGATCCCACCTTGTGGAACAACCAAATGGTCTGTCTGACTGTATCAAATTGTACCGACATGACTGTCGTTTTTATGCGTCAGGTAAGTCTTCTGCATGCGATGGTAAGATGGAAACCTGGTTAATGTGTCTGTGGGTCTGTTTGCATGCACACATCAGGATGACTCATACATTATACGGATGTATTTTACAGGAAATAATCTGTAAATACACACACACACACACACACACACACACACACACACACACACACACACACACACACACACACACACACACACACACACACACACACACACACACACACACACACACACACACACACACACACACACACACACACACACTGTGTACACTATAGTGAGCTGCAGGATATAATGGGTGTGATAAGCAGAGGGGAACGGGCCTTGAAGTTGAAAATCCAGAAAAACGCATGTCAAAAATGTTAGAAATTGATTTGCATTTTAATTTGAAGTATTTGACCCCTCTGCAAAGCATGACTTGGTACTTGGTGGCAAAACCCTCGTTGGCAATCACAGAGGTCAGACGTTTCTTGTAGTTGGCCACCAGGTTTGCACACATCTCAGGAGGGATTTTGTCCCGCTCCTCTTTGCAGATCTTCTCCAAGTCATTAAGGTTTTGAGGCTGACGTTTGGCAACTCGTACCTTCAGCTCCCTCCACAGATTTTCTATGGGATTAAGGTCTGGAGACTGGCTAGGCCACTCCAGGACCTAATGTGCTTCTTCTTGAGCCACTCCTTTGTTGCCTTGGCCGTGTGTTTTGGGTCATTGTCATGCTTGAATACCGATCCACGACCCATTTTCAATGCCCTGGCTGAGGGAAGGAGGTTCTCACCCAGGATTTGACTGTACATGGCCCCGTCCATCGTCCCGTTGATGCGGTGAAGTTGTCCTGTCCCCTTTGCAGAAAAACACCCCCAAAAGCAGAATGTTTCCACCTCCATGTTTGATGGTGGGGATGGTGTTCTTGGGGTCATAGGCAACATTCCTCCTCCTTCAAACACAGCGAGTTGAGTTGAAGCCAAAGAGCTCCATTTTGGTCTCATTTGTCCTCTGAATCATTCAGATGTTCATTGGCAAACTTCAGAAGGGCTTGTATTTGTGCTTTCTTGACCAGGGGGACCTTGCGGGCGCTGCAGGATTTCAGTCCTTCACGGCGTAGTGTGTTACCAATTGTTTTCTTGGTGACTATGGTCCCAGCTGCCTTGAGATCATTGACAAGATCCTCCCGTGTAGTTCTGGGCTGATTCCTCACCGTTCTCATGATCATTGCAACTCCGCGAGGTGAGATCTTGCATGGAGCCCAGGCAGAGGGAGATTGACAGTTCTTTGTGTTTCTTCCATCTGCTAATAATCGCACCAACTGTTGTCACCTTTTTTTTTTTTTTTTTTTTTTTGTACCTTTATTTAACCAGGCAAGTCAGTTAAGAACACATTCTTATTTTCAATGACGGCCTGGGAACAGTGGGTTAACTGCCAAGGGGCAGAACGACAGATTTGTACCTTGTCAGCTCGGGGGTTTGAACTCGCAACCTTCCGGTTACTAGTCCAACGCTCTAACCACTAGGCTACGCTGCCGCACCAAAAGGGACCTTCTCACCAAGCTGCTTGGCAATGGTCTTGTAGCCCATTCCAGCCTTGTGTAGGTCTACAATCTTGTTCCTGACATCCTTGGAGAGCTCTTTGGTCTTGGCCATGGTGGAGAGTTTGATATCTGATTGATTGATTGCTTCTGTGGACAGGTGTCTTTTATACAGGTAACGAACTGATATTAGGGGCACTCCCTTTAAGAGTGTGCTCTTAATCTCAGCTCGTTACCTGTATAAATTAAATCTTTCTGATTGAGAGGGGGTCAAATACTTCTTTCCCTCGTTAAAATGCAAATCAATTTCTAATATTTTTGACATACGCTTTTCTGGATTTTGTTGTTGTTATTCTGTCTTTCACTGTTCAAATAAATCTACCATTTAAAATTATTGACTGATCATTTCTTTGTCAGTGGGCAAACGTACAAAATCAGCAGGGGATCAAATACTTTTTTCCCTCACTGTACATACATACACACACTCACACACACACACACACACACACACACACACACACACACACACACACACACACACACACACACACACACACACACACACACACACACACACACACACACACACACACACACACACACACACACACACACACACACACACTCACACACTCACACAGACATACACTCACTCACTCACTCACTCACTCGCATACATACATACATACATACATACATACATACATACATACATACATACATACATACATACATACACACACACACACACACACACACACACACACACACACACACACACACACACACACACACACACACACACACACACACACACACACACACACACACACACACACACACACACACACACACACACACACACACACTCCCTCTGTGCCCACCCGAGGTGGTTGCCATAAACCCAGCTGCTAGTCCAGTCAAATGATAGATACCTCCTATACTACCCCTATCAGTCCTACACTAACCAGATGTTATCATACCACATCATCGATAACAACATTAAACCCTGTCTGTCAGTCTGTTTGGCTGTCTAGTTGTGTTAACTGTTTAGTGCAGAGTTACCAAACACGATCATTAATCATCTCAGTTTAAAGAGCGTCTCTGCCATCTGCTGCATCACAGTGATAATGTCAAGACAAGCTTTGCAATCAGTGTTAAATATCACCTCATTTTATCATCTTTGCTGTTAATATCACAGGGAGATTATTGAGTGTGACTCATAGAGTGTAATTACAGGAGAATGTAATAGGGAGAACTCAGTTTGTAATGTCAGAGAGAGAATGTTGTGGTGGCTGGGCGGAGGGGTTCAGGTGTGTGATGCTGTGTTATGGTAACAATATACGTACAATATAGGTACTTAATGATTTCCCTTTACAGAATTAGATTTCTGATATTTACCACTTGGTCTTCCTTTCCTCCTCCCTTCTCCCTCCATGCAGGCTTCATGTGCCCTGTCTGCTCCAAGTTTGTCTCCACGGATGAGATGGATCTACACATCGTCATGTGCTTGACCAAACCCAGAGTGACCTATAACGGTAAGACGGCTTACTTTACTCCCCTACCCCTAGACTGTTCTCCTTTGCTGAACGGGTGCGTGTGAAGGGGAAGGGCTTACAGTGTGTGTGGCCAGACAAGACGTTGCCTTGGCTGTCTGTGAGTTAATTGACAAGCTAATTTATTGCAACATGGTTGCTGTCAGACAGTGTCTGAATGAGCTGCCTGAGGTTTGGCAGTTACAATACCACTCCTCCTCCCCATCAGTGACTAATGTGACTAGTGTCACGGCAGGTGTTAGCTCTGTGTCTGTGTAATCATAATGGCAAGACAAAGTGTTTTATGGCAGATCTGTTACAGAGGGGACTGTCGCTGGACTTCCTGGTCTGTCCAATACTGTCTGACTAAATTGATCAAAATTAACTCTCTCCTCTGCAGTTCAATTCAAACACAAACTCTCTCTCTTTATCTTTCATTTGTCTCCCATTGTGTTGCCGCTTTAATGCCTTAATCAGCCTTTGCACATTTTCAGTCATTGTCAGTCTATATAAACACCCAGTGGAATTACTATGGTGCCAACACACAGCTAAGTACATCATAACAGGCTGGGTAGGGGCTCAGTGGAAGAACAAGTCGTATTACTATGGTTATGAGTGATCTAGTAATAATTGTAATCTAAGGTTCCTAATCAATTGCATCTCCCCCTGGTTTCTTAATCTCTTTCTGATGACTGGTCCAATTGATTTATGGGCCATCTCTTCATAAACCAACTGAACAGGTTGCAAGTCTTAAGTGGACAGTGTTTATGTGAATGACAGTGAAAACATGTAATGTATTTGATACTGTAATCTCTGCAGCGGAGATGTAAACTAGGATACAGCAGTGAGAGGGGAACGTTGGAGCCCCCGAGCTTACTTTTAGCTCTGTTTACATTCCTGGTTGAGAAGAAGCAGAGTTCTACATGCACGCACGCACGCAAACACACACGCACACGTACGTACGTACATACATACATACATACATACATACATACATACATACATACATACATACATACATACATACATACATACATACATACATACATACATACATACATACATACATACATGCACACATGCACGTATGTACATACACACACGCACACACGCACGTATGTACATACACACACGCACACACGCACGTATGTACATACACACATACACACACGCACTCACGTACATATATACATACACGCACGCACGTACATACATACATACATACATACATACATACATACATACATACATACATACATACATACATACATACATACATACATACATACATACATACATACATACATACATACATACATACATACATACATACATACATACATACATACACACACGTACATACATACACACACACACACACACGCACACACGTACATACATACATACATACATACATACATACATACATACGTACGTACGTACGTACATACATACATACATACATACATACATACATACATACGCACGCACGCACGCACGCACGCACGCACGCACGTACATATATATATCCATACATACATACACGCACACACGCACGCACGTACATACATACATACATACATACATACATACATACATACATACATACATACATACATACATACATACATACATACATACATACATACATACATACATACATACATACATACATACATACATACATACATACATACATGCACACACGCACGTACATACATGCACACACGCACGTACATACATACACATACATACATACATACATACATACATACATACATACATACATACATACATACATACATACATACATACATACATACATACATACATACATACATACATACATACATACATACATACATACATGCACGCACATACATACATACGCACGCACGCACGCACGCACGCACGCACATACATACATGCACGCACGCACGCACGCACGCACGCACGCACGCACGCACATACATACATACATACATACATACATACATACATACATACATACATACATACATACATACATACATACATACATACATACATACATACATACATACATACATACATACATACATACATACATACATAACATACATACATAACATACATACATACATACATACATACATACATACATACATACATACATACATACATACATACATACATACATACATACATACATACATACATACACTCACGCACACACGCAAACACGCACGCACGCACTTACATACATACATACATACATACATACACACGCACACACGCACGCACGCAAACACACTCGCACGCACGCACGTACATACATACATACATACATACATACATACATACATACATACATACATACATACATACATACATACATACATACATACATACATACATACATACATACACACACACACACGCACGCAAACCAACTCGCACGAACACACGCACGTACATACATACACACATACACACACGCACGCACTCACGTACATACATACATACATGCATACATACATACATACATACATACATACATACATACATACATACATACATACATACATACATACATACATACATACATACATACATACATACATACATACATACATACATACATACATACATACATACATACATACAGACACGCGCACGCACGCACGCACGCACGCACGCACGCACGCACGCACGCACGCACGCACATACACACATACACACACACTCAGAGCTCAGCCCTATATTAAGAAAGGTCCAGTGGTGTTTGTTTTATTAAGAACTATCGCATCAGTCTTAAAGGGATGGCTAATTTCCTCTTGCTTCCTCAAGGGGATATGACCTCATGCTCACTGTGTGTTTCTGGAGCACAGAGTAGCACAGACCACACACACACACACACACACACACACACACACACACACACACACACACACACACACACACACACACACACACACACACACACACACACACACACACACACACACACACACACCCACACACACACACACATTTCTGCCTCCCACACTTGTATCTCCCTGCCTCTCTTTTAAATACTTCCTACGATGGTCCCAGGCTCTGGAAGTCATTGCCTAATAGCTCTAATTAGGAGTTTGTAGTGGCCCCTTCTAAGCACTAAGTCAGCATGTAGGACTCAGTTAGTCAGAAAACAAATGACTGCATGTTGTCTGCATCCCAAATGGCACCTCATTCACTATACAGTGCACTAATTTTGACTAAAGCCCTATGTGACCTGGGAAAACGTTATGCACTATGTAGGGAATAGAGGGCCATTTGGGTGACGTTTTACAACACTGAGACATAGCGACTTCTGATGCAATAACATGTGTCTGTTTCTTTTCTCTGAGCAGTCCTCTCACATGTCTGGCAGCTCATGTAGCCAATATTATTTTTTTCAGCAGAGGTCAAATTCTGGACACTTCTATGAATGTTATATTATTGGATCATGGAGGAGCTTCAGTCCACAGTGACTTGCTGTAAAAGTCTAGTCAAACAGGCATTCATCTTGGCTCAGGAGTGGGTAAGAGTGGCAGCAGCAGTTTCTCTGTGTCTGCTTGTTTTTAGTGTGACTGTGATGGAACAGCATTGGGCTGATGATGGCTGAAGGACCTGGTTTCTCATACACCAACCCAGACTGAGGGAAAGGCATCCATCATCAAACACAGTGGGACGATGAATTAAGGGGTGGTAGCCGGTTTTGTGTGTGTGTGTGTGTGTGTGTGTGTGTGTGTGTGTGTGTGTGTGTGTGTGTGTGTGTGTGTGTGTGTGTGTGTGTGTGTGTGTGTGTGTGTGTGTGTGTGTGTGTGTGTGTGTGTGTGTGTGTGTGTGTGTGTGTGTGTTTGTGTGTGTGCTTCACTCCTGATGTTGTGGTTGTCTGTGTTTATGTGCTATCTGTGACACAATCTCTCCCCTGCCTGCCTGCATCAGAGGAGACCAAGTATATGGTCAAGCCCCAGACGGATGTATCAGTCATGTGGACTTTAAACCTCTTGTTTCGTCTCCCTCAGCCTGAAGAAGGGCTTTTTAAACACACCCAGTTGACAGAGAGGACAAGTGCTGCTGTTTAAAGATAATTCCCAGGTTTTAAACAGCCCAACAGCGTTTAAACAAAACCTGCTGGTCATCAGAGATGTGTCACATTCTCCAGTAATGGAGGTCATTTTACTGGGTTAATAGAGCTTAGAGAAGACTGGCTGGGGTATGAGTGGTGAGTCATGACTCACTCTCTTTACTCCCCCCTCCCATTCTTCTCTGAATAGGTTTCTCCCCCTGTCCTGGCCTGCCCTGGTACCCCTGTAGACAGACTCTTTTCAGACAGTCATTCTCTTCCTGAGCACTGTGTCCTATGCTGTCCTCCAGGCTTTCTGCACTCTCCTCTCCTCTCTAGCTAATCTCTGTGTCCGGAGAGAGAGGGAGAGTATGAGAGAGACAGGGTTAGAGGGGGGTGGAGGGGGGAGAGAAAAGGAAAATAGAGAGGGAGAGACAGAAGGAGGGTGAGAGAGAGCGATACACTACAGTTTTAGTAAAGAGTGTGTATGTTTATGTGTCTGAATATGGAGAGAGAGATGATTGTTAGTGTTCCCTTTGTGCAGGTCTGGTCTGGCTCATCAGTCATGTGAGGAGGAGTGTAATGGAGTTGGACAGGAGAGATTATCACTGATCCCTTTCCTCCCTCTTCTCCTCTCCTCCCTTCTCTCCTCCTCTCCTCTCAGCACCACTCTGACAGCCAGCTCTGTGTTTCTACCTCTCCTCTCCTTCTCTCCTCTCTCAGCACCACTCTGACAACCAGCTCTGATTCTACCTCTCCTCCTCTCTTCTCTCCTCCTCTCCTCTCCCAGCAACACTCTGACAACCAGGTCTGATTCTACCTCTCCTCCTCTCTTCTCTCCTCCTCTCCTCTCTCAGCAACACTCTGACAACCAGGTCTGATTCTACCTCTCCTCCTCTCTTCTCTCCTCCTCTCCTCTCTCAGCAACACTCTGACAACCAGCTCTGATTCTACCTCTCCTCCTCTCTTCTCTCCTCCTCTCCTCTCTCAGCAACACTCTGACAACCAGGTCTGATTCTACCTCTCCTCCTCTCTTCTCTCCTCCTCTCCTCTCTCAGCAACACTCTGACAACCAGCTCTGATTCTACCTCTCCTCCTCTCTTCTCTCCTCCTCTCCTCTCTCAGCAACACTCTGACAACCAGCTCTGTTTCTACCTCTCCTCCTCTCCTCTTCTCCTCTCTTCTCTCCTCCTCTCCTCTCTCAGCTCTGTGTTTCTACCTCTCCTCCTCTCCTTCTCTTCTCTCATCTCTCAGCACCACTCTGACAACCAGCTCTGTTTCTACCTCTCCTCCTCTCCTCTCCTCCTCTCTTCTCTCCTCCTCTCCTCTCTCAGCTCTGTGTTTCTACCTCTCCTCCTCTCCTTCTCTCTTCTCTCCTCATCTCCTCTCTCAGCACCACTCTGACAGCCAGCTCTGTGTTTCTACCTCTCCTCTCCTCCTCTCATCCTCTCCTCCTCTCTTCTCTCCTCCTCTCCTCTCTCAGCACCACTCTGACAGCCAGCTCTGTGTTTCTACCTCTCCTCTCCTCCTCTCTCCTCTCCTCTCTCAGCACCACTCTGACAGCCTGCTATGTGTTTCTACCTCTCCTCCTCTCTTCTCGCCTCCTCTCTTCTCTCCTCCTCTCTTCTCTCCTCTCTCAGCACCACTCTGACAGCCAGCTCTGTGTTTCTACCTGTTCTATTGCTCTGCAGTACGGGACACGAGAGAGAAAGAGAGGATGAGAATGGAAGTTTCTTTTTCACACAACTGGCCCTACTCCCTAAGCGAATCCCATTACGTCTCTCACTTACCCTCTCTCTCTCGCTGTCTCCCTCTCTCTCCCTCTTTCTCAATCTCTCTTTCTCTCTCTCCCTCTCTGTACTCTCTCTCTTGCCCTCACGTCCATACATACACAATGTGATGCTGTATGTCCCCCACTGTAATGCAGACAGGAGGACCTAGCTGCATTCTGTTTGCACACACACACACACACACACACACACACACACACACACACACACACACACACACACACACACACACACACACACACACACACACACACACACACACACACACACACACACACACACACACACACTTAGATAAATCAAATCAAATCAAATTTATTTATATAGCCCTTCGTACATCAGCTGATATCTCAAAAGTGCTGTACAGAAACCCAGCCTAAAACCCCAAACAGCAAACAATGCAGGTGTAAAAGCACGGTGGCTAGGAAAAACTCCCTAGAAAGGCCAAAACCTAGGAAGAAACCTAGAGAGGAACCGGGCTATGTAGGGGAGACATGCTAGGGGAAGGGTATGCTCAGAACTGCCGGGCTGCAGCAGGACATCCTATGGACCACTCTACAGCCCTGTCACATGACGTGACACCACGTCCTAGGAAATATCTACCTACTGTCGTGTCTTTGGCATCATTAACCTGTTGTGGGTAGGGAGCAGTATTTTGATGTTTGGATGAAAAACATACCCAAATGAAACTACCTATTTCTCAGGCCCAGAATCTATAATATGCATATAATTGTCAGATTAGGATAGACAACACTCTAAAGTTTCCAAAACTGTCAAAATATTGTCTGTGAGTATAACAGAACTGATATTGCAGGTGAAAACCTGAGGAAAATCCAACCCGGAAGTGCTGTTCTGTTCCATTGCCTGCCTTCGCTCCATTTAAAGGGATATCAACCAGATTAATTTTCCTATGGTTCCCCATGGTGTGAACAGTCTATAGACATAGTTTCAGGCTTTTAATTTGAAAAATGAGCGAGAAAGATCACATTGCGTCATTGTATGGCTGGGTGCCAGCAGCGTTTTGCATGCGCAACAGCTTGGAGCAGACATTTTCTCTCTCTCCTATTGAAGAAGCCACAGTCCCGGTTGTCTGTCTGTCTGTCTGTCTGTCTGTCTGTCTGTCTGTCTGTCTGTCTGTCTGTCTGTCTGTCTGTCTGTCTGTCTGTCTGTCTGTCTGTCTGTCTGTCTGTCTGTCTGTCTGTCTGTCTGTCTGTCTGTCTGTCTGTCTGTCTGTCTGTCTGTCTGTCTGTCTGTCTGTCTGTCTGTCTGTCTGTCTGTCTGTCTGTCTGTCTGTCTGTCTGTCTGTCTGTCTGTCTGTCTGTCTGTCTGTCTGTCTGTCTGTCTGTCTGTCTGTCTGTCTGTCTGTCTGTCTGTCGCGAATGTCTGGGCTTGAGGGGGCAGGGGGACATGTTGTGTGTGTGTCTACCTAAGAGGGAAAGGCAGGGGTAGCCTAGCTAGTATAATACATTCCCTGCATCCTTTCTCTGTCCAGCTCATACACAGAGAGCACTAAACCATGGCTAAAGTTGAATTTAGACGATACCACAGGATCAATGTTGAGCCTCCTCTCATTCTAAACAGTGAACACAACACACCACTGAGCCCTGAGTCTGATCCAACAGCACAGATCCTGGGTAACTCTAAAGCCACAAGGACTCCTTTTAGACCTGGAGGGCCACGCATACACACACACACCGAAGTCCTCTCTGTGTGGCATGGGCTGGGCAGGAAGCCCCTATAGGCTAATTACAGTAAGGACAGGGAGATAAGGCCATGATGATGAGTCAGTGTGGACAGGTATCAATTAGTCCCTGCTTTTCAGGCTCTTCTGTTTTTGCTGAAAAGGAAGTTGGCAGTAAGTTGGAATGTGGAGAGTCCCAGTAGAGAACCCTGCTCTGACACTGAGCCAAGAGGAGCAGCTTTAACATGCAGGGCAGCAGGCAGGCATACCCAGAGAGGGAAAAGAGAGGAGAGAGAGAAAGAGATGGGGAATGGAGAGAGAGAGAGAGCCAGACTGCCCATTTAATCAACCAGGCCAAAGCCAGCTGCACTTTCCACCTCCACAGCCCTGTCAATGCCTGAAAAGAACCACAGGGCTGGAGTGTGGAGGCTGGAGACAGCCCTCTCTTGGCGGTGATCAGAGAGTCTATTGGTCTTACAGATAGAGATAGATAGGCCACATTTTCTATGGTTTGTTCCATTTTAGAATAGGGTTTCACCATTTGATTTATGGTAATATTGTACCATGATTGACACCTCCCACCACTCCTGCTTCTCTCTGTTATTCTTGGCTGGGACATGGTGGAAAAACAAAGTTACTAAAGGGCTTGAGAACCTGTGTTTTGATCTTCTTTGCTGATGGAAAACACACCTTTACTTGTGTGTGTGCATTTCCATGACGATAGAAATCCCCTGCTGAGAAGCCGTCTAGCAGTTCTGTGCTCACTAGTTTCCCTGTCCTAGCACTGTCTCCCTCTACAGTACTACAGTACACTTACACTCTATTCCCTAAAATACTAATACTAAATAGGATTCGTTATCTATCCTAATACAGTCACATTGGTGTAAATAAAGTGTTTTTGAGAGAAGTAGAATACGTTCTGAACATATTGATGATGATTTTTATCTTGGTGGTGTTCATCTGTCGGCTACATTAGAGTGCATTCAGGTTAATAATACACTGTATTAATATGCCATTCCTTCTCTTGGTCAGCGCTCAGGGTTTCAATTAGGAATAGGCTGCCATTTGGGGCGGACACTTAGTGTCACATTTCCTTCCTCCTGTTTCTAGCTAGAGAGACAGTTTTTCCAAAGATTGTTTTGCTAGTCATCCGTTCTGTGTCTGTCTGGTATATAGACGACCCATGACACACGCTAACGTCACCGACCCCATTACCACAGTAACATGGTCCTCCATCACGACACAGGCCTCTGACCTGTCGTTAGACTCAAAGACGGTGAATCAGCTGCGCATGTTAACGAGGGTTAGTGTGTGTGTGTGTGTGTGTGTGTGTGTGTGTGTGTGTGTGTGTGTGTGTGTGTGTGTGTGTGTGTGTGTGTGTGTGTGTGTGTGTGTGTGTGTGTGTGTGTGTGTGTGTGTGTGTGTGTGTGTGTGTGTGTGTGTGTGTGTGTGTGTGTGTGTGTGTGTGTGTGTGAGAGTGAGAGTGTGTGAGTGTGTGCAACTGCTTGCATGTGTCATGAAGTGATTGAAATGAATGGCCAGTGGTCTGTGTAGAGGGAGATGCTAACAATGTCTTTATGAGGCCTGTGTAGTCTAATGTTGATCGAGACTTTTCCCTAGGTTCCTAACTGTCCCTGTCTGTGTGCCCTGAGACTATGACTAGCTGAACTCAGCTCAGCAAACAAGTATAGACTGCCTGCATGTCTTGTCTTGTCTTGTCCAGGTATCCTACTACCATCAACAGGCACAATAAAACAAGCATGACCCACACACAGGCTTTTCTAGGGCACACACAGCCACCCTTCCCATACAGACCCCACCCTCCTCATACAGACCCCACCCTCCCAATACAGACCCCTACCTCCCCATACAGACCCCTCCCTCCCCATACAGGCCCCACCCTCCCCATACAGACCCCACCCTCCCCATGCAGACCCCACCCTCCCCATACAGACCACTCCCTCCCCATACAGACCCCTCCCTCCCCATACAGACCCTCCCTCCCCATACAGGCCCCACCCTCCCCATTCAGACCCCACCCTCCCCATACAGACCCCTCCCTCCCCATACAGACCCCACCCTCCCCATACGGACCCCTCGCTCCCCATACAGACCCCACCCTCCCCATACAGACCCCTCCCCATACAGACCCCACCCTCCCCATACAGGCCCCACCCTCCCCATACAGGCCCCACCCTCCCCATACAGGCCCCACCCTCCCCATACAGGCCCACCCTCCCCATACAGGCCCACCCACCCCATACAGGCCCACCCTCCCCATACAGGCCCCACCCACCCCATACAGACCTCCCAACTTCAGAACCAGGGATAGAAGTTGTTAGTAATATATTTATGGTTTATGTAATTGGCACCTAAAATCAATCTCCATTCATTTGCATGGTGTGTCGTTTGTATACTGAACAAAAATATAAACGCAACATGTAAAGTGTTGGTCCCATGTTTCATGAGCTAAAAAAAAGTATCACAGAAATGTTCCATACGCACAAAAGGCTTATTTCTCTAAAAATGTTGGTGCACAAATTTGTTTACATCCCTGTTAATGAGCTAATAATAATAATCCACCATCCTGACAGTTGTGGCATAACAAGAAGCTGATTAAACAGCATGATCATTACACAGGTGCACCTTGTGCTGGGGATAATAAAAGGCCACTCTAAAATGTGCAGTTTTGTCACACAACACAATGCCACAGATGTCTCAAGTTTTGACGGAATGTGCAATTGACATGCTGACTGCAGGAATGTCCACCAGAGCTGTTGCCAGAAAATTGAATGTGAGAGAATTTGGCAGTACGTCCAACGACCTCACAACCACAGACCACGTATAACCACGCCAGCCCAGGACCTTCACATCCGGCTTCTTCACCTGTGGGATCGTCTGAGACCAGCCACCCGGATGGCTGATGACACTGAGGAGTATTTCTGTCTGTAATAAAGCCCTTTTGTGGGGAAAAACTCATTCTGATTGGCTGGGGCTGGCTCCCCCATGGCTGCGCCCCTGCCCAGTGTGAAATCTTTATTAGGGCATAATGGATTTATTTAAATTGACTGATTTCCTCATATGAACTCTAACTCAGTAAAATCATTGAAATTGTTGCATGTTGCGTTTATATTTTTGTTCAGTGTAAATGGGGGGCTGGGCTGTGGGTTGTAGTCTGGGCAGAGGAGAGGGAGAGAAAAGCACTCTATGTTATCATAAAAGGGAGGAGGACAGATGGAGGAGGAAACAGGTGGAGGAAAGAAGGCTTACCCTGCACACTCCCCCCTCCCACCCTGCTGCTGAGGTCCCCTACTGAGGGAACCAGAGCAGGAAGAGAGCAGAGGAAGTCTTGACCTGGGTTGGGTCGGAAAGTGTCAGAGGTCATGTTGAGATTTTGTCTGATACCCTGCTTGTGCTTTGGTCTGATCACTCCAAGGTCCTGCATTGGCTAGTCTGTTTCAAATCAAATGTTATTTGTCACATGCTTTGTAAACAACAGGTGTAGACTAACAGTGAAATGCTTAGTTACGGGCCCTTCCCTTCAAAGCAGAGAGAAAAAAAATGATAGAAAAATAATAACACAAGGAATAAATACACAGTGAGTAACGATAACCTGGCTGTATACACGGGGTACCAGTACCAACAAGCTCTCACAGTCTCACGTCAGAGTTGGACATTCATCCATGTTTCTCAGGTGTCAAATTTCAAAGTCGTTCCAAATGTCAAATTTCTAAGTGTTTAGTTACTTCTCTGTATCGTTCCAAGGTTAAGTTTAGACATTAACTCTAAATGGTTAGGTTAGAGGTTAGACATTAACTCTGAATGGTTAAGGTGAGGGTTAACTTTTGGAACCATAAGCAGATGTTTACACCTATCCGACAAACCCGTCCACAACGCCCTAGCAAAACTGAAACCTACTCCTCTCTAGGTTTCTTCCTAGGTTTTGGCCTTTCTAGGGAGTTTTTCCTAGCCACCGTGCTTCTACATCTGCATTGCTTGCTGTTTGGGGTTTTAGGCTGGGTTCCTGTACAGCACTTTGAGATATCAGCTGATATACGAAGGGCTATATAAATACATTTTATTTTATTTGATACTTGAAGGTAACAGCGATCATTGTTGCCCCTAGTAGCCGGTTTCCATGTCATCTCTCAACGTCCTCAGACATGGATGTACGTTGAATACTGACTTGAATCACGGGTGACCTGCCTGACCACTACAGAGTGGATGTGCAGGGGTAAAAGGTAAATGAGGTAGATGTGTACATATAGGTAGGGATCAAGTGACTAGGCAACAGGATAGATAATACACAGTAGCAGCACCGCGTATGTGATGAGTCAAAAGAGTTATTTCAAAAAGGGTCAATCAGATAGTCCGGGTAGCTATTGGTTAACTATTTAGCAGTCTTATGGCTTGGGGATATAAGCTGTTCAGTGTCCTGCTGGTTCCAGACTTGGTGCATCGGTACTGCTTGCCGTGCGGTAGCAGAGAGAACAGTCTATGACTTGGGTGGCTGGAGTTTTTGACAGTTTTTAGGGCCTTTCTCTTACACCGCCTGATATAGTGGTCCTGGAAGGCAGGGAGCTCGAACACACTCTGCCTTGCGGTCAGATGCCAAGCAGTTACCATACCAAGTGGTGATGCAGCCAGTCAAGATGCTCTCAATGGTACAGCTGTAGAACTTTTTGAGGATCTCATAGGGCTTTGTACTGTTCACGCTACTACAGTGGATACAATATAAACAAACGTTATGCTTTATCACGTGATGCTGCCTTTGAATCCCCTCTCAAATAAGATTCCTTTTCAGTTACCTTCTGACAAAAATGCTACCAACAAAGGTAGGTGCCGTTGTAAGCCAAAAGGCTGCAGGCAGCTGCCTTTGGATTGGGACACAACAATGCTGTAACGGCATTCAGAGATGGAAGAAGGATCGGACCAAAGCGTAGCGTGGTAAGTGTTCATGATGAACACCCCCCCAAACCCCCCCCCCCGAAAGGTGCAGAGTCCGGCCGCAAAACCTGAACCTATAGGGGAGGGTCTGGGTGGGCGTCTGTCTGCGGTGGCGGCTCTTGCGCGGGATGTGGACCCCACTTCACCACAGTTTTTCTCCGCCTCATTGTCCGCCTCCGTGGCCTCTTAAACACGGCAACCCTTACCGCCGACCTCGGACTGGGGACCCAAGAAATGGGTCCCGAATGGACGGGATACTCCGGCAGCTCCGGAGTAAAGGGCGATTCCGGCAGCTCCTGGCTGACTGACGGCTCTGGCGGCTCATGGCTGGCTGGCGGCTCTGGCGGCTCCTTGCTGGCTGGCGGCTCTGGCGGCTCCTGGCTGGCTGACGGTTCTGGCAGCTCCTGGCTGGCTGACGGCTCTGGCGGCTCCTGGCTGGCTGACGGCTCTGGTGGCTCATGGCTGGCTGGCGGCTCTGGCGGCTCCTGGTTGGCTGGCGGCTCTGGCGGCTCCTGGCTGGCTGACGGCTCTGGCGGCTCATGGCTGGCTGATGGCTCTGGCGGCTCATGGCTGGCTGGCGGCTCTGGCGGCTCCTTGCTGGCTGGCGGCTCTGGCGGCTCCTGGCTGGCTGACGGTTCTGGCGACTCCTGGCTGGCTGACGGCTCTGGCGGCTCCTGGCTGGCTGTCGGCTCTGGAGGCTCCTGGCTGGCTGGTGGCTCTGGCGGCTCCTGGCTGGCGACTTCTGGCTGGCTGGTGGCTCCTGGCTGGCGACTTCTGGCTGGCTGGCGGCTCTGGCGGCTCCTGGCTGGCTGGCGGCTCTGGCGGCTCCTGGCTGGCTGACGGCTCTGGCAGCTCCTGGCTGGCTGACGGCTCTGGCGGCTCCTGGCTGGCTGACGGCTCTGGCGGCTCCATGCGTAAGGCTGGTGCCATGTACGCCGGCCCAAGGAGACGCACTGGAGACCAGATGCGTAGAGCCGGCTTCATGGCACCTGGCTCGATGCCCACTCTAGCCCGGCTGATACTAGGAGCTGGAATGTACCGCACCGGGCTATGCACACGCACCGGGGACACCTTGCACTCCACCGCATAACACGGTGCCTGCCCGGTCCCTCTCGCTCTCCGGTAAGCACAGGGAGTTGGCTCAGGTCTCCTACCTGACTTAGCCACACTCCCCGTGTGCCACCCCCAATAAATGTTTGGGGCTGCCTCTCGGGCTTCCTTGCCAGCCGTGTTCCCTCGTATCGCTGGCTCCTCTCTCCGGCTGCCTCTGCTCTCCTAGCTGCCTCCACCTGTTCCCCTGGGACGCGATCCCTTCCAGCCAGAATCTCCTCCCATGTGTAGCAACCCTTGCCGTCCAAAACGTCCTCCCATGTCCAGGTGTCCTGACATCGCTGCTGCTGCCCGTTACGACGCTGCTTGGTCCTTTTGTGGTGGGTGTTTCTGTAACGGCATTCAGAGGTGGAAGAAGGATCGGACCAAAGTGCAGCGTGGTAAGGCTAATCTGAAAACAAGACTCCCTAAATTTTATCATATCGATTGCGCAACCAGGGCAGGAAAAACCTTGGATCATTGCTATTCCAACTTCCGCGACGCATATAAGGCCCTGCCTCGCTCTCCTTTCGGAAAAGCTGACCACGACTCCATTTTGTTGATCCCTGCCTACAGACAGAAACTAAAACAAGGTCTGTTCAACGCTGGTCCGACAAATCTGATTCCACACTCCAAGACTGCTTCCATCACGTGGACTGGGATATGTTCCGTATTGCGTCAGACAACAACATTGACGAATACGCTGATTCGGTGAGCGAGTTCATTAGAACGTGTGTTGAAGATGTCGTTCCCATAGCAACGATTAAAACATTCCCAAACCAGAAACCGTGGATTGATGGCAGCATTCGCGTGAAACTGAAAGCGCGAACCACTGCTTTTAATCAGGGCAAGGTGACTGGAAACATGACCGAATACAAACAGTGTAACTATTCCCTCCGCAAGGCAATCAAACAAGCTAAGCGTCAGTATAGAGACAAAGTAGAATCTCAATTCAACGGCTCAGACACAAGAGGTATGTGGCAGGGTCTACAGTCAATAACCTCACACTCAACGTCAACAAAACTAAGGAGATGATTGTGGACTTCAGGAAACAGCAGAGGGAACACCCCCCTATCCACATCGATGAAACAGTAGTGGAGAGGGTAGTAAGTTTTAAGTTCCTCGGCGTACACATCACAGACAAACTGAATTGGTCCACCCACACAGACAGCATCGTGAAGAAGGCGCAACAGCGCCTCTTCAACCTTAGGAGGCTGAAGAAATTCGGCTTGTCACCAAAAGCACTCACAAACTTCTACAGATGCACAATCGAGAGCATCCTGTCGGGCTGTATCACCGCCTGGTACGGCAACTGCTCCGCCCACAACCGTAAGGCTCTCCAGAGGGTAGTGAGGTCTGCACAACGCATCACCGGCGGCAAACTACCTGCCCTCCAGGACACCTATACCACCCGATGTCACAGGAAGGCCATAAAGATCATCAAGGACAACAACCACCCGAGCCACTGCCTGTTCACCCCGCTATCGTCCAGAAGGCGAGGTCAGTACAGGTGCATCAAAGTTAGGACCGAGAGACTGAAAAACAGCTTCTATCTCAAGGCCATCAGACTGCTAAACAGCCACCACTAACATTGAGTGGCTGCTGCCAACACACTGACTCAACTCCAGCCACTTTGATGGGAAATGATGTAAAATATATCACTAGCCACTTTAAACAATGCTACCTAATATAATGTTTACATACCCTACATTATTCATCTCATATGTATGCGTATATACTGTACTCTATATCATCTACTGCATCCTTATGTAATACATGTATCACTAGCCACTTTAACTATGCCACTTTGTTTACATACTCATCTCAGATGTATATACTGCACTCAATACCATCTACTGTATCTTGCCTATGCCGCTCTGTACCCTCACTCATTCATATATCTTTATGTACATATTCTTTATCCCCTTACACTTGTGTCTATAAGGTAGTAGTTTTGGAATTGTTAGCTAGATTAGTTGTTGGTTATTACTGCATTGTCGGAACTAGAAGCACAAGCATTTCGCTACACTCGCATTAACATCTGCTAACCATGTGTATGTGACAAATACAATTTGATTTGATTTGATTTCAGTGTTCATGATGATTTATTCAAAACGAACTGAACACTGAAATACAAAACAATGTGAACAAAACGAAAACCGAAACAGTACCGTGTGGACCAAACACTCACACGGAAAACAAACACCCACCACTCAAAAGTGAAACCCAGGCTACCTAAGTATGATTCTCAATCAGGGACAACAATTGACAGCTGCCTCTGATTGAGAACCATACTAGGCCGAACTCAAAACCCCAACATATAAAAACACACATAGACTGCCCACCCCAACTCACGCCCTGACCATACTAAATAAAGACAAAACAAAGGAAATAAAGGTCAGAACGTGACAAATGCTGTAAGCTGTTGCTGCATATATGATATACAAGTAACTGACAAAATAATGACCTGCCAAGCATTTCATACATGACCTTAAGCATGATGGGATGTTAATTAAATCAGGATCCACACCTGTGTGGAAGCACCTGCTTTCAATATACTTTGTATCCCTCATTTACTCACGTGTTTCCATTATTTTGGCAGTTAACTGTACACACAATGTGTATGTGCGGTTATGTGTGTATGTGGTGCTGTGCATAGTGTGTGTTCGCCCTCCCTCTATCTGTCAAGGTCACTGAGAGGATGTCATAAATCCAGTCTAAAGCACTGACCATCCCAGTCTCAGCTCTGAGCAGACTGCTGCCTGCAGCCCAACACATACCCACCACTCCAATGTCATGTACACCAGAAACACTGCTGCTTAGCTCTGTTTACCGTGCACGTACACACACACACACACACACACACACACACACACACACACACACACACACACACACACACACACACACACACACACACACACACACACACACACACACACACACACACACACACACACACACACACACACACACACACACACACACACACACACACACACACACACACACACACCCATAAACACACAGTGCCAAATCTTTCTCTCTCTCTCTCTCTCTCTCTCTCTCTCTCTCTCTCTCTCTCTCTCTCTCTCTCTCTCTCTCTCTCTCTCTCTCTCTCTCTCTCTCTCTCTCTCTCTCTCTCTCTCTCACACACACACACACACGCCTCTCTCACATGCACACACACAGTCAATACACCCAACGTCATAAACTATGTTATTCAGAAATGTTCAACGCAAGGTAGAGACACACACACAGCTGGTCTCCGGAGCTATGCAGCCCAGGTCTATTCCTGTAGCAGTGGAAACAGAGTCCAGGCTAAGCTGAACACATACACACCACAGCAGCTGCCCTGTCACTGGTCTCCAATTGGATGGAGTCTAGAACCCAACTGTTAGCAGCTCCAGCAGGCTTAAAGGTTACATCACACTCAGCTCGTGTCATGCCTGATGGCACCGATAAAGCACACACACACTGACAGTCAATAACGGTCAGCTATGGATTTAGGTTCAACTCCATTTAAGAACCAATGCCACCTCACATGCTCTCATATCAATGTCCCTGTAACTCTAACTGAAGTGAAATGAAAACAATTTGATCAGAGAGAACATCGTATTGTAAAATAATTGTAATTTAATTGGCCACGTACATGTGTTTACCAGATGTTATTGCAGGTGTAGTGAAATGCCTGTGCTTCTAGCTCCGACAGTGCAGTAATATCTAATGAGTACTATCTAACAGTTTCACAACAAATACCCAATACATACAAATCTAAGTAAAGGCATGAAATTAAGAATCTGTAAATAGATGGACGGGCAATGTCAGAGCGGCATAGACTAAGATAATGAAGAACTATAGCTTTTGGTTACATCACACTCTATTCAGATCATGAAGTACTGTAGCTTCTGGTTACATCACATCCTATTCAGATCATGAAGTACTGTAGCTTCTGGTTACATCACACCCTATTCAGATCATGAAGTACTGTAGCTTTTGGTTACATCACACCCTATTCAGATCATGAAGTACTGTAGCTTCTGGTTACATCACACCCTATTCAGATCATGAAGTACTGTAGCTTCTGGTTACATCACACCCTAATCAGATCATGAAGTACTGTCGCTTCTGGTTACATCACACCCTATTCAGATCATGAAGTACTGTAGCTTCTGGTTACATCACACCCTATTCAGATCATGAAGTACTGTAATTTCTGGTTACATCACACTCTATTCAGATCATGAAGTACTGTAGCTTCTGGTTACATCACACCCTATTCAGATCATGAAGTACTGTAGCTTCTGGTTACATCACACCCTATTCCCTCTATAGTGCACTACTTTTGACGAGAGCCCATATACTGTAGAGCGAGCACTATATAGGGAATGTACTGTACATACTGCACTGCACATACTCTTGCTTGCACATATACTCTCTTTCACTCACTTACTCTCTCGTTGGCTCTCTCTTTCTTTCTTTTTCTTTTTCTTTCTCGCTCTCTCTTTCTCTCTCACTCTCTCTTTCTCTCTTTTTCTCTCTCTCTTTCTCTCTCCTTGTATCTCTCTGTGTGTCTCTCTCATACACACACACACAACCACACACTGTCTATCAGGTACCTGCCGTTCCCCTGGTACTGCTTATACATGAATTGTCTCTAGGAGATAATAAATATAAAGTGCTGATGTCATCATGCCTCGTTCTATCTCTCTCTCTTGCTCCCTCGCTCTGCCATGCTGTTTGTCATCATCATTTTTCTACCCTCCTAATATGTTGTGTTTGTCGTGTCTCCTATGTCCTGTACTCTCTGTCTTTCCAAATATCCTGCTCTTCTCTCACTCACTCCCCTTCTCCCTCCCTCTCTCTTTCGCTCGCTCTCTCTCGCTCTCTTTCACTTCCCTTCTCCCTCTCCCCCCTCTCGCTCTCTCTCTCTCCCCTTCTCCCTCTCCCTTTCTCTTTCTCATATTATCTCAGTTTTGATGGTACTCCACTCAAATCAAATCAAATTGTATTTGTCACATGCACAGGATACAACAGGTGTAGACCTTACAGTGAAATGCTTACTTATAAGCCCTTAACTAACAATGGAGTTTTAAGAAAAATACCCCCCCAAAAATAAATAAATAATTCAAGAGCAGCAGGAAAATAGCAATAGTGAGGCTACAGTATATACAAGGGGTACTGGTACAGAGTCAATGTGTTAGTCGAGGAAGTTGAGGTAGTTGAGGTAAAATGTACATGTTGGTAGAGGTAATATGTACACCGGTTAGTCAAGGTAATTGAGGTAATATGTACATGTACGTAGAATTATTAAAGTGACTATGCATGGATAATAACAGAGAGTAGCAGCAGCAGGAGGGGGCAATGCAAATAGACTGGGAAGCCATTTGATTAGATGTTCAGGAGTCTTATGGCCTGGGGGTAGAAGCTGTTTAGAAGCCTCTTGGAACTAGACTTGGCGCTTCGGTACCGCTTGCTGTTCGGTGGCAGAGAGAACAGTCTATGACAGTTTTTAGGGCCTGGTATAGAGGTCCTGGATGGCTGGAAGCTTGGCCCGGTGATGTACTGTACCCTTTGTAGTGCCTTGCGGTCTGAGGCCGAGCAGTTTCCATACCAGGCAGTGATGCAAACAGTCAGGATGCTCTCGATAGTGCAGCTGTACAACCTTTTTAAGATCTGAGGACCCATGCCAAATATTTTCAGTCTCCTGGGGGGGAATAGGTTTTGTCGTGCCCTCTTCACGAATGTCTTGGTGTGCTTGGACCATGTTAGTTTGTTGGTGATGTGGACACCAAGGTACTTGAAGTTCTCAACCTGCTCCACTACAGCTCCGTCGATGAGAATGGGGGCGTGCTTAGTCCTCCTTTTCCTATAGTCCACAATCATCTCCTTTGTCTTGATCACATTGAAGGAGAGGTTGTTGTCCTTGCACCACACGGTCAGGTCTGTGACCTCCTCCCTATAGGCTGTCTCATCATTGTCGGTGATCAGGCCTACCACTGTTGTGTCATCGACAAACTTAATGATGGTGTTGGAGTTGTGCCTGGCCGTGCAGTCATTAGTGACCAGGGAGTACAGGAGGGCACTGATCACGCACCCCTGAGGGACCCCCATTTTAAGGATAAGCATGGCGGATGTGTTGTTACCTACCCTTACCACCTGGGAGCAGCCCGTCAGAAACTCAAGGATCCACTTGCAGAGGGAGGTGTTTAGTCTCTGGGTCCTTAGCTTAGAGATGAGCTTTGAGGGCACTATGGTATTGAACGCTGAGCTGTAGTAAATGAACAGCATTCTTACATTGGTGTTCCTTTTGTCCAGGGCAAAAGGAACACCAATGTGAGATTGCATCATCGGTGGATCTGTTGGGGCGGTATGCACATTGAAGTGGGTCTAGAGTTTCTGGGATAATGGTGTTGTGAGCCATGACCAACCTTTCAAAGCACTTCATGGCTACAGACGGCTATGGTGGTCTGCTTGAAACATGTTGGTATTACAGACTCAACCAGGGACACATTGAAAATGTCAGTGAAGACACTTGCCAGTTGGTCAGCGCATGCTCGGAGTACATGTCCTGGTAATCCGTCTGGCCCTGCAGCCTTGTGAATGTTGACCTGTTTAAAGGTCTTACTCAAGCCCTGCCACATCCGACGAACATTGAAGCCGGTGTAGTACGATTCGAACTTAGTCCTGTATTGATGTTTTGCCTGTTTGATGGTTCGTCGGAGGGCATATCGGGATTTTTTACAAACTTCCAGGTTAGTCCTGCTCTTTGAAAGCGGCAGCTCTACCCTTTAGCTCAGTGCGGATGTTGCCATGGCTTCTGTTTGGGGTATGTACGTACCGTCACTGTGGGGACGACGTCATCGATGCACATATTGATGAAGCCAGTGACTGATGTAGTGTACTCCTCAATGCCATCGGAAGAGTCCCAGGAACATATTCCAGTCTGTGATAACAAAACAGCCCTGTAGCTTAGCATCTGCTTCATCTGACCACTTTTTTATATCCCGAGACACTGGTGCTTCCTGCTTTAATTTTTGCTTGTAAACAGGAATCAGGAGGATAGAATTATGGTCAAATTTGCCAAATGGAGGGCGAGGGAGAGCTTTATACGCGTCTCTGTGTGTGAAGACTCTCTTGTTCTTCTCTAATCGTCTGGAGTTAAGGAAGAATTGACAATTTAAATAGGAAACTAACACTGTGGGTTAGAAGGTCAGATATCTCCCATACATAATTCTTCTCGAAATTGCATCATATTCCAGGCCAAGACACCTCCTGCAGTGTGTGGGTTTGGGTGTGGGTGTGTGTACGTGTGTATTTGTGTACGTGTGTGTACTTGTGTATGTGCAAGGTCACCAACATCAAAAACCCACGTGGTAGTAGATTATTTATAGAGGAATGCTCTCTCTCTCTCTCTCTCTTCGCTCCCTCTCTCTCTCCCTCATTTCAATTCAAAGGGCTTTATTGGCATAGGAAACATATGTTTACATTGCCAAACAAGTTAAATAGATAATAAACAAAGGTAACATGAACAATCAAAATGTACAGTAAACATTATACTCACAAAAGAGGAATAGAGACATTTCAAATGTCATATTATGGCTATGTACAGTGTTACAACAATATACATAGCTACCCCTCTCTCTCTCTCTCTCTCTCTCTCTCTCTCTCTCTCTCTCTCTCTCTCTCTCTCTCTCTCTCTCTCTCTCTCTGCCTGCTGTCCTGCTCTATGTTTAACACACACATAGTGTGTTGGTCAGTTTTTACAGGAACAGTAGCCTGGTGTTTTAATGAGGCTTTTAATAACCCTCCGGTGTGTGTGTGCATTTACATGTGTGCGTGTCCTTTTTCTGAGTCCCTTGCCCCCCATCTGTGTTTTCTGTAGCTGTCAGCTGAGCCAGTAACATGTGTTTCTATAACACATCAGATAAGAATAACCAACAATTGAGAGAGAGAGAGAGAGAGAGAGAGAGAGAGAGAGAGAGAGAGAGAGAGAGAGAGAGAGAGAGAGAGAGAGAGAGAGAGAGAGAGAGAGAGAGAGAGAGAGAGAGAGAGAGAGAGAGAGAGAGAGAGAGAGAGAGAGAGAGAGAGAGAGAGAGAGAGAGAGAGAGAGAGAGAGAGAGAGAGAGAGAGAGAGTTCTCGTTTGACAGGACCCACACATTCCCCTGTCCTGCCCAGTCCTGGGTTAACCTTCACAGTGGAAGCAAGTTTGTGCGTGTTGTTGTGTATGCGTATGTGTGTTTGTGTGTATTTAAATAGGTGTGTGCATGTACACACACTGCACACAATGAACTCTGCATGGGAGCAGTTTTCATTCTCACTTGCTTCCAGTATGAGTAAATAATCAATTATTGAAGCAGGATTTGGTCTGAGGGCTGCAGATAACATGACATACACAACCACAGCACCAACTGTTGAAATAAAGATAGTGCCTCTGTTTATGGGGAGATTGTTTGAGTTATGCAAATGATTAACCCAGGCAGACACAATGGCACAAGTATGCAAGCACTTGTGTGAGTCTGACATGGCACCCTATTCCCTATATAGTACACTACTTTTGACCAGGTCTCCTTTCTAATAGGGAATATGATGGCATTTTGGACTCACCCTTGTGTTTTGTTGAAGGCAGAATTAAATGAATTATTTTAGGCGACAGTTATTGGGAGTTATTGGGAATATCCTCTTTGCTCATTCTGAAACAGTCATCAACCACTAAACATTAACCTTGACTGACAATCCATTGATTTGGTTGTGCTAGACAGTGTAGTCTGACTGGGTGAATTATTCCCTGAGTAGAGTCAATAGCTGAATATAGAGAATAGATGGTTGTACTGCCGTTCTGTGACCTCAGAAGGGATCCTATGACAGAGAAGTGCTGTGTTGTCAGTCTGGAGTCATAATAGACACTGTAGTAGTGGGATTCCTCCTATCAATTCCACACTATGCAGAGCTTGATGCAGAACAGCACTTGCTTTAAACTATGTGTGCTGTTGTTTGTAAGGAAGGAAGAACAAATGCACCTCTCCATATCCTCTCAGCATCACATGTCCCACTGCATTAGAGCCTGCTCCTAATGGCAATTTCGTCCACGGGTTTAACCATGGATATAGAGCTCCCCCTTCAGGAAATGTAGTGTAAACGCAATCATTCTTAGCCAATCATGGCGGTATCATGTTGATGTGTGTTTTGATCCTCATAGGTGTTCTCTCTATCTTTCTCTCTCTCTCCAGCCTCCACACAGAAGCCCTGTGGTTCTTTGCAGGCTGTGACTAGGGCTGTTTGCAGGCTTTGACAAGGCTGTGGTGGTGGAGAGTGCAGCTGGCTTTGGCCTGGTTGATTAAATGGGCAGTCTAGCTCTATTTCCTGTTACTCACTCACTCACTCACTCACTCACTCAGTCACTCACTCACTCACTCGCTCACTCTCTCTCTCCCTCCAGAGGACGTCCTGAGTAAGGATGCAGAGGAATGTGCAATCTGTCTTGAGGAGCTGGTACAGGGGGACACCATTGCTCGCCTGCCTTGTCTCTGCATATACCACAAAGGGTAAGTCCCCCTCTCTCTCTCCCCTTCTTTCTATATACCTCTCTCCTTCTCTCCACCTCTATCACAAAATGTTTCTGTACAACCTAAGACAAGAGGGATCTCTCCTGTTTTCCTCAACCGGTACGTGTATGCATAATCTTTCCTGCTCTCTCTCTCTCTCTCTGTGTCTCCCTCCCCTTCCCTTCTTGTGTTCTGTATACAGTGCATTTACAAAGTATTCAGATCCCTTGACTTTTCCACATTTTATTACATTACAGCCTTATTCTAAAATGGATTCAATTGTTTTTTTCACCCTCATCAATCTACAAACAATACCCGTTAATGACAAACCATAAACAGGTTTTTGTTCATTGTTGCTTAAATATCACTTTTACATAAGTATTCAGACCCTTTACTCAGTTCTTTATTGAAGCACCTTTGGCAGCGATTACAGCCTTGACTTTTCTTGGGTATGATGCTACAAGCTTGGCACACCTGTATTTGGGGAGTTTCTCCTATTCCTCTCTACAGATCCTCTCAAGCTCTGTCAGGTTGGATGGGGAGTGTCACTGCACAGCTATTTTCAGGTCTCTCCATAAATGTTTGATTGGGTTCAAGTCCGGGCTCTGGCTGGGCCACTCAAGGACATTCAAAGACTTGTCCAGAAGCCAATCCTGCGTTGTCTTGGCTGTGTTCTTAGGCTCGTTGTCCTGTTGGAAGTTGAATCTTCGCCCCAGTCTAAGTTCCTGAGTGCTCTGGAGCAGGTTTTCATCCAGGAATTCTCTGTACTTTGCTTCTCTCAGCTTTCCCTCAATCCTGACTAGTCTCCCAGTCCCTGCACCTGAAAAACATCCCCATGGTATGATGCTGCCTGCCACCACTATGCTTCACCGTAGGGATGCTGCCAGGTTTCCTCCAGATGTTACGCTTGGCATTCAGGCCAAATACTTCAATCTTGTTTTCATCAGACCAGAGAGTCTTGTTTCCCATGTGCCTTTTACTGAGGAGTGGCTTCCGTTTGGCCATTCTACCATAATTACCTGATTGGTGGAGTGCAGCACAGATGCTTGTCCTTCTGGAAGTTTCTTCCATCTCCACAGAGGAACTCTGGAGTTCTGTCAGTGACCATCGGGTTCTTGGTCACCTCCCTGACCAAGGCCTTTCTCCCCCAATTGCTCAGTTTGGCCGGGCGGTCAGCTCTAAAAAGGAAGAGTCTTGGTGTTTCCAAACTTCTTCCATTTAAGAATGATAGAGGCCACTGTGTTCTTGGGGACCTTCAATGCTGAAGAAATGTTTTGGTACCCTTCCCCAGATCTGTGCCTCGACACAATCCCGTCTCAGAGTTCTACGGACAATTCTTTTGAACTCAAGGCTTGGTTTTTGCTCTGACATGAACTGTCAACTGGGACCTTATATAGACAGGTGGTTGTCTTTCCAAATCATGTAAAATCAATTGAATTTACCACAGGTGGACTCCAATCAAGTTGTAGAAACATCTCAAGGATGAACAATGGAAACAGGATGCACCTGAGCACAATTTTGAGTCTCATAGCAAAGGGTCTGAATACTTATGTAAATGGTATTTTTGTTAAAACCTCTCTGTGATAGGGTCTAGATTCCTGAATTTCCGCCTGACTGACGTGCCCAAAGTACTGCCTGTTACTCAGGCCCAGAATCCAGGATATGCATAAAATTGGTTGCATTGGATAGAAAACACGTTGAAGTTTCTAAAATTGTTCAAATAATGTCTGAGACTATAACAGAATTGATATGGCAGGAAAAAAATCAGACGAAAAACCTAGATTTCTTTCCTTTTTTTTTTAGATCCCAGGCTCTTACAATAGAAAGCTAGGGGTCCTATGTAATTCCGGCTCCCAGATTGCAATTCCTATGGCTTCCACTAGATGTCAACAGTCTTTATTCAAGGTTTCATGCTTGTTTGTTGAAAAACGAGCAGGAATGTGGAGTTTTGGTGAAGAGGGCACCGGAACAATATCAGTCTTTCGGCGCACGCGGAAGAAGGTGTGCGCTGACTAATTTTACTTTCCTTTTGAACACACTAATTTCTGTATGATAAATTATGGTTTATTTACATTTTAGGGTACCTGAGGATTTAAATAGAAACATTGATTAACTTGTTTGGACAAAGTTTAGAGGTAACTTTTTGGATTCCTTTGTCTGCATGTTGAAGGAGTGGATTACTGAAATCGATGGTGCCATCTAAACAGACTGTTTGTAACAGTATTTTTTATTGGAATTTCACAATTTTCACCTATATTAAGAGATACAACAACAGAGACAAGGCAACAAATACAGCACTCACTTACACATACCTATATATATATATATATATATATATATATATATATATATATATATATATATATATATATATATATATATACACATACATACATACATACATACACACACACACACACACACACACACACACACACACACACACACACACACACACACATACATACATACAGGTACATACATACAGGTACATACATACATACAGGTACATACATACACGCACACACACACACACACACACACACACACACACACACACACACACACACACACACACACACACACACACATACATACATACACACATACACACATACATACATACTTACTAGAGGTCGGCCGATTATGATTTTTCAACGCCGATACCAATTATTGGAGGACCAAAAAAAGCCGATACCGATTAATCGGTCTATTTTTTACATTTAATTTATTTGTAATAATGACAATTACAACCATACTGAATTAACACTTATTTTAACTTAATATAATACATCAATAAAATCAATTTAGCCTCAAATAAA
The DNA here is from genome assembly GCF_021184085.1 of Oncorhynchus gorbuscha. NCBI lineage: Eukaryota > Metazoa > Chordata > Actinopteri > Salmoniformes > Salmonidae > Oncorhynchus > Oncorhynchus gorbuscha. Next base: position 13,647,241 of record NC_060191.1, read on the forward strand.
TAATGAAACATGTTCAATTTGGTTTAAATAATGCAAAAACAAAGTGTTGGAGAAAAAAGTAATATGTGCCAATATGCAATATGTGCCATGTAAAAATGTGTGCCATGTAAAAAAGCTAACGTTTATGTTCCTTGCTCAGAACATAAGAACATATGAAAGTTGGTGATTCCTTTTAACATGAGACTTCAAAATTCCAAGGTAAGAGGTTTTAGGTTGTAGTTAATATTTACATTTACATTTAAGTCATTTAGCAGACGCTCTTATCCAGAGCGACTTACAAATTGGTGCATTCACCTTATTACATCCAGTGGAACAGTCACTTTACAATAGTGCATCTAAATCTTAAAGGGGGGGGTGAGAGGGATTACTTATCCTATCCTAGGTATTCCTTAAAGAGGTGGGGTTTCAGGTGTCTCCGGAAGGTGGTGATTGACTCCGCTGTCCTGGCGTCGTGAGGGAGTTTGTTCCACCATTGGGGGGCCAGAGCAGCGAACAGTTTTGACTGGGCTGAGCGGGAGCTGTACTTCCTCAGTGGTAGGGAGGCGAGCAGGCCAGAGGTGGATGAACGCAGTGCCCTTGTTTGGGTTTATAAGACTATTTCTCTCTATACCATTTGTATTTCATATACCTTTGACTATTGGATGTTCTTATAGGCACTATAGTATTGCCAGTGTAACAGTATAGCTTCCGTCCCCCTCCTCGCCCCTACCTGGGCTCGAACCAGGAACACATCGACAACAGCCACACTCGAAGCATCGTTACCCATCGCTCCACAAAAGCCGCGGCCCTTGCAGCGCAAGGGGAATAACTACTCCAAATCTAAAAGCGAGTGACGTTTTAAACGGTATTAGCGCACACCCAGCTAACTAGCTAGCAATTTCACATTGGTTACACCAGCCATTAGCCTGATAGGCTTGAAGTCATAAACAGCGCTGTATTTGCGAAGAGCTGCTGGCAAAATGCACGAAAGTGCTGTTTGAATGAATGATTACGGGCCTGCTGCTGCTCAGTCAGACTGCTCTATCAAATCAGACTTAATTATAACATAATAACACAGAGAAATATGAGCCTTTGGTCATTAATATGGTCGAATCTGGAAACTATCATTTTGAAAAACAAAATGTTTCTTATTTCAGTGAAATACGGAACCGTTCGGTATTTTATCTAACGGGTGGCATCCCTAAATCGAAATATTCTTGTTACATTGCACAACCTTCAATGAATGTTATGTCATAATTACGTAACATTCTGGCAAATTACTTCGCAATGAGCCAGGCAGCCCAAACTGTTGCATATACCCTGACTCTGCGTGCAATGAACGCAAGAGAAATTACACAATTTCACTTGGTTAATATTGCCTGGTAAACTGGATTAGTAGTTATAAAAAGTGATTAGGATTGATTGTTTTTTATAAGATAAGTTTAATGCTAGCTAGCAATTTAACTTGACTTTTACTGCATTCGCATAATAGGCAGGCTACTCGTGGAGTGCAATGGTTAGAGCATTGGACTAGTTAACTGTATGGTTGTCAGATTGGATCCCCTGAGCTGACAAGGTGAAAATCTGTCATTCTGCCCCTGAACAAGGCAGTTAACCCACCGGTCCTAGGCCGTCATTGAAAATAAGAATGTGTTCTTTAACTGACTTGCCTAGTTAAATCACTTGAGTGGGTTTAGTCACTGATGTGATCTTCCTGTCTGGGTTGTGCCGTGGCGGAGATCTTTGTGGGCTATACTCGGCCTTGTCTCAGGATGGTAAGTTGGTGGTTGAAGATATCCCTCCAGTGGTGTGGGGGCTGTGCTTTGGCAAAGTGGGTGGGGTTATATCCTTCCTGTTTGGCCCTGTCCGGGGGTGTCCTCGGATGGGGCCACAGTGTCTCCTGACCCTTCCTGTCTCAGCCTCCGGTATTTATGCTGCAGTAGTTTATGTGTCGGGGGGCTAGGGTCAGTTTGTTATATCTGGAGTACTTCTCCTGTCCTATTCGTTGTCCTGTGTGAATTTAAGCGTGCTCTCTTTAATTCTCTCTTTCTTTCTCTCTCTCGGAGGACCTAGGACCATGCCTCAGGACTACCTGACATGATGACTCCTTGCTGTCCCCAGTCCACCTGGCCATGCTGCTGCTCCAGTTTCAACTGTTCTGCCTTATTATTATTTGACCATGCTGATCATTTATGAACATTTGAACATCTTGTCCATGTTCTGTTATAATCTCTACCCGGCAGAGCCAGAAGAGGACTGGCCACCCCACATAGCCTGGTTCCTCTCTAGGTTTCTTCCTAGGTTTTGGCCTTTCTAGGGAGTTTTTCCAAGCCACTGTGCTTCTACACCTGCATGGCTTGATGTTTGGGATTTTAGGCTTGGTTTCTGTTCAGCACTTTGAGATATCAGCTGATGTACGAAGGGCTATATAAATACATTTGATTTGATTTGAAATAAAGGTATAAAAATAAAAATAATTTAAAAACGGAAATCGGCGCCCAAAAATACCGATTTCCGATTGTCATGAAAACTTGAAATCGGCCCTAATTAATCGGCCATTCCGATTAATCGGTCGACTTCTAATACATACACACACATACATACACACCCATACATACGTACACCATTTTCCTCTTCCCGCTCGGCGCTTCTCTGACCCCATCCCCATCATTGCGTCTCTCAATACATACATTTTAAACAAACTTACAAACAGAAATTATACAAAAAAGCTCCGTTTAAACCAAGAAGTTAGGTTCCACACATGGAACGTACAGTGTAATTCTGAAATACATAGATCACCACCATTCTAACAGAATCCTTGCAGTATAATAGCTGATACCTCAGGTTCTAGGTAATTTAGATAAGGTTCCCATACTTTGTAGAACTGGTCTGTTTTAGAATGCAATGCACATGTCAGATATTCCAGAGGCACCCATTCAAACAGTATCTTATGCCAATCTTTAATAGAAGGAACCTTATCACTAATCCACTGTAAAAGGATGGTTTTCCTCGCTGCGAAGGTAAGGATGTTGTAAAGCCTCCTCTTACCCACAGAAGTAACATGCCTACTAGGGAGACACAACAGTGAAGAAACTGGGTCCAATTCTAGATCAACCCCTAGGATCTTTTCAAGTTCTTGCAGAACACCAGAACCAGTATCTTTGTATTTTGGTACATGACCATAAACAATGTGTTAGGGTGCCTGTATCAGTTTTGCATTTAAGACATGGAGGAGAAGAGGAAGAGGGGCTAAAAGCATGTCTGCAATTTGGGGATATATGCAATCTGTGTATTATTCTTAATTGGATTGCTCTAGTACGATTACATATAGATATTGATTTTGCATATCTCCAAATGTCCTCCCACATCTCTTCGTCAATAGTAACAGACAATACTTTCTCCCACACTTGTTTCACCCTCTGTGTGTTGACAGCAGAAAAGGACCTTAAAGCATCATAAAACAGACTTACAGACAATTTCCTTCGTGGGAAAAAAGCATTCTTTCAATGGCAGACATATCAGGGTTACCAATTAAGGTGGTGCTCTTCAGAATATAATGTCTTACTTGTAGGAAGCGGAAAAAGTCCTGCTTTGGGAGTCGATATTTCTCGACCATCTGCTCAAATGACAATAAAATCTTATCGGCAAATAAATCATTTCGTCTGTGTATGCCCTTATTAAGCCAAAAGTTAAAGCCAGCATCCAGCAATCCTGGACTAAAATCTGGGTTGTTAAGAATTGGGGTAAGAGCAGAGGTTAGTTTGGACCTTCCCAGGAAGTGTTGAACTGACCTCCATACTTTGAGTGTGTTAAGTGTAATAGGATTATTGCAGTGATCTTCTACAGACTTGAAACTTCTGAAAAATAAAAGATCCTGTAAGGGGTATTTTGAAAGAGAAGTCTCAATAGATGAGTCATCGTTTGTGATCCAGTCAGAAATATAACATAGGTGGGCACACCACTAATAGAACCTGATATTGGGCAGATCTAAGCCGCCCATAGAACTTGGCAGCGTTTACTCCATATAAAGGTACTTAGCCATCCATTTACATCCTTTATTACCTTATTGGAGAGTAATACTGGGATCATTTGGATTGGGTAAAGTAGTCTCGGTAAAATGTTCATTTTCAAGAGGGATATTCTACCTAACCAAGAAATCGGGAGAGAGTTCCAGCACTCCAGATCTTGTCTTATTGTATCAAACAAGGGAACAAAATTGGCTTTGTACATTTGCTGGAATTTAGGAGTTACAAATATACCCAGATACATAAAGCCCGAGGGAGACCATTTAAAAGGGAAGGGGGGAGAAGTATTAGGTACAGAGTGAAGGTTACCAAGTGGCATAGCCTCTGATTTAGTTAAGTTAATCTTGTAGCCTGAAAATTCGCTGAATAATTCAATAATATTAATAAAATATGTAATTGAAGTCTCGGGACTAGAGATGAATATCAGGACATCATCAGCATACAAGCTTATTTTATGGTGAACATCACCAATGAGCAGCCCCTGTATAGCAGGCGTTACCCTGATGGCCTCGGCCAGTGGTTTCATAACGAGTGCAAATAGGAGAGGGGACAAAGGACAGCCTTGTCTGGTACCTCTGTGTATAGAGAAGCTATTTGACCTTAGCCCATTAGTAAGGACAGCAGCCTGATGATCATCATATAAAACTTTCACCCATTTTATAAAGTTGTCCCTTAGACCAAATTGATTTAGAGCAAAGAATGGGTAAGACCACTCCACACGATCAAATGCTTTCTCAGCATCTAGGGAGAGCACAAGACCATCCATAGCACTTTGTTGGTAGACTTGGATTACATTAAGAAGCCGCCTGACATTGTTGCGTCATTTACGGCCCTTAATGAAGCCAGTTTGGTCTCCTTTCACAATTAGTGGCAGTGAGTCCTCTAGTCTTGTGGCTAGAGTTTTAGAAAGCAATTTTCTATTCTAGAAAGGAAATTGGTCTGTACGAGGAACAAGACTATGGACATTTTCCCATTTTGAGAGTAAGTGATATATTGGCTTCTCTCAGCGTTTGAGGGAGCTGGTCATTTGAAATTGAGTGGTTAAACATATCACACAATGGCTCAAGGAACAGGCCATGGAACTCTTTATAGATCTCACTACAAAACCCGTCTGGTCCTGGGGCGTTAACATTTTGCAGATTCTTAATTGCGAACATTATCTCTTCCTTGGTAATAGGGACATTAAGGAGAGACCTCTGTTCTTTGGAGATAGAAGGGAGCTCAATCTTAGAAAATAAGTTCTCCATTAATTTGGGTGCATCCTTTGGCAGTTCTGAGGCATAAAGTTTTGCATAAAATTTCTTAAATTAGTCATTTATCAATTTATTTTCATATAACTGATTGTCATCAGAATCAGTAATAGTAGCAATTGACTGAGAGTCAGCTCTCTTTTTAGCTATGTAGTCCTTCTCTTTAGTTCCTAATTCACCCTCTAACATGTTTTGCTTTTCACGCTCTTTCCGTCTCTTTTGTCCAGGATCACCTCTGCATGATCAGATATGACTATGCTTCCTATCCTAGTGGATAAAACACACTGCAAAGATGTCCTGGGCATAAAGAAGTAATCTATTCTAGTCTGACATTCTTGAGGTCCAGAGATTAAAGTTAAAGTAAAGTCTCTGTTGGAGGGATGAAAAGTTCTCCAAACATCAGCATACTCCAAATCATCACAAATAGCTTTAAGTGACTTAGCTTGAGGAGAGAGTGAAGCTATACCGCATTCCTCAACAAAAATTTACTGAACGTGTCCCTTCAGAATTTTCCGGGAGTCCCACAACACGAATATTGCATCTGAGTCCTCGATTATCCAAGTCTTCAATATGCTCCGCCATTTTGCGCACCTGTTTCTCAAGTGCTTTTATTTTAGTGTCCATAGATGTAGTTGAAGTTTCCACTCTAGCAATTCTTCCTTCCGCCTCATCAACACATTTGACAACCCTCTGTAGTTCAATGTAATGGCCTGCTATTGCTTCCAAGACCGTTCTTATCTTAACATCGATCACTTTAGTAATGTTATCAGTCATCTTTTGAATCACCAGGTCCATTGTGCCTGGATCCGCAATGGTGCTAGCTTCGCTAACATTAGCTAGCTCCTCCTGCACATCTACAAGGATGGTGGTTTTGGTCGAGTTCTTAGTAGTTCTGTTGGGCATGTTGTCGGAGATTTTTGATAAATAGCCGTCAAGACTCATTGTAGGATAACTTATTCTACAATTCTACCACTTTTTCAAGCTAGGAGATTAATGTAAAAATATAAATTAACGAATGCCACGGGAGCTCACTAAAACACAGTGTTCTCTCTACGGCGTCATTTTGTCCCCATAAACAGACTTTTTGGGATATAAACAAGGATTTTATCTAACACAATGACCATTCATGTTGTAGCTGGGACCCTTGGGATTGCAAACAGAGGAAGATCTTCAAGAGAAAGTTATTTAATCACTATTTGTGATTTTAAGAAGACTGTGCTGTTTGGAAAATATGTTGATGTGGGGCGCCGTCCTCAGACAATTGCATGGCATGCTTTTGCTGTAAAGCCTATTGTAAATCGGACAACGCAGTTAGATTAACAATAATTTAATCTTTTAAATTATATAAGATACTTGTATGTTCACGAATGCTTAATATTAGGATTATTTATTTGAATTGTGCGCCCTCCAATTTCACCAGATGTCGTCGACTGGTGTACCACTAGCGGGATGCCTATCCCTAAAAACCTGTTTCCACTTTGTCATTATGGGTTATTGTGTGTAGATTGATGAAGAAAAAAATTATTTCATCCATTTTAGAATAAGGCTGTAACGTGGAATCGTTTTGGGGGAAAAAGGGGTCTGAATAATTTCCCGAATGCACTGTATGGAGTATGTGCTATGTTCTCCCTGACTGTGTCTCCTGTTCTCTCTCTGTCAGCTGTATTGATGAGTGGTTTGAGGTGAACAGATCGTGTCCAGAACATCCCTCAGACTAAAGGGCCTCGCTACTTTTCTCCACAGGTAAATTCTATATTAATATGTATTTTCTTCACAGGTAAATTCTATATGAATATGTATTTTCTCCGCAGGTAAATTCCACATTTCCTGAGTGTTGTTGATGTTGATGCATTATTGTGATAAGTCACTTTTAATATTCTGTGGGAAACTTAAAAGTTTCTGCCGTAGAATTCCCAAAACAGAAATGCAGTACTGTATTGACACAAAACAGGAAAAATATGATACAGTATTATACCCTTTAGTTCAGTCGAGTTCTTTCTTTCTATTGTTCTGTTTCAGCATCCCGTGTTAGCCCTCAGGTTATTCAGATTTCTGTTGTTTTTCCTCGCTGCAGGTTTCTTACTTCCTCGATAAGAAGAGTGATCTGTTCCAATAACAACAGTCCTCAATGTGAATCCCATCCCCTTCCCTGTGACTCTGTGGCCAGTACAGAACTGACCCCTGACCCTACCCTCTACCCCCACCACCTCCAGTATGTCTCAACAGCCCTCAACACCTCCACTCAAACCAGTCAAGAACCGCAGAGTGCCAAATCTCATTAAAAGCCATTTTCAGGGAAACTACATTTAATGCTGATCTATATCTCTATCTTCACACACACACACAATCTGCTCCAAGACAAGACCAGACAGACACAAACTCACAAATACACTCACAAATACAACCAACCTCTGCTTTGTCCTCAAAGACAGACAGACAGACAGACAGACAGACAGACAGACAGACAGACAGGCAGGCAGGCAGGCAGGCAGGCAGGCAGGCAGGCAGGCAGACAGACAGACAGACAGACAGACAGACAGACAGACAGACAGACAGACAGACAGACAGACAGACAGACAGACAGACAGACAGACAGACAGACAGACAGACAGACAGACAGACAGACAGACAGACAGACAGACAGACAGACAGACAGACAGACATGCTTATCCGACAGCCTGTTGAGGGAAGACACAACACCTCTTTTGCACAACTATCCAATCAGGAAAATATGTTGCTCTCAACACGCCCTCTCACTCTCTGCTGCATCAATGGAACGGCTGTATATGCCACCCACAGACATTTTGCATTCCATCCCATTGGCCGTGCCTCAGTGATTGAGCTGCTGTGATTGGCTGAGCTCCAGGGCTACTGTGACTTGGAATTCCCTCCTCCTGTGTTATTGGACAGCAGATTCAAGTCTCCTCCCATCTGTTTGGTCTGAGTGATTGTACACCTGGACATTTCGGGGAGCAAGCTGAGGGGAGAGGGGGAAGTCAGTCCTCATCCCCCTCTCCCACTCTTTCCCCATCCTCACCAACTCTGTCTACCAGTGCCTTCACCTTCGGATCCTGGCCTACCAAGGCAGAGTCAGGACAACAGAACAGTGTGAATGGTGGGTGGGGGACAGAGGGGCGGGAGGTCAGGTATCAGTCTATACTAAATCCTCCCTCCCTAGCCCTTCCCACTGTGTGTTGTTGACTGGATGACGACAGACGGAGAGAGACCCAGCAGAGAGCCAGACTCAGCTGAATGTGAAACTCTGCTTAACTCTAACCTTTACTCCACTGGGACATGCTGCTACCTGCTAGCCACACTGAAATTAGAAGTGCCCTGCTATATGCTGTCCTGCTCTCTGTTTCTCACGCTCTCCTTTCCCCTGACTAGCTATCTAACTCACAACCCTTCAATGCCTCTGTGGTAGCAACAAGACGTGAACTGGACTGTGCTACCAGAAGCGTGTGGCTCGGCTAGTGGCAACTACAACTCCCAGCAGGCACTTCTCTGGAGTGAGAACGTTAATCTTAGTTTTTGTAGCATTAATAGCTGTCTGACTGGGACATGAGGCCCTCTGTGCTTAGCCTGAATCCCAACTGAATTACTGTGTTTCACTGTACATCTTCAGTTTGGAAATTGTAAAGAGGAGCATTTCAGTTGGGATCCAGGCTACAATGTGCTGACCCCAGATCAGATATCCCCCTACCCCAGGGGCCCGTTGATATTATGTGGTGTATATCCTCTAGCCTTCTACAGGGTTCACACACCCATCCTCTTCTCTCACTCACTCACTTTGACTTTTAATCTTTATTTATCATCATGAGACTTAGCAGTTATTATTATGCAAATTATTTTATTTTAAGTGTGCAGGTTTTGACATAATGGTGTAATTGCATATCTGTGTATGTATGTGTGAGTTGTAGTGAAACTAAGTCGGGCCTTAATGCAAAGAGAATGACATGAATAACTATGTCTTCTATTCATGTTTGTCCATTTCAGTGCTGTTTCAAATAGCTGCCTGAGCTAGCACACCTTTTACCCAATCATAATCATCTACCAATCAATCTATCAGCCTATCACAGTAGAGGTGAGAGGGCGGGGCAGGAAGTAGACGATTGGTGGAGCTCCATGCCAAAGCCAATCAGAATAAGGGGATTACTGATGTCTTCAAAAAAGTTATCATTAGAATGTTGGATCCCCTGAAACTTTGTCAACGTGTTTGAAGATTTTACACATTTCCTATCTAAAACATTTCAGCTTCCAGCAACCCTGTGTTGTAATATTTAAACAAGGCCTTGATGTTGATCTCTTTAATGTTTTGAGAGCTTTCCCAGGATGTGCTGCTAACGAGTACACAAGTATACTATAGACCTCCATCTTCACCATTGGGTTGCGAATAAGGGCAGAGTAAGAAACTCATAGACAAATTCAATGAATAAGACAAAAGGCTTTATTGGCTATGCTTTTCACAATCATTGTGGACGTTTTTCATCTCCACAGTTTAGGGATTTTAGATTATAGTATATTATTATGACATATCAAGGAATAAGATCAATAGTATTTATATTGGTTTCCCAATTCAAACTTTCAAACCAGTCAGACAAATTAACAAAGAGCATTAATAGGGGATCTGGGTATTATGGTATGGATATACTAAAGATAGTGTTACCATGGCTACTGGGTCAGTTACACCATATTAACTGTGGTTTCTCCAAAAGTGCCATCATCATGCCTCTAAAACATGCTGCTAACAATTTATTTTTCAAGAAGTACAGCGAGCACTTTGGAATTGGGACAATAAAAATCCCCCACCCAAATGGACTGTTTCCCCATTTGTCATCATGTACTATAGCTAATAAAGTTGAATCTAAATCCAGATTGGAGTTTCTCCTCATTGCACATCAGTGAAGGAGAAACTAGAATGTCTGGTCTGAAACTAGAATGTCTGGTCTAACTGCATGGTTTGTCCCATGGCTACTGTACTGTAAGTGTATTCAAATGTTGTCGAATGGCTCACGATTGTGAAGCATACTACCGTATGTGTACAATATGCCCTTATTGTCATGGGTATGTGTGTAGCACGAGGATCCTCCCTAGCTAGCCTACCAGAACAGCCTTATATGATCTACTGTAGCTAGAATCAGGTTTAAATCACATTTGACCCCCATTTCAGTTTTGTTAAGTCTTTTATTTGGGATGTTTGAGTTTCTTTGGGGGGCGAGTGGGGAGGCAGCCTAGCACCTAAACTGATTTAGTTGTTTTTAGTGTAGAGAATTCAGTTTGGATGTCAGGCCAGTGGTAAAGGAGGGGGGTTATATGGTCATTTTGTGTAAATGTTTTGGTTTTGCTGCTTGTGCTACAGTTGCCAATTTGAGCCCATATCAATCCAATCGGATCGATGTCTATCCAAATCTACCGTGTTGAAAAGCGCCATATGGATGGACTTGTGAAGAAGCAGTGTTTAAAACAGTCAACATATATGAATGCCAGATGTGTTAGAGAACACACATATGTCATCAGGTAGCTATACTTGATGTTCAGTTCATGATACTATAATATACCATGACAGCAAAAATACTGTAGATGATTATTAGTTGGGGATGAGCTTGCTTGACTGAAGGTGGAGGTGTAGTAGGGCATTCATGTAATAGTTGAGAGGTGAAGGAAACTATTTTTATTTGGGTTATACCTCCCAAGGTACTTCAGAGACATGCCGACAGTACATACCTAGAAATGTTATTTTAGAAACTTTTTAGACATACAGTATGTTATAACATTCCATTTATGTAAAAAATATGTACAGAATTTGAAATTAAAAGAGCAACATTTTTGGAGCACATGATTTTAATTGTACTAGTGTGACATACAGTGTGTATTGGTGGATGAGTGTTTCACTATCAAATGCATTATGGCAGAAGCTTTCTCAACAGTCATTGAAAAGTTACATTATACCGGTCCAACATTTTAGAACACCTACTCATTCAAGGCTTTTTCTTTATTTGTACTATTTTCTACATTGTAGAATAATAGTGAAGACATCAAAAATATGAAATAACACATATCATGTAGTAACCAAAAAAGTGTTAAACAAATCAAACTGCATTTTATATTTGAAATTCTTCAAATAGCCACCTTTTGCCTTGATGACAGCTTTGCACACTCTTGGCATTCTCTCAACCAGCTTCACCTGGAATGCTTTTCCAACAGTCTTGACGGAGATCCCACATATGATGAGCACTTGTTAGCTGCTTTTCCTTCCCTCTGCGGTCCGACTCATCCCAAACAATCTCAATTTGGGTTGAGGTAGGGGGATTGTGGAAGCCAGGTCATCTGATGCAGCACCCCATCACTCTCCTTCTTGGTAAAATAGCCCTTGCACTGCCTGTTGGGTCATTGTCCTGTTGAAAGGACAATTCCTGTGGCGGTCCTCATGAGAGCCAGTTTCATCATAGCGCTTGATGGTTTTTGCGACTGCACTTGATGAAACTTTAAAAGTTCTTTACATTTTACGTATTGACTGACCTTCATGTCTTAAAGTAATGATGGACTGTCGTTTCTCTTTGCTTATTTGAGCTGTTCTTGCCATAATATAGACTTGGTCTTTTACCAAATAGGGTTATGTTCTGTATACTCCCCCTAACTTGTCACAAATTCCACAAATTTACTTTTAAGAACGCACACCATTTAATTGAAATGTGTTCTAGTACCTCATGAAGCTGGTTGAGAGAATGTCAAGCGTGTGCAAAGCTGTCACCGAAGGAAAAGGGTGGCTACTTTGAAGAATCTCAAATAAAAAATATATTTTGATTTGTTTAACACTTTTTTGTTACTACATGATTCTATAGTTTTGATGTCTTCACTATTATTATACAATGTGGAAAATATTTTTTTTAAATAAAGAAAAAGCCTTGAATGAGTAGGTGTCCAAACTTTTGACTGGTACTATATATATATATATATATATATATATCTTTGGGGTGGGGGGTTGCAGTAAAATCTCATACACCCAGTTACTTCTCTGCAGCAGCTACCACAACATCTATCCTATGTGATTTAGGTTCCATTTCTGCGGTACAATTGACAAAACCCTTGAATGAGTAGGTGTTCTAAAACGTTTGACCGGTAGTGTATATGGAAGTTGTGTAATGTCCTGTCTTCCTCTATTTGTTTGTTCCTTGTCATCGCCTGCTAACCTATATTCATTAGTCACCATAAACCACAAACTGACCATAACATGACTGTCTGTATGTGTCATACAGATACAGTGCTGGCCAATATACAAGAATAAGGGAATGAGGCAGAGAAATCAGAGGGGTGAGGGTTGATGATAAGGGAGGTTTGAGAGCAGTGGCTTAATCTCCAGTTAATTGCAGGCACCGCATAAAAATCTGTTTATTTACACTGGGCTCTGTTGTGGTGCAGGAGAAATTCAATATTGCAATTCAGCACCAGTAAAGTATTTCCTTTAGTTGACAAAAGCAGTTTCAAATCAAATCAAACTGTATTTGTCACATGACCCAAATACAACAAGTGTAGACCTTACCGTGAAATGCTTACTTACAAGCCCTTAACCAACAGTGCAGTTCAAGAAAAGAAAATATTTGCCAAATAAACTAAAGTTACAAAAATTAAAGTAACACAATAACGAGGCTTTATACAAGGGGTACCGGTACCAAGTCAGTGTGCGGGGGTACAGGTTAGAGGTCATTTGTACATGTAGGTAGGGGTGAAGTAGCTATGCATAGATCAGGGATGCAAACTGGTGAGGGCCGAAAAAGATTACTCTATTTTTTTGCACTGAAACATGCAAAAAAATTAAACAAAGAATATGATTTACATTATCAGTCTCTGTGTGTAAAATATAAAGTGGTTCATGTGAACCTAACTCACGACTAAAAAATGTAAAGAAAGCAATTCAATGTTATTTATTGCCTAGACTTTACTGCAAACAACAAGTCTTGGGAAAAAAACAATACAATATTGCAGTTAGCCATGACAGCCTTTATAATAGAACACTTGTGACCTCACACACACACACACACAGCTAAATATTGCACTTTAAAAAAAAACATCTTCATGTAGAAATAGAATGAAACAAACAGGCATTCTATTATAGTGGCCACTATAGGAGACATTGATCAAGTGCACAAGGTTACACATTTGCAAAAATAATGTTCACTGAGTAAAAATGTTAATAATCCCCCCTCACTCACACACAAGTGTTACTGTCAAATTCAACACAACAAAAGATACATCTTTGGGCTACACTGCACATTATTACAAATGTACACTTTAAGCCTGTGGACATCTGTTCTACAATGTGCCAGCAGAGCATGATACCCTTTGTTGGCATAATTGATCTCTTTCAGGCAGACAGTACACCTGGCATAGCCCTTTTGATCCACTGTATTGAAAAAGGGAGAAATCGGGAAAGTGTTGTGTTCCTTTCACCTCTATAGTGGCATCCAGTTTAAGCCAGGCCCAGCTACACTTGATCCCTGAATGCACTTGTTTAACAAGCAACACCTCATTTTCACCTAATTCTCTCATTCTGAAAATGAACCACATGCTGTAGAGGGAAAACATTAGTTCACAGATAGTAGTTTGTTCGTTAGCTAGTCAACATTTCACACAGATTGCCAGGGTCCAGTAAGCAACAGACGCGTTATAACTTGAACAGCAAGGAGTCGTATACGGGTTAGTATTATAGCGAATTGGTTAGGTTAACGTTACTAACGTTAGCTCATCTGATGTTGTCTGACTTTAGTAGCCAGCTAATTTTCACACCATAAACACAATTATTTGATCAGTTAAGTTGGCACATGTTGCTCAACATTTCTCTGGCTAGCTAACGGGAGAATTCGATCCAGATAGTAAGATACTTAACAATGCTAATACTTGTTCCATCACACTTTCTCCCTCACCTCAAACTTCCCAAATAACAGCTGTTTTTCTGTTACAGCTCATGAAGTACGCTTCATCACCTTATCACCCCCATCTCCGTCGTCAGGCTTCTCACCTAACTTGACCTCTTTATCGTCCAGGGCACGCGCTGCTGTAACTGACAAACTGTCTTTCTACTCTCCGCGGTCTTTCCGGGGCGTGCGTGCTGATGCTGTCACTAGCAGGTTGGTTGTCTCTTCTCTCTTCAGCCGCGTGCTGCATTCTGTTGTTATGTGAACGATTGGCTGACCCTTGTATGCAGCCAGTATTGCTCCAAACTCGCATCACTCATTCGCTTACAGACAGTAGTCAAGGCTTTTACCCATATGCCAGAATCACCTAGCTAATACAGTATGTTCAAATATTTACAAAATGCAGTATGCAAGAAAACACACAGAGAACTTCTAAGTTTCGGTAACGGACGTGACCAATCTACACACTCTCCAGCTCAGTTCTGTCTCCTCAGTGGAAGCGTAGCCTTCCCTCAGCCTCAAACAGCTTCTCTTCCTCTTCAGAAAGACAGTTTCCTTTCAAACTGTGGGTGAGTGATGACAGAGCACATCATAATCAGCAATACAATAAAAGACCCACAACCATTACAAAGTGGAAATGGTGAAAGATGTTTTGAAATACAAATGGGTCTAAGGAATATATCAAATACTATTATTAACCTGACACACACAAAAAAAGAGTAATGTGCCTTTAAATGAGCGACATTGCGTCACATTGCGTACACTCACCAGATCTCTTTAAGTGATGTGTTGTGGGAGAGAGCCTCTGACAGCTGTCTGATTCCATCCACTGTCAGCTGATTATTGATTAACCTGCGCAGAATGGAACAGAGGGGTCACTAGGTTAACCAGCTAACTTTTATTCACATTCAGAAATAACCTTTGTTCACTTTCTGGTTAATTCTGAGGCTAAACTTCGTTATTGGTTGTTGGGAGTGTGTTGAGACTGGGGCCTGCCTTACCAGAGGTGAGATAGACCCGTGTTGGATCTGATCAGCTCTGCCATGTCTGGTGCTACATCATCTGACAACTCGTTTTGCACCAACCTAGAACACCACAACACACATTTAAACTGTGTTAACTCCAAAGCACAAATACACATTAAATATCAGAGACAAATACTGTCACCGGAATTTGATGTATGAATAAGATTGTCCTACCAGAAGATTCTGAGCGTAGTGTTGCATTTTAGTGCTTTGGCCAAGTGCCTCCCACCTTCTGAAGTGATGCCATTGGCTGAGAGGCTAAGGGAGAGAAGAGCATAGAAATATAATTACTTTTAGTAGTACATAAGTATACTGTATTACTTTAGGTAATGATATTACTATGAGGTGAATGCACCAATTTGTAAGTCGCTCTGGATAAGAGCGTCTGCTAAATGACTTAAATGTAAATGTAAATATGAGGCAGAGTGATATGCTGTAAAATAGATGTATAATAGACTGTAGTTTCAGTGTTTGTGAGTTAGGGAGTTCAGTAACCCATACTGTAGCTGAATGTGCGTTAGGAAAATGATACACCAATGGGTTATACTTCCTTATTTCTGACCTCAACCGCAGTTGTGGGAGAACTGAAATACATGGCACAATCAGTGCCACATACTTATTAAGAGAAGTGATAAAGATGACATATCTTGCCATCCATCTCACCTGAGGTTGGTAAGACTTGGGTGATTCCTCAGGGCCTCTGCGAATGCTCTTGCTCCTTCATCACCAATACTGTTCCCCCACATTCTGAAAAACAGGAACAATCCATCCCATGCACTCTGTTAAATCAAATAAAAAATCTTGTAATAGTGCACTTACCCCACGTCAAAGATAGATGTGCTCTTCTGAATGGCACTGGCCAGATACCTGCCACCCACACTGGTGAACTTGTTGCTGCCAACCCTTTGAACAAATCAAAGTGCCAAAAATAAACATTTTAATTCATACACAAGTAATTATATAATTGATTGGACATACTGATTTACATACTTGACGACTCTTAACTTAGGACATTCCTCAATGATATGAGCAATTAGCTTGGCTCCGATGTCTGTGATGTGATTATTGTAAAGTCTGTCAAATCAAGAAAGCAGAAATACAGTCACATCATATGAATTTGTCATACAGCATAATACAGTACTAAAGTTTGACAGGCAAGTTGACCCTGATAGACACTGACTCACCCCAAAACCTCCACCACTCTGTGTTTGATAAGCTCCTCAGCCAGTACTTCAACGCTGCTGTCTGAGATCTGATTGACACACAACCTGAAATGGAAAAACTAATTTAGATGAAAAGTTAGAGTTTTACTCGTATTTTTTTATAGCAGTAAGAAATTATTTGTCTATGTTATTTGTAAACAAGTGCACCTTTCATGTAAACAGTGGCATAAAGTACAGTGTTTCCATCTGCATATATTCCTAATTCCTCACCTCACCACAGTCATTTTACTGAATGAAGGCCTGAGCTGCTTGACCCCATAGTCACTGATGTTGTTGTTGTCCATGTCCACCCCTAGCCTCTTCCGCCGGTGCTGCAGCACAAAGTTGAGGGCACTGCAGTCGCCAGAGAACACATTACAGTAGCCCAGCTTGATGTAGTCAGCTGTAATGCCCTTCGCAGTCAGCTGGGCCACCTCTTTACTTCCTGTCTCGAAAATGCAGCGCAGCATCCACAGGAAGTTGGGCAGGACATGCACCTTGCTGCCCTCCTGCTCTGTGCTGTGGAGTGGCAGACCGCGGAGGTGGGACCTCACGCTGGTGGACAGGTAGGACTTGAGGACCGCCCGCTTCCTCTTCAGTAGTGCTGGAGGAACCATGTGCTCCAGCAGGCCGGCATTGGCCTTAGACAGCAGTCCACACAGGAAGAGGTTGGCGTACTGGAGATGCTCGTTGGTCTTGAACGGGTCCTTTCCCCTGGGTTTGGAGGAGCCACCGATGCAGGGGAAGACACATGATAAACAAGATGTGTTGTCCCTCCTGCTGCACTCGGTGAAGAACTTGAGGATGTTCCCTTCGCTGGCCTGTTCGTCCAGAACCAGGGAGAATGCAGCCAAGAAGGACTGTAGGGTGAGATGAAAGAACTCAAAGGTAGAAGGGTTTCCACAGGCATCGTAGTGGCTGACCGGTCGGAGGAAACCCACCTGAAGGTCGTCCTCAGTCAGGCCACAGGAGGTCACCTCCTCCTGGTCGAACACAAATCCTCCTCTCTCCATGCCCAGCAGAGCCAGCTTCGAGAAGGCTGTCAGTGGCCTCAACCCTGCCCTGAAGGTATCAGCGGGGCACCTGGTGTTTCTTGTCAGGAGGCCCGGTGGGGGAACGGCCCCCTGGCTGAAGAAGACTTCAGAAAGCAGAAGGAATATGTTAGTGAGGGTCACGCAAGCCTCTGGCAACTCAAAGTCGTCGTAGACTGAGCTCAGGTGTTTAAAGCTCTTGAAGACGATCCAGCAGAAGAGGGGGATGGAGCAGAGGCCACAGAGGTGGGGGCTGGCATCCAGCTGGACTGAGACCAGGTCCCTGTGCTCCTGCTCTTTGAAGTGTAGGTTGGTGTAGGTTTGAAGGTGGGCCGGAGAGAACCCACGCAGTGCCACCCTCTTCCGGATCACCCTGCTCTGGACCTCGGTGCCTGTCCGAGCAGTAAGGACTTTCCGGGAACCATTGAGCAGCTTCCCACAGAGCAGGTTAATGAGCAACAGAAGGGGGTGAGTCCTCTCCTCTGGAGAAACCACCTCAGGCATGTTCTCCAGGTCCAGATCAGCATGGATCTCATCATAGCCGTCAAACGTAAAGAGAACCTTTTCGGGGAAGCGGAGGATGTAGCTAAACACCTCATTGTCTGCATCTTGGTCGGGGTAGCAGTTGTATTTGAAAAGCAGGTCCCTGAGTGAGATCTCGTCTGTCTCCTTGAATGTGCTGAACATCCTACAGCGGAACTTGAAGAAGAACATGGCGTCTGTCTGTTCCAGCTCCCTATTGGACCACAGCCTCTGGAGCTTCTGGAGGAGGATGGACTTGCCCACCCCAGCGTCCCCCGTGATGAGCACCGTCTCTGCCTGTGGGTTAAAGACACCCTGTTCTCCCAGGAGCTGCTCCAGACCCTCCAGGTGGCCCAGGCTCTCATTGCGATCATTCAGGAGCTCCATCAGGGTGTCTGTATAGAGATCCTTCAGCTGGGTTTCCTCTCGCTTGGTGTAGGATGCAATGAAGCGTGTGTCTCGGCCCAGCTCGTGCCTCAGCTTCTCACAGTACCTACTAACTGAGAGGAGGGGGGGTAGGGAGAATACACTGGAGTCTCATTCTCAACCACGGATATTCAGCCAAAATATACAGTAGTTTCCTCCGTGATTCTCTAATAGCTTACATTTTCAATGCACTGTATTTTTTATTGTTAAGTACAATTCCAATAACACATATGAAGTGGAGCACCATACAGTTTACTGACATACTTACTAGGGTCCGTGTTCTTCACTGGTATGTCCCGTATGAAGTCTGGTGGCTGGTAGTTGATCTCTTTAAGCCATGGTTGGAGGTCTATGTATGCATCATAAACTTTGTAGAGAATATATAGGAAGTATTCACATGCCTGCTCCCCTTTGCTTTGGACCAATTCCAGGATTTTACGCACCTGCGCCATGTCAATCATAAGTAAATAATATTTACTTTACAGTGATTCAATAATAATTTGACAGCTAACAGTTCCCCCCTTTTACACACCTGCACAATGGCAATCATATTTACTTACCAGTGATTCATATTTAATTAATATTACTTCCCACATTTTGACTAATGTGGCCAAACAGGATTTTTCACAGATGAGAATCTGGCAACATACCAAATGCCATTGTATTGCAAAATCAAGTCTTGTCTTTATACTTTCTCATCTTAAAATCAATTAGTCCATTTTAGTTTGGGCCTAGTAAGCTATTTGTGAATACAAGAGCATGTCTTTGTGATGGGTACTTTGTCATTTAATGTGTGTTGTCCAAATGGACATGTCTCCTCTCTGAAACCATCCTATGGTAAATTACCTGGTCTGTCTTGGTGGCTGAGCGCTGGATGATTTCTGTATCCTCAATACACAGAAAGCCACTTTGTAGGAGGTTATCCAGAATGCACTGCGTGCTCTTCACTTGGGAAACTAGTAGCTCACGGTGCAAGGTGAGCATTTGGACAGTGGACACATGGCCCGTTAGTCCAGCACGGGCTTCTTCGGCACTGGAGCCCATAATATGCATGGCTTCAGCTGCCTGTATTTACTGGAAAATGTAAGAAGTAATTCTAGTCAGATAATCAGTTAGGAGAAAATGATCCAACAGTACGGATAAAATGCATTATAGTAGTCTATGGCTATCGCGTACGGTATACGTATACGGGCTGCCTATACATACCGTCAGAACCTTTGATAACATTGTTCTTATCCGCGCTGTCCTAGTCCGCGGCGGAAAAACTCGGGAACTACGTCTCTCTTCAAAAACAAACTCCAGTCTTGGTTATTAAACCATTAAATAGCGTGCGACAGGATAATAACAAAACGTTTCTCTATGACCGTTTGAATAGGAAATCTATCTTGTCTCAAACAATATCAGGAGGGAAAAAACACTGAACACAGTACTGGTTCTTTGAGGAAGTGAAACCAAAAACAGCCTCGGATGCGCGTAATTTCGCCTCGAATTGCGTCCGCGCTTTTGGCATGCTGATGTCTGCTTCTTTTTATACAGGGTTTTCGCCACTTGTAATTGCTCCACGGTAAATCAGGATTTCCAAAACATGTCCTAATAATTCGAAATATTGCTTATAAAACCAAGTGTTTTAATCAGCATATGCTTACTTTGATGTCACCTTTCGCCGATTAAAATAAGCAGAGTAAGATGTTTACATGACCGTTGCATAATATTGTCACAATCAGTTTCATATCAAATTATTACTGTGCATGTAAACTTACTCACTCGTAACCAAAGAAAAAATACGGTTTAGCTACCAGTGTGATGTGACACGAACCCATCGTAGCAAATGTATGTCAACTTGCTACTGAGACTAAATGTGTTTTATTTATAATCCGTTTCTTTCCCTCAAGCATCCGATTTATCGTGTTGCATTACTGTTGCCAAATTAACATGAATAGCCCATAGCCTACAGATGACTGTCTTGTCCACTGATTTAATGAAATAGAACCAATACAAATGTTTGTCAGTGTTGGTGTATTCATTTTATAGTTCAATGCACTTGGTAGAAATAAGTACAGCTTCAGAAATTCCCAGTTTAAACTTTACTCTCATTTAGATCTGTCATTGTAAAATAAGAATTTGTTCCTAACTGACTTGCCTAGTTAAATAAAATAAAGGTGAAATAAAATAGAAGATCAGCCTGGGGTCCCTCTTCATGGGCCCCTGAAGGACAGAATCTTCTGATCTGAGGGGTGGAGCCTTTGCTTACTTCACCACAAGGTTGTGCAATTATTCCTTGTTTATTTGCTGAGAATCATTTTAGAATACAGAGAGAAAATCAAGTCAATGACATTGAGGAGGACTGCGGAGATTGTTAGTGTGGGTGAAGAGAGACTTGCACCAAAATTTTTGCAAGTCAAAGACACAATTTCCTTCACCCAAAGTACCCATTCATGTGCATTTTTACATGTCGGCCTATATATATTATAGGAAGTCAGCTATAGTCATCACTGTCATGACACAGGTATAATGGAAGACCCATTAACTATAATATATAAGAATCATAATGTTAAAACACCATAATCCAATTGATAGCATATTACATGTTACAATTACATTACTGATCCTTGACTTTGGCGATGTCATTTACAAAATAGCCTCCAACACTCTACTCAGCAAATTGGATGCAGTCTATAACAGTGCCATCCGTTTCGTCACCAAAGCCCAATATACTACCCACCACTGTGACCTGTATGCTCTCGTTGGCTGGCCCTCGCTTCATATTCGTCGCCAAACCCACTGGCTCCAGGTCATCTACACATTTCTGCTAGGTAAAGTCCTGCCTTATCTCAGCTCACTGGTCACCATAGCAGCACCCACTCGTAGCACATGCTCCAGCAGGTATATTTCACTGGTCACCCCCTAAGCCAATTCGTCCTTTGGCCACCTTTCCTTCCAGTTCTATGCTGCCAATGACTGGAACGAACTGCAAAATCACTGAATCTGGAGACTCATATCACCCTCACTAACTTTAAGCACCAGCTGTCAGAGCAGCTCACAGATCACTGCACCTGTACATAGCCCCTCTGTAAATAGCCTATCCAACTACCTCATCCCCATACTGTTTATTTGATTTATTTTGCTCCTTTGCACACCAGTATCTCTACTTGCACACTCATCTTCTGCACGTCTTTCACTCCAGTGTTTAATTGCTATGTTGCAAATATTTCGGCACTATGGCCTATTTATTGCCTTACCTCCCTTATCCTACCTCATTTGCACACACTGTATATAGACTTTTTCTATTGTATTATTGACTGTATGTTTGTTTATTCCATGGGTAACTCTGTGTTGTTGTTTGTGTCGCACTGCTTTGCTTTATTATGGCCGGGTTGCAGTTGTCAACGAGAACGTGTTCTCAACTAGCCTACCTGGTTAAATAAAGTTGAAATAAAAAAATAATTCAAGTTTACTGTATCATTTATAATGCTATTGTAACAGTATAGCTTCCATCCCTCTACTCGCCCCAACTTGGGCTCAAACCAGGGACCCTCTGCACACATCAACAGTCACCCTCGAAGCATCATTACCCATCGCTCCACAAAAGCCACGGCCCTTGCAGAGCAAGGGGAACCACTACTTCAAGGTCTCAGAGCAAGTGACGTCACCAATTGAAACGCTATTAACGCGCACCACCGCTAACTAGATAGCCATTTCACATCGGTTACACTCACTCCCCTTTTGACCTCCTCCTTTTCCACAGCAACCAGTGATCTGGGTCAACAGCATCAATGTAACAGTATAGCTTCTGTCCCTCTCCTCGCCCCAACCTGGGCTTGAACCAGGTTGGGCTATGCACACATCAACAACTGACACCCACGAAGCATCGTTACCCATCACTCCACAAAAGCCGCGGCCCTTGCAGAGCAAGGGGAAACACTACTTCCATGTCTCAAAGCGAGTGACGTCACCGATTGAAACGCTTTTAGCGCGCACCACCGCTAACTAGCTAGCCATTTCACAGCGGTTACACTGTAACGTGTCTGTCTCCCTCCAGCAGGTGGCGTTTTTTGGTTCTCAATCAGGGACAGCTGTCTATCGTTGTCTCTGATTGGAATCATACTTAGGTAGCCCTTTTTCCCTCCTTTCAATGTGGGTAGTTGATTTTGTTAGTGGCACTATAGCCCTGTAAGCTTCACGGTTGTTTCTTCGTTTGTTGTTTTGTTGGCGACATTTTCTAATAAAAAGGAAAATGGACGCTCATCACGCTGCACTTTGGTCCACTTCTTTCGACGGCCATGACAGTCACCACAGGCATCCTCCATTGCCTGAAGAAGGGCCATACGTTCATGGGGTTTGCAATCATACACCTTCCCCCGCCATGCAGAAAACAACTTCTCAACTGGGTTGAGAAATGGGTAATATGGTGGGACATAGAGAATTGTAAACCTGGGATGGTCATGGAACCAGTCGCGGACCTGAGCAGACCTATGGAAACTCACGTTGTCCCAAATTAGAATATGGCCCTCACCTGGCCCTCTCTGCTCTGGCTGAAAAAGATTGTCATGTAAGGTGTTCAGGAAATTAAGGAGATGGGCAGTGTTGTATGGTCCAAGGGTGGCATGGCAGTGGTGGGCTCCATTGTGGCCCATAGCTATGACAATTCCCCCAATGTGTCCAGGTACCTCAATGAAGCTGCGTTGACCAATGATGTTCCTTCCTCTCCTCCTTGTCTTCGCTAAATTGAATCCAGCCTACTGTGAATATGAGTTCCTGGGGGATGGTACTCCACAAGTCTCTGAAATGACAATAAATACTGTAATTGCTGTATAGTAAAGTGCACTGGCAACATCAATGAGTCTATAATGTTTTAAGAGTGTAATACTTACTTGCACATATTTGTACCGTTTATCCTTCACTCTTTGGGGAATTCCTTTCAAATGGGACTCTGTAGATTTGCTACATCCGTAAATTGATGTTTGATAATTTCACTAGGATGTTATGGAAGATGGCAGGGTTTTCAATAATCTGTTGTTGGATTTCCCGTTGTCTTATGGCATTATTTTCAACCACTATTTGCACAATGGCAGCATTTTTTTTGTCTGCAAATTGACGTGTTCTACCACCACGTGGTGGTTGTCTTTCAGTTCTACAAAAACAAAATAGCATACAGTACAGTAAATACTACAGTAATACAGTTGTCACGACGTTGGCCTGGGGGATAGGTTTATGACAGTCAAAAATACCTCTTCCCCCCTTCTCCCTCTCTACCCTACTGAGGTTACATTTTTAAAAACTTGGTTAACATAGAGATTCTGGGAACATCAGTATGTGGTGGGAAATGAACTATATTCAACCCAGCCCCTTTTCCTTTTGTGTAACAAGCTGTCGTATCTGTTCGGCCCGCTAGGGACGTTTTCCTTTATGACGTAAAGAATTATCCAGGTATAATTAATTATTTGTATATGTAGTTCTGTGTGATTGGTTAGGTATTTAGTAAATAAATAATAATACACAATTTTGTATTGTTGATTCAAATTGTTAGCCAGGGTTCTTGCAGATAACCAAGAATTTACAACTTTCAGATTACTAGACTGAAGTAAGATGACGATTGATATTGACTGCTATTGATGTAAAATATTACTAGATTTTAAGAGTTTATTCAGAAGATAACAGCTCTATAAATATTATTTTGTGGTGCCCGACTCTCTAGTTAATTACATTTACATGATTAGCTCAATCAGGTGATATTAATTACGGATAAATTATTTTATAGAATAGCATGTTTTAGCAATTAATCCGGCATAGCAAAAGACACTACACAGTATAAAGGATAAACATGTTACAAAATAGTGTAGTTCCCAATTTCATATATACAGTAATACATTGACTTTGTATCCCGTTGTAGTATGTATTGGAATCTACAATCTTAACTGTGCTTTATGTTGTACTATTGGCCTTGTAAGTAAGCATTTCAAGGTAAAGTCTATACCTGTTGTATTCGGCGCATGTGATGAATAACATTTTATTTGATTTCTTCCATCTCTACCTCTACCTCCACCTCTCCCTGCTAAGTTTACTTCCATTGGTCTCCAAACACATGAGTACTAACCTGTAGACTTTTTATCCATACCAAATGTCTGCTTTTAAAGTGAACATTTATGCAATTAGTGTTTGCACATGTGAAGAGAGAAAGAGATCCATTGGTAATTGAGCTTAGCTTGTTGAACAGTGTTGCTTTTCATTTGCACACAATAGATTTTAGTTGTGAATGTTGTGCCAAAGGTAGAGAATTGTGTGTTGTGTTAAAACAAATGTTTGTTATAGAGTTGCAATCTGAGTGTAAAGTAAAATATGTGCCAGTAGTATTGCAGATTTGGTGTATGGTTGTCAGGTTGATATGAACAGATTTGGTGTATGGTTGTCAGGTTGATATGAACAGATTTGGTGTATGGTTGTCACGTTGATATGAACAGATTTGGTGTATGGTTGTCACGTTGATATGAACAGATTTGGTGTATGGTTGTCAGGTTGATATGAACAGATTTGGTGTATGGTTGTCACGTTGATATGAACAGATTTGGTGTATGGTTGTCACGTTGATATGAACAGATTTGGTGTATGGTTGTCAGGTTGATATGAACAGATTTGGTGTATGGTTGTCACGTTGATATGAACAGATTTGGTGTATGGTTGTCACGTTGATATGAACAGATTTGGTGTATGGTTGTCACGTTGATATGAACAGATTTGGTGTATGGTTGTCACGTTGATATGAACAGATTTGGTGTATGGTTGTCAGGTTGATATGAACAGATTTGGTGTATGGTTGTCACGTTGATATGAACAGATTTGGTGTATGGTTGTCACGTTGATATGAACAGATTTGGTGTATGGTTGTCAGGTTGATATGAACAGATTTGGTGTATGGTTGTCACGTTGATATGAACAGATTTGGTGTATGGTTGTCACGTTGATATGAACAGATTTGGTGTATGGTTGTCAGGTTGATATGAACAGATTTGGTGTATGGTTGTCACGTTGATATGAACAGATTTGGTGTATGGTTGTCACGTTGATATGAACAGATTTGGTGTATGGTTGTCACGTTGATATGAACAGATTTGGTGTATGGTTGTCACGTTGATATGAACAGATTTGGTGTATGGTTGTCAGGTTGATATGAACAGATTTGGTGTATGGTTGTCACGTTGATATGAACAGATTTGGTGTATGGTTGTCAGGTTGATATGAACAGATTTGGTGTATGGTTGTCACGTTGATATGAACAGATTTGGTGTATGGTTGTCAGGTTGATATGAACAGATTTGGTGTATGGTTGTCACGTTGATATGAACAGATTTGGTGTATGGTTGTCAGGTTGATATGAACAGATTTGGTGTATGGTTGTCACGTTGATATGAACAGATTCGGGAGACAGGCGCAGAAATGCTTAATAGTTTTTTTTATTAAGCCAAAATTAAAAGGCACGGGATGTGTAAAGGCACGGGGACGAAGGCCAAACAAAACACAGGGTAGAAAACCAAAACAAAAGACAGAGGAGTAAATAATAACACACGCGCACAATGATTATTTGCCAAACCCACTGGCTACAGGTTATCTACAAGTCTCCTATCTCAGCTCGCTATTCACCATAGCAGCACCCACTCGTAGCACATGCTCCAGCAGGTATATCTCACTGGTCACTCCCAAAGCCAATTCCTTATTTGGTCGCCTTTCCTTCCAGTTCTCTGCTGCCACTGACTGGAACGAACTGCAAAAATCACTGAAGCTGGAGGTTCCCATCTCCCTCACTAGCTTTAAGAACCAGCTGTCAGAGCAGCTCACAGATCCCTGCACCTGTTCATAGCCCATCTGTATACAGCCCATCTATCTACCTCATCCCCATACTGTATTTATTTATTATGCTCCTTTTGCACCACAGTATCTCTACTTGCACATCCATCTTTTGCACATCTACCATTCCAGTGTTTAATTGCCATATTGTAATGACTTCGCCACCATGGCTTATTTATTGCCTTAACTCCCTTATTTGACCTCATTTCCACTCACTGTATATAGACTTAGTTTATTTTGTTCTACTTTATTATTGACTGTATGTTTTGTTTATTACATGTGTAACTCTGTGTTGTTGTATGTGTCGAACTGCTATGCTTTATCTTGGCCAGGTCTCAGTTGCAAATGAGAACTTGTTCTCAACTAGCTTACCTGGTTAAATAAAGGTAAAATGTTCAAAATTATCACACGGGACAAGACCCATAATCATCTGCGCAATCCACAATGGCATGAAAGCCAAAACACACAGCACAGATACTCACACGCACCAACGGATATAGTAACAATAAATGACAGCTCAATGGAAACGAGAGCGTCTGGTCAGCGGGGTGGTGGCACCGGGATCCTCATCTCTCCCAAGTGGTCATTCTCTCTTTCTCCCCTTACCCATCTGTCTATCGCCTCCTTTGAATTCCATGCTGTCACAGTTACTAGCCCTTTCAAGCTTAACATCCTTATCATTTATCGCCCTCCAGGTTCCCTCGGAGAGTTCATCAATGAGCTTGATGCCTTGATAAGCTCCTTTCCTGAGGACGGCTCACCTCTCACAGTTCTGGGCGACTTTAACCTCCCCACGTCTACCTTTGACTCTTTCCTCTCTGCCTCCTTCTTTCCACTCCTCTCCTCTTTTGACCTCACCCTCTCACCTTCCCCCCCTACTCACAAGGCAGGCAATACGCTCGACCTCATCTTTACTAGATGCTGTTCTTCCACTAACCTCATTGCAACTCCCCTCCAAGTCTCCGACCACTGCCTTGTATCCTTTTCCCTCTCGCTCTCATCCAACACCTCCCACACTGCCCCTACTCGGATGGTATCGCGCCGTCCCAACCTTCGCTCTCTCTCCTCCGCTACTCTCTCCTCTTCCATCCTATCATCTCTTCCCTCCGCTCAAACCTTCTCCCACCTATCTCCTGATTCTGCCTCCTCAACCCTCCTCTCCTCCCTCTCTGCATCCCTTGACTCTCTATGTCCCCTATCCTCCAGGCCGGCTCGGTCCTCCCCTCCCGCTCCGTGGCTCGATGACTCATTGCGAGCTCACAGAACAGGGCTCCGGGCAGCCGAGCGGAAATGGAGGAAAACTCGCCTCCCTGCGGACCTGGCATCCTTTCACTCCCTCCTCTCTACATTTTCCTCCTCTGTCTCTGCTGCTAAAGCCACTTTCTACCACGCTAAATTCCAAGCTTCTGCCTCCAACCCTAGGAAGCTCTTTGCCACCTTCTCCTCCCTCCTGAATCCTCCGCCCCCTCCCCCCTCCTCCCTCTCTGCAGATGACTTCGTCAACCATTTTGAAAAGAAGGTCGACGACATCCGATCCTCGTTTGCTAAGTCAAACGACACCGCTGGTTCTGCTCACACTGCCCTACCCTGTGCTCTGACCTCTTTCTCCCCTCTCTCTCCAGATGAAATCTCGCGTCTTGTGACGGCCGGCCGCCCAACAACCTGCCCGCTCGACCCTATCCCCTCCTCTCTTCTCCAGACCATTTCCGGAGACCTTCTCCCTTACCTCACCTCGCTCATCAACTCATCCCTGACCGTTGGCTACGTCCCTTCCGTCTTCAAGAGAGCGAGAGTTGCACCCCTTCTGAAAAAACCTACACTCGATCCCTCCGATGTCAACAATTACAGACCAGTATCCCTTCTTTCTTTTCTCTCCAAAACTCTTGAACGTGCCGTCCTTGGCCAGCTCTCCCGCTATCTCTCTCTGAATGACCTTCTTGATCCAAA
Organism: Oncorhynchus gorbuscha; assembly: GCF_021184085.1. Classification (NCBI taxonomy): domain Eukaryota; kingdom Metazoa; phylum Chordata; class Actinopteri; order Salmoniformes; family Salmonidae; genus Oncorhynchus; species Oncorhynchus gorbuscha. The sequence continues at coordinate 13,675,399 of NC_060191.1, forward strand.
TCAGTCAGGTTTCAAGACTAGTCACTCAACTGAGACTGCTCTCCTCTGTATCACGGAGGCGCTCCGCACTGCTAAAGCTAACTCTCTCTCCTCTGCTCTCATCCTTCTAGATCTATCGGCTGCCTTCGATACTGTGAACCATCAGATCCTCCTCTCCACCCTCTCCGAGTTGGGCATCTCCGGCGCGGCCCACGCTTGGATTGCGTCCTACCTGACAGGTCGCTCCTACCAGGTGGCGTGGCGAGAATCTGTCTCCTCACCACGCGCTCTCACCACTGGTGTCCCCCAGGGCTCTGTTCTTGGCCCTCTCCTATTCTCGCTATACACCAAGTCACTTGGCTCTGTCATAACCTCACATGGTCTCTCTTATCATTGCTATGCAGACGACACACAATTAATCTTCTCCTTTCCTCCTTCTGATGACCAGGTGGCGAATCGCATCTCTGCATGTCTGGCAGACATATCAGTGTGGATGACGGATCACCACCTCAAGCTGAACCTCGGCAAGACGGAGCTGCTCTTCCTCCCGGGGAAGGACTGCCCGTTCCATGATCTCGCCATCACGGTTGACAACTCCATTGTGTCCTCCTCCCAGAGCGCCAAGAACCTTGGCGTGATCCTGGACAACACCCTGTCGTTCTCAACTAACATCAAGGCGGTGGCCCGTTCCTGTAGGTTCATGCTCTACAACATCCGCAGAGTACGACCCTGCCTCACACAGGAAGCGGCGCAGGTCCTAATCCAGGCACTTGTCATCTCCCGTCTGGATTACTGCAACTCGCTGTTGGCTGGGCTCCCTGCCTGTGCCATTAAACCCCTTCAACTCATCCAGAACGCCGCAGCCCGTCTGGTGTTCAACCTTCCCAAGTTCTCTCACGTCACCCCGCTCCTCCGTTCTCTCCACTGGCTTCCAGTTGAAGCTCGCATCCGCTACAAGACCATGGTGCTTGCCTACGGAGCTGTGAGGGGAACGGCACCTCAGTACCTCCAGGCTCTGATCAGGCCCTACACCCAAACAAGGGCACTGCGTTCATCCACCTCTGGCCTGCTCGCCTCCCTACCACTGAGGAAGTACAGCTCCCGCTCAGCCCAGTCAAAACTGTTCGCTGCCCTGGCCCCCCCAATGGTGGAACAAACTCCCTCACGACGCCAGGACAGCGGAGTCAATCACCACCTTCCGGAGACACCTGAAACCCCACCTCTTTAAGGAATACCTAGGATAGGTTAAGTAATCCCTCTCACCCCACCCCCCCCTAAGTTTTAGATGCACTATTGTTAAGTGACTGTCCCACTGGATGTCATAAGGTGATTGCACCAATTTGTAAGTCGCTCTGGATAAGAGCGTCTGCTAAATGACTTAAATGTAAATGTAATGTAAATGTAATGGAAACCAAAGGGCGCACTTATTCAAACACTAATCAGTGGGAATAGGGGACAGGTGTGCGTGATGAAAGTTCCGGAGGGATCCGTGACAATGGTTCTGCTAAATAAGTTACAGGTTTGAGTCATTGTGCCTCATTGGCCAGTTTTAGTGTATAAACAACTGGGAAAAACGGTAATGTTATGAGGCTAATAGGATAGCGTTTCTCTCCATTGAATATCGGCAGTTAACATCAACAACCCTCATCAAATATTCAATAAAGGATTGCAATAATGAGATGTATCCACCAATCCAAAGAAAGGATAGGTGGGAGCTAGACAGCCCGCCGTGACGTTTTTTTGGATGTCTCCCATTGTTAGGGCGGAGAAACGTGTATATTGTCAGTATATCCATCATCTTTGGCAGAACTGAACTTTTTCCTACGCTCTGCTAGTAGGGTTCTCGCAGCACCTTTCCACAATCCCCTGCGCCTTTCCCCGCATGCCTCCGCTGAAAATGAATGGAGGCAGAACTTCGTCTGACTAATTCAGAAGTGTTGAAAACCCTTTGCTGCCGCAACTTGAAGAATACACACTAGAACACATTATCAACCGAATCAAGTGCATGTGTGTCAGGCTTCCCAAGCAAAATGGAGAAACTTTGGTGAATCAAAATGCTATACCAGGCAGGGAGACATGGTCTTCCATTTGTCCTTTATTTGGTATCGCATCTAAAATAAATGGCTCACATTTATTACTAATACACTGAACACATGGGAGTGTTTACCAGTGTGCAGATTGTTTTAAACTCTAGTGCATTTTTACTCCAGCTGATTATGTTGCAAAAGGGTACAACAGGATAATTTCATGCGTCTTGGCATGTCCTCCAGCAGTCTTTCACAAAGACAAATCTTCCCGATTCCAGCCTTGATGAAGCAACCTCAGATCATCACCGATCCCTCACCAAATTTCACAGTGGGTGCGAGACACTGTGGCTTGTCGGCCTCTCCAGGTCTCTCACCCAATGTGAAATTTGATGGAGAATCGGTGATGATCTGGGGGTGCTTCAGCAAGGATGGAATCGGGCAGATTTGACTTTGTGTAGGACGCATGAATCAAGCCATGTACAAGGTTGTCCTGGAAGAACTTGCTTCCTTCTGCTCTGACAATGTTCCCCAACTCTGAGGATTGTTTTTTTCCAGCAGGACAATGCTCCATGCCACACAGCCAGGTCAATCAAGGTGTGGATGGAGGACCACCAGATCAAGACTCTGGCATGGCCAGCCCAATCTCCAGACCTGAACCCCATTGAAAACCTATGGAATGTGATCAAGAGGAAGATGGATGGTCACAAGCCATCAAACAAAGCCGAGCTGCTTGAATTTTTGTGCCAGGAGTGGCATAAAGTCACCCAACATCAATGTGAAAGACTGGTGGAGGGCATTTCAAGACACATGAAAGCTGTGATTGAAAATCAGGTTTTCCACCAAATATTGATTTCTGAACTCTTCCTAAGTTACAACATTAGTATTGTGTTGTTTAAAAATGACAACACTGCATATTTTTTATTATTTTGTCCAGTTGCCATTTGGAATTTGGGAGAAATGTTGTCAGTAGTCAGAGAAACAGATAATTTTGCAGTGGTCTCTTAATTTTTTCCAGAGCTGTATACATTCATTATACATGTAAAGTAATCAATCATTTATAGAATGGTAACATTAATAATACATTTCAAGCTAGAATTCAACACCAGTGATTCCATGTCTCTGTACATGGTGCAGCAGCCTCTAATTGGCAGGGTTGAGCAACCGGGTGTTAGCCGGCTAGTGATGCCTATTTACCAGTCTGATGGCCTTAAGATTGAAGCTGTTTTTCAGTCTCTCCGTCCCAGCTTTGATGCACCTGTACTGACCTCAACTTCTGGATGATAGTGGGGTGATCAGGCCGTGGCTCAGGTGGTTGATGTCCTTGATGATCTTTTTGGCCATCCTGTGACATCAGGTGCTCTAGGTGTCCTGGAGGACAGGCAGTGTGCCCCCGGTGATGCGTCGGACAGACTGCACCACCCTCTAGAGAGCCCTGCAGTTGTGTGTAGTGCAGTTGCCGTACCAGGTGGTGATACAGCCCGAAAGGATTCTCTCAATTGTGCATCTGTAAAAGTTTCTGAGGGCCTTAGGGGCCAAGCCAAATTTCTTCAGCCTTCTGAGGTTGAAGAGGCGCTGTTGCACCTTCTTCACCACACTGTCTGTGGGTGAACCATTTCAGATTGTCAATGATGTGTAAGCCGAGGAACTTGAAGCTTTTCACCTTCTCCCTGCGGTACAGTCAATGTTGATGTGGGCATGCTCCCTCTGCTGTCTCCTGAAGTCCACAATCAGCTCCTTCATTTTGTTGACATTGAAGGAGAGTTCATTTTCCTGGCACCACTCCACCAGGGCCCTCACCTCCTCCCTGTAGGCTGTCTCGTTGTTGTTGGTAATCAGGCCTACTACTGTTGAGTCGTCTGCAAACTTGATGATTGAGTTGGAGGCGTCCATTGCCATGCAGTTGTGGGTGAACAGGGAATACAGGAGGGGCTAAGCACTCACTCTTGTGAGGCCCCTGTGTTGAGGATCAGCGTAGTGGAGGTTTTGTTTCCTACCTTCACCATCTTGGGCGGCCCGTCAGGCAGTCCAGGACCCAGTTGAAGAGGGTGGGGTTCTGACCCAGGGCCCCTAGCTTAATGATGTGTTGTTGTGTTGTTTGTGTTGTTGAAGGCTGAGCTATAGGCGTAAACATTCTTAAATCAAATCAAATCAAATGTATTTATATAGCCCTTCGTACATCAGCTAATATCTCAAAGTGCTGTACAGAAACCCAGCCTAAAACCCCAAACAGCAAGCAATGCAGGTGTAGAAGCACGGTGGCTAGGAAAAACTCCCAAGAAAATTCACACTGTTATACAAGCTGTACAATTACTGCTTTACATTGTAGCAAAGTGTCATTTCTTCAGTGTTGTCACATGAAAAGATATACTAAAATATTAACAAAAATGTGAGGGGTGTACTCACTTTTTTGATATACTGTATATATCTGTAAACATTCCAGCCAGCTGGTCTGTACATGCTCTGAGAACGTGGCTAGGGATGCTGTCTGGGCCCGGCAGCCTTGCGAGGGTTAACACACTTAAATGTCTTACTCACTCAATTAAAATCGAATCAAACTTTATTTGTCACATGCGCCGAATACAACAAGTGTAGACCTTACCGTGAAATGCTTACTTACAAGCCCTTAACCAACAGTGCAATTCAAGAAGAGTTAAGAAAATATTTACCAAGTAAACTAAAGTAAGGCTATATACAGGGGGTACCAGTACTTAGTCAGTGTGTGGAGTAGAGGTTAGTTGAGGTAATTTGTACATGTAGGTAGGGGTGACGTGACTATGCATAGATAATAAACAGCGAGTAGCAGCAGTGTACAAAACAAATGGAGGGGAGGGGTCAATGTAAATAGTCCGGGGGCCATTTGATTAATTGTTCAGCAGTCTTATGGCTTGGGGGTAGAAGCTGTTTGGTCCTAGACTTAGTGCTCCCGTACAAGCAAAGGTAGTCAGCTAATGTTTGCTAGCTACAGTGCTTAATTTAAGCAGGATCCTGCAACCCGTTTCGTTCCAGTACCCATTTGCCAGGATCCAATACCCTTCGTGGCATGAACAATTATTTTCACTGTTTGCAATGTAAAAATTATAATAAAAGCAATCAGAGTTAATTCAAGTTGCCGCTGTAGTTCTCCAGCCCCCTAAAAAACGTAATGTGAAAATGTGCCTGATATTCTAAGAATTGATTAGAGTTATGCCGGCCCGGGTTTACGGTTTGCGCAACGTAAAGAGATCTCCGGTGGATCTCTTTATGGCAGTCATTCATACGTCATCAGAGTGTGTAGCTGAATATTGTATGCTGGAAAACACTTGGTTTGCTATTTTTGATTGATTGAAACAAAACCGCTATTCATTCAAATACAAATACCAAACTTGTTCTTGCATGGATTCCATGATGCGGTTAGCTTTTAACCGCTATTTCTTGTCTCGGAATCCCGCTTAGCAGACAGGTTGAAGCCTGCTTGACAGAGACGCTGTGCTGCTAGCCATCGAGCTAACGAAGTTGGTACCAGATGAGTTTTGCAATGGAGCCCTCTTTGTCTGGAGAAATAAATGAAAGGTTCCAACACTGTAGGAGCTGTATATACTGCGCTTTGCTTCAGGACAAACCGGATCACTCGGAGTTCCAATGCAGCAATTTATATAGGCTTGAGGTGGCTTTCTTGATCATGAAGGTCGCCAGCCTGCGTAAGAAACTGGGGAAAACGTAGAATAGAATGTTTACATTGTCATGACTGTCCTGATCAGGTCAGGTTACAGGAGACCACAACCCTACAGATTATCTCTCAACCCCAACAGAGGAGGAGATATCTAGGGGCCTGAAGATGTGGGGGGTTTTATGACACCTCACACCTCTGGTAAATCTCAGGCCACAGACAAATTCCTTTTCCCTGTTACTATAGAGAACCAGCCTCAGAACATTAAACATGAAATAAAGGGACTTTGGAACAATGGTTTCCATCAGCCACAATGGTGGTCAAGACGATAGATGGAATATGAAAATGTATGTCATTTTTGTTTTGTTATTAAAGGTTAATAGATGACGTTATTACGAAAACATTGTAACGTGAAGAGTTTTCCTAGTAGATGTTTGATGTTTATACATTGTACGTTGTATGGAAAATATCCAAATCAAAGAGAATGTTTTGGGGAAGATGAAATGTTAAGTTAGTTGTCTAAAATTGGATTTGAATATTATCTAGACCTTGCCTCATTAACTTGGTACGCCCAGAGCATTGCCCTAAAGGCGGTTACGCCCACTTCTGACCCAAGGGTATAAAACCTGTGAGTATAGAATTTACAGGAGGACTACGTGACCCCAGCTGCAGCAAGGTCTAAAAAGTCAATGAACCCAGAACGCAATGCAAGTTTGAGGACAAAGAAATCCTTTTCTACACAAGCTACGGATGAGTAGCTGTGTCGAAGAGGGTGAATTCAAGTCGAACCACCTAGCCTCCATCTCCCATCGAATCGTGGTATCTAAAGGGTTTCATTCCTATGCTGTGAGCTCTGAGCTACAGAGCTGTCTGTCCTCAGAAGACCCCTTCCAGAGCAAAGGGTGAGGGAACAGACTCCTAAGCCAAAAAATACACTGACATCGGGAGGACGAGCAGGGAGGTGCGCAGGAGAAGTGCGTCATCGAACAGCTGAACGGTCCACGCAGAGAATCCTCGGAGATCATCCCCACGTAATTACATCACTATATTCTGACCCATAAGAGCAGCAGTTTGGGGCAAGGCTAGGGTTAGAATAGCATAGCTGACAAATTCACCCAAATGTATATTTCTCTTGTGTACTTTTTTTTTTATCTCTCTCTCTTGAAATCCCCATTGTGGGTAACACGCGCCATAGTGTGTTGGCCCGTTATACTAAGTTCTAATCAATAGCCTATAATGTGTTTTGTCTATGTGTATCTTTTATCATCAATTTAGCTTTTTAGAAAAATAAATATTTGACTAAGATTGGCGTGGTACGAATTCATTGGTGAGACCCGGGTCCGTGCAGATTCAGGGGCTATACGACGTTCAGAACGAGATTGGTAGAGGCAACTGGTTAATTAGCGGCTGTTGAAAAATCAACATTCTGATATTCTTTGAGTTAATTTGGGAAATATAAACTCAATAAAAACGAATTTTCCCATGGTGCCGCAGGTTAATGAGTTAATAATTGCTTGATTCAGTTAATCATGTAATCATTCGATGAGCAACAGTTGTCACATTAACTAATACAACGTCACAACAACATTTTCTATGTCGGTGGCTGGACGGTGTTCACGCTTGTTAGATGCATCTCCACCTTGTAGTTTGTCGTTATCCGACTGGCTGATGTTTCCCGGAGCTCCCCCATCTGATAGCGGGGTCAAAGGAGAAAGTGGAGAAAGGCAATCAACGATGGTTGCCTGATCTTCCTGCACCCACGTCACTGGGTGTGCCTGTGTCTGTGGCCGCAGTGCCTACTACTATGATTTCGAAGTCGATGTCGGCAACCTTTTGTCCCTGCTCTGGTTCGAGCGGGGCTTCTCCATGTCGGAATGCCTGCACCAGGTGCCGGGAGCAACGGGCTCAAGTTATCCTGCCGCTCACCTGTTCATAAAGAGTTCTCCGAATCCTGTGAAGAGTGGGAGTGGGCAGATTTCCAGGGCATTCTCGCCAGCCGTGACTTTGGGCAGCTTTTACAGCATTATAAGGCTGCGTTGAGACAATGATTTATCAATGACCCAAGCCCAGCTCAGTTAATCCCTACCATTGTGACGCAGAGTTGTCATAATGCTTGAAGAAATTTATATTACACCAGGGGCGTTGGTATATACAATGTAAATAACCTAATGTATGTTCTTCTAACTGTCCTGAATGCCTCTGCTGATCCTACAGCTATTGTATGCAGTAATCATGTGCCTATGAACCAGATGTATGCTCTTAGCACTGAGCCAGTGTGCCCTAGGAGGAAGTTCACTATGTGCAGCTTACCCTGCACTAACATAAATAACACGAGCATATCTACTTCTGCTGAGCTTCCCAGTAAAGCAATAAAGATAAGTAAGCATCCCAGAAGACAATTGCTCAAAATATCCCATGTTAATAGCTTAATAAACAAGGTTCATGAAGTCAATAATTTGCTAGTAACAGATGGCATTCATACTCTGACTATCTCTGAAACTCACTTAGATAATACCTTTGATGAAACAGTGGAAGCAATACAAGGTTATAACATTTACAGAAAATATCTAAATGCCAATGGAGGAGGTGTTGCTGTTTATATTCAGAACTACATTCCTATAAAGATTAGAGAGGTTCTCATGTTAAATACTGTTGAAGTAATATGGCTACAGGTTCATCTGCCTCACCTAAAGCCCATTCTGGTGGGAAGCTGCTAACAGTCAGTATCTGGATAACATTTGTGAAATGCTTGATAATGTATGTGATATCAACAGAGGTATATTTTATGGGTGATTTAAATATTGACTGGCTTTCATCAAGTTGCCCACTCAAGAAAAAGCTTCAAACTGTAACCAGTGCCTGTAACCTGGTTCAGGTTATCAGTCAACCTACCAGGGTAGTTACCAATAGCACAGGAATCAAATCATTAACATGTTTTGATTACATCTTTACCAATGCTGCAAAAATGTGCTTGAAAGCAGTATCCAGATCCATCAGATGTTGTGATCACAATATAGTAGCCATATCTAGGAAAACCAAAGTTCCAAAGGCTGGGCCTAATATAGTGTATAAGAGGTCATTCAATAAGTTTTGTAGTGATTCCTATGTTGTTAACGTAAAGAATATTTGTTGGTCCGTGGTGTGTAATGAGAAGCAATCAGACACTGCACTTGACACATGTATGGAATTGCTAATAAGCATACACCTATTAAGAAAATTATTGTAAAAACTATTAGATCCCTGTGGATTGATGAGGAATTGAAAAATGGTATGGTTGAGAGGGATGAGGCAAAAGGAATGGCAAATAAGTCTGGCTGCACAACCGATTGGCAAACATATTGCAAATTGAGAAATCATGTAACTAAACTGAATAAAAAGAAGAACTACACTGTGAAACACATATAAATTACATAAAGAATGACAGTAAAAAGCTTTGGAGCACCTCAAATGAAAGCTCCATCATTCATTGAATCAGATGGCTCATTCATCACAAAGCCAACTACTTTTGCCAACTACTTTAATGATTTTTTCAATGGCAAGATTAGCATTACATGCCAGCAACAAACACTGACACTACACCTCCAAGTATATCTGACCATATAATGAAGGACAAGCATGGTCATTTTTAATTTTGTAAAGTGTGTGGAAGAGGTGAAAACATTATTGTTGTCTATCAACAATGACAAACCACCGGGGTCTGACAACCTGAATGGAAAATTACTGAGGATAATAGCGGACGATATTTCCGCTCCTATTTGCCATATTTTCAATTTCAGCCTACTAGAAAGTGTGTGCCCCCAGGCTTGAAGGGAAGCAAAAGTCATTCAAAAGTCATTGCGAGGGCTGTTTTGTTAGACTTCAGTGTGACTTTTGACATTATCGATAATAGTCTGCTGCAGGACAAACATATGTGTTATGGCTTTACACCCCCTGCTATATTGTGGATAAAGAGTTACCAGTCTAACAGAACACAGAAGGTGTTCTTTAATGGAAGCCTCCCCAACATAATCCAGGTGGAATCAGGAATTCCCCAGGGCAGCTGTCTAGGCCCATTACTTTTTTCAATTTTTACTAATGACATGCCACTAGCTTTGAGTGTCTATGTATCCAGATTACTCAACACTATACATGTCAGCTACTATAGTGGCTGAAATAACTGCAACACTTAACAAAGAGTTGCAGTTAGTTTCAGTGGGTGTCAAGGAATAAGTTAGTCATACCTATTTCTAAAACTAAATGCATTGTATTTGGGACAAATCATTCACTAAACCCTAAACCTCAACTAAATCTTGTAATAAATAATGTGGAAATTGAGCTAGTTGAGGTGACTAAACTGCTTGAAGTAACTCTAGATTGTAAAGTGCCATGGTCAAAACATATTGATACAACAGTAGCTAAGATGGGGAGTAGTATGTCCATAAAAAAGCTCTGCTCTACCTTCTAATCAAGGCAGGTCCTACAGGCCCTAGTTTTGTCGTACCTGGACTAATGTTCAGTCGTGTGGTCATCCAACGGCTGACCCTTGGATGTACACAGAGAGCTAATATTAATAATATGCAGTTCAATCTCTCCTGGCTCAAAGTAGAGGAGAGATTGAATTCATTACTACGTGTATTTATGAGAGGTATTGACTTGTTGAATGCACCGAGCTGTCTGTTTGAACTACTGGCACACAGCTCAGACACCCATGCATAGCTGTGGATTGTGTGTATCCAATTCATAAGGCATGCCTACAGTTAGGAAAGTGTGGCAAATCTGTCAGTGAACATGCACTGATCATATACGGATTCCCGTACTGCTGCTCATTCCGTTCACCAGCTCCGAAGATCTACGTCACCAGCCTTCTAGACATCACTGAACTGGATTCATTACCACCAACCCCGGACTGTCTTGTCTCATTACACACACCTGGTTCCCATTCTCCCTGATTAGTATGTGTGTATATATGTGCCCTCTGTTCCCCATTGTCCATCGGTTATTTTGACCATGTATGTTGGTCTTGTGAGCACCTGTGCTGTTGTATCGGCTTCCATGCTACCTGTTGTTGTGCACTTGTTTTACGGCTCTCGTCCCGTGTATTATTTAGAGGTTTACACCTCGCTCTTTTGTTTGGGTGGAGAAAATAAACACCCCTATTACATATTCCTGCACTTGTTTCCTATCATTATACAGCGTGACACCTTTCGCAATATTTCAACAGCATTGCTTTACATAAGGGCATCAGCAATCACGGGTGAATCACGGCTTTTTTTACGACTCTAATTTCCTCCTCATATTGTATAATATGGGTGTGTCTCCACACACCTGGGCCTCGGTTAATGATGGATTCAAGACAGAGTTGTTTTTATTGAGCTCAGATTCTCAGCTTGTCAGGGTCAAAGTAGACTGTCATTGCAATCATTTGTGAGGTATAAAAAAAAATCTGCTAAATTATTCAGTCATCTAAAATGATGTAGAATTACATGAAATGCCATTATAAAAGGCCAACATTTTCCCGGAGCATAGGCTATAAACATTTCCCTCCATGTTTGCAACTTTTGCAAGGGCCTCTACTCTACTGCTCTATGCCAGTAGCAAAAGCTATGGTAATGCATGCAATGCTTTTTTATGTAATTGAGTAGGCCTATATATTTATTTAATCAAATTATTTATCTAACAATAAAAATCCAATGTAATGTCATTTTACAAAACAATTCACTAAAGTAGCTGCTCATCTTTACTTTGTAGGTATTTTCACTTGGTAATGAGTACTAAGTAATTTTATAGAAATTTCTCATAGGTAATTATAAAGTTACACTTCACGTTAAATAGCTAAATCCTGTGTAAGAACGAGCGGCAACCTTGTACTTACCCAGATATTACAGATATGTACTCTGTGGTGTATTAATGTGTTTATTTTCTCACTTGGATGGTGCTTTCAGAAGCTGACGATTAGATTGTCAGAATGGGTAACATACTTTGTAGGTACACAATAATTCAAAGTAAGTACACCTCACGATACCCTTCATAACTAAATCCTGTGTAACAACTAGTAATTACATTGTACATATGTAGATATTACATATACTCTGTGGTGTGCAAGTGTTCTTCTTTTCTCACTTGGAGGGTGCTTTCGGAAGCCTTACAATGAGGGTCCGGTTGTCAGGATGGATAATGTACTATATAGGTACACATTAATTACAAGTAAGTACCCCTCATGACACACTTAATTTTAAGTAGCTAGATATTGTGTAACCCCTAGTAGTTACATTTTACTTATTCAGATATTAAATGTACTCTGAGGTGTACTTGTGGGTTTAACCTCTCACTTGGCTGGCAAGGAGGTTCACATGAAGTATTTCATTTGTATTTAACTGACTGAGAACACATTCTCATTTACAGAAACAATCTGGGGAAAAGTTACAGGGGAGAGGAGGGGAATGAATGAGCCAAATGTAAGCTAGGGATGATTAGGTGGCCATAATAGTGATAATAGTGAGGGCCAGATTGGGAATTTAGCCAGGACACCGGGGTTAACACCCTTACTCTTACGATAAGTGCCATGGAATCTTTAGGGACCATAGAGAGTCTGAAAGTCGACACCCTAAACTTACAACAACAACAAAAATATTAGAATCTGGGATGGCACCCGTATGGCACACCTTAGTCAGTGAAGTTGACATATGTCCAAGCTGTTATTGTAAACTCCACCAAGTTAACCCAGATGGTACACTTTTGGGGGGCAAGTGCAAGCAACAACATTGAGTGTAGATTTTGAAAAGTGCATATTCACAATAAGGTAATTCGAGTTTATTGAGCCTCCAATCTTTGTAATCTTGGACACCCAGTGTCCTAAATCTTTCCACAGGATATTACAACCTTGTGACATTTATTACTGAATCAGATGCAGCTAAGAATTTAGTGGAAACTTGCACATATCAAATGCACATGCACTTAGCCTACAGTGCATTCGGAAAGTATTCAGACCCCTTCCTTTTTTCCACATTTGTTACGTTACAAACTTATTCTAAAACATTTAAATATGTTTTACACCTCGTCAAGCTAATGACAAAGTGATTTGCATACGTATTCAGACCCTTTGCTATGAGACTCTAAATTGAGCTCAAGTGCATCCTGTTTCCATTGATCATCCTTGAGATGTTTCTGTAACTTGAATGGAGTCCACCTGGGGTAAATTCAATTGAATGGACATTATTTGGAAAGGCACACACCTGTCTATATTAGGTCCCACAGTTGACAGTGCATATCAGAGCAGAAACCAAGCCATGATGATGAAGGAATTGTCCATAGAGCTCCGAGACAGGATTGTGTCGAGGCAAAGATCTGGGGAAGGGTACCAAAACATTTCTGCAGCATTGAAGGTCCCCAAGAACACAGTGGCCTCCATCATTCTTAAATTGAAGAAGCTTGAAACCACCAAGACTCTTCTTAGAGCTGGCTGCCTGGGCAAACTGAGCAATCGGGGGAGAAGGGCCTTGGTCAGGGAGGTGACCAAGAACCTGATTGTCCCTCTGACATCAGCTCCAGAGTTCCTCTGTGGAGATGGGAGAACCTTCCAGAAGGACAACCATCTCTGCAGCACTCCACCAATCAGGCCTTTATGTTAGAGTCGCCAGACAGAAGCCACTCTCCAGAAAAAAAGCACATGACAGCCCGCTTGGAGTTTGCCAAAAGGCACCTTAAGGACTCTCAGACCATGAGAAACAAGATTCCCTGGTCTGATGAAACCAAAATTGAACTCTTTGGCCTGAATGCCAAGCGTCATGTCTGGAGGAAACCTGGCACCATCCCTACAGTGAAGCATGGTGGTGGCAGTATCATAATGTGGGGATGTTTTTCAGCAGCAGGGACTCTGAGACTATTCAGGATCGAGGGAAAGACAAATGGAGCAAAGTACAGAGAGATCCTTGATGAACACTTGCTCCAGAACATCTCTGGAGAGACCTGAAAATAGCTGTGCAGCGACGCTCCCCATCCAACCAGACAGAGCTTGAAAGAATCTGCAGAGAAGAATGGGAGAATCTCTCCAAATACAGGTGTGCCAATCTTGTAACGTTCTACCCAAGAACACTTGAGGCTGTAATCGCTGCCAAAGGTGCTTCAACAAAGTACTGAGTACATTTTGTAAAAACCTGTTTTTGCTTTATCATTATAGAGTATTGTGTGTAGATTGAGGGGTGGGGGGGACTATTTAATCAGTTTTAGAATAAGGCTGTAAAGTAACAAAATGTGTAAAAAGTCAAGGGGTCTGAATACTTTCCAAATGCACTGTACATATACAGTATGTAAAAATATTGTAGTATAATGTAGTATGTGCAAAACAAACAAAGACCCTCTAAGACCAATGTACATGTGCGCACACACACACACACACACACACACACACGCTCCAGCTCAGTTCTGTCTCCTCAGTGGAAGCGTAGCCTTCCCTCAGCCTCAAACAGCTTCTCTTCCTCTTCAGAAAGACAGTTTCCTTTCAAACTGTGGGTGAGTGATGACAGAGCACATGATAATCATGAACCAGCAATGCATTCAAAGACTCACAGACAAAGTAGAAATGGTGAAAGATGTTTTGGAATAACAATTTATTAATATATAAAATACTATATTAATATATAAAATACTATTAACCTGGTTTAAAATAGAGGAATGTGCCTTTAAGCGAGCATGAGTGTAACATTGCGTACACTCACCAGATCTCTTTAAGTGATGTGTTGTGGGAGAGAGCCTCTGACAGCTGTCTGATTCCATCCACTGTCAGCTGATTATTGATTAACCTGCGCAAAATGGACCAGAGGGATCGCTATGTTAACCAGCTAACTTTTACTCACATTCAGAAATAACCTTTGTTCACTTTCTGGTTAATTCTGAGGCTAAACTTCGTTATTGGTTGTTGGGAGTGTGTTGAGACTGGGGCCTGCCTTACCAGAGGTGAGATAGACCCGTGTTGGATCTGATCAGCTCTGCCATGTCTGGTGCTACATCATCTGACAACTCGTTTTGCACCAACCTAGAACACCACAACACACATTTAAACTGTACTGTACTCCAAGACACAGATACACATTTTCAAGTCTTGTGAACATGAGACAGGCATACATGAAGGTTAATTCAAGTCCTACCAGAAAATTCGGAGCCCTCTATTGTCTTTCAGTGCTTTGGCCAAGCTCCGCCCACCTTCTGAAGTGATGCCATTGGCTGAGAGACTGAGGGAGAGAAGAGCAGAGTGACATAGTGTAAAACAGATACTGTAGTTTCTCTGTGTATCTAAAAGTAAGAGTTCAATAACCCATACTGTATAGCTGATTATACAACAGGTGAGTCTAATCCTGAATGCTGCTGGTTAAAACCCGCATTCCAGCCGGTGTCTATTCCACAAGCTACCACCGGCTAAATCTATCACATTAAAATGCCTAATTACTCTGTTCCATTGACTGCGCAATCCACTGTCTCATCAGCCCAGCTAGACAATATATAAACTTGATCTCCACCATAAAAAGCATCTTGACATTATCTCACATTTCTGTTAACTAAATGTTAGTCTTTCATGTCCCATAGTATTGAATGTGTCGGGATTCGAAATCTTGAAATCATGAATCAGCATAATTGTTATGGATATATACAAATAACTATCCCTAGAAAACAGGTCAAAACTAAACAAAGTGCAGCTAGTTTGCAGTCTTTCCAGCTTCAGTTTGATGTGATTGTGTTAGCTGTGTTGTTGGCTAGCTCCTCTGAACCACAGTGTCCTGAGTAGTGAGCACATTTTCTATGCCAGATGAAATCGTGCCTCATTAGCTCATGTGGAAGGACCACCAGAGGGCAGGCTGGGCTCACGGATAGTTGCCCAACCAGGCATGTGAGTCAATGTGACCAGAGGCAATTAAGCACAGCTGACGGTACTAATGACATATTATCTTTTCCCTACAAGAGGGAGGAGGGAACCAGCAAGGAGGGAAGATAAACTATCTCTGGAGGATGGCCACCAAGAGAGGGGAGCTATCCAAGAAGAACCATTAAGACGGTGACAAACCTGTGGTTTTTGTTATAGTTTAAAGATAATCTTCTTATGTTCCTGTTTCATCTAAAGGAGATGTTTATCCTTGGGAGATTCTCATTGATTGTGTTGGAGTGTTTGTACTGACAGAAATCCCTCAATAGAGAACTGTGTTCAATCAAGAAATCCTTCTCCTAACTCGTTTATTCCACCTTTCCGCTTTAGAGTGAAACCAAATTACTTGGTCCGCTAACACCCATTATTATGGATGTACCCAAATAAATGTCACTAGAAAACAGCTTAAGCTAATGCTGCTACTTTGTTGTTGTTCTGGCTACACTGTTTGTCTACACTTGACTGTAAGTTAGCCATAGTTGGCTAGCTAGCAAGCAAGGGATAAGAACGGAACATTGGAACATAAATGGAACATTTAGGACGAACGACTGGGTCGCGCCCATAGATACGAACGACTGGGTCGTGTGTCTGGCACCTAAACCGATAGAACAAATGTCCAGCCGGCTTGGGTAGCAACCCCAGATTTGTGTCGGGACTATATCTTGTGGAAGGATGAAATAGTATGAATAAACATATGAATAAATTCATCAAAATAACATGTTTAAAGAAAATGTCAACCGTTATTTGAATATGTTGGTAACCAGTTGTATAAAAGTGATAATGCCCTTGAAGAGGATATATTCTCCAAACGTCTCCTGACCCCTCCTGTCCCCTCCTGTCTCAGCCTCCAGTATTTATGCTGCAGTAGTTTGTGTCGGGGGTGCTAGGGTCAGTTTGTTATATCTGGATTACTTCTCCTGTCCTATCCGGTGTCCTGTGTGAATTTAAGTATGCTCTCTCTAATTCTTTCTTTCTCTCTCTGAGGACCTGAGCCCTAGGACCATGCCTCAGGAATACCGGGCATGATGACTCCTTGTTGTCCCCAGTCCACCTGGCCGTGCTGCTGCTCCAGTTTCAACTGTTATGCCTGTGATTATTATTATTTGAACATGCTGGTCATTTATGAACATTTGAACATCTTGGCCATGATCTGTTATCTCCACCCGGCACATCCAGAAGAGGACTGGCCACACCACATAGCCTGGTTCCTCTCTAGGTTTCTTCCTAGGTTTTGGCCTTTCTAGGGAGTTTTTCCTAGCCACTGTGCTTCTACACCTGCATTGCTTGCTGTTTCGTGTTTTAGGCTGGGTTTTTGTACAGCACTTTGAGATATCAGCTGATGTACGAAGGGCTGTATAAGTACATTTGATTTGATATTCGCACGGTTTGCCCCTCGAATTCTTCTCCCGCCTAACAGCCGTGCCAATATATCCTCCAAGCACCGGCTTCTCACGCGTCATCACTTAAGTGTCCGTTAGTAAAATTATGCACCAATGGGTTCTACAACCTCATTACTGACATAAACTGTCATGAACCACAGGTCTGGGATAACTGAGAATGGCATGGCACAATTAGTGCCACTCGCTAGGTTTCCATTCAATTGGCACAAAATGTGCATGTGAATATCCTAAAAAGAAAATATTTTCCCAAAAGTGCTAGGTTTCCACCAAATGGACTTGTTGTGGATAAAAATTAATGCAAGTTGACAGCGCACACAAAATGTTATTTTTTTGCTACGTTTTCATGTACCAAATAAAATTTGAATATACCGATCACAAAAGCTGTTGCATTAAATAGCCCAATCTAGTCTTGGCAAGTGCAGTCTAGCATCAGTTCTCAGATACAGTAAAGGTAGACTAGTCTAGATGATGAGATTATTAGGGATGTTTCTATTTGTCAAACGGCAGTCAAGCATCGATCATCATGTTACCAGAATAAGACAATATTTATTGGAAAGGAGCATCTAGCTCATCACTGTTCACTTTCAGCACCCTGTGAAGTTCAAGATACTTACAGTATTTCATCAGTAGCCTAGTACACTGCATGGTCTCCCAAGTTGTAGTGGGAGGACCACTTACCATATCAAAACACCACTCCAAGTTACTTCGATATGATGGTTATTATATAAATATTTGTGGCGTTTAAACAGCTACTTCATGCATTATTAATTTTACCGACACTAAAAGATCCCACAATGTCCAACAAACCAATGATGTCTCTGCATTTATAAAGTTGACCCAAAACGTCCTGTTTCCATCACAGCTGTCATGATTGTTTTTATACGGTATGACTTTACCCGCATAAAAACTGTGGATGGGAATGTGGTTACTGTGCCAAATACTCAGTTAAATAAAAACAATAATGAGATATCTTGCCATCTATCTCACCAGAGGTTGGTAAGACTTGGGTGATTCCTCAGGGCCTCTGTGAATGCTCTTGCTCCTTCATCACCAATGCTGTTCTCCCACATTCTGAAAAACAGGAACAATCCATCCCATGCACTGTGTTAATTAAATTAAAAAAATATTGTAATAGTGCACTTACCCCACGTCAAAGATAGATGTGCTCTTCTGAATGGCACTGGCCAGATACCTGCCACCCACACTGGTGAACTTGTTGCTGCCAACCCTTTGAACAAATCAAAGTGCCAAAAATAAACATTTTAATTCATACACAAGTAATTATATAATTGATTGGACATACTGATGTACATACTTGACGACTCTTAACTTAGGACATTCCTCAATGATATGAGCAATTAGCTTGGCTCCGATGTCAGTAATGAGATTATTGTAAAGTCTGCAAAATCAAGACAACAGAAATACAGTCACATCATATGAATTTGTCATACAGCATAATACAGTACTAAAGTTCGACAGGCAAGTTGACCCTGATAGACACTGACTCACCCCAGAACCTCCACCACTCTGTATTTGATAAGCTCCTCAGCCAGTACTTCAATGCTGCTGTCTGAGATCTGATTGACACATAACCTGAAATGGAGAAACGAATTTAGCTGAAAAGCTATACTTTATTTGTGAGTGCTGATAGCCTTTTTTTAAATAGTGGCATAAAGTACATAGTGTTTCCATCTGCATATATTCCTAATTCCTCACCTCACCACGGTCATCTTACTGAATGAAGGCCTAAGCTGCTTGACCCCATAGTCACTGATGTTGTTGTTGTCCATGTCCACCCCTAGCCTCTTCCGCCGGTGCTGCAGCACAAAGTTGAGGGCACTGCAGTCGCCAGAGGACACATTACAGTAGCCCAGCTTGATGTAGTCAGCTGTGATTCCCTTCGCAGTCAGCTGGGCCACCTCTTTACTTCCTGTCTCGAAAATGCAGCGCAGCATCCACAGGAAGTTGGGCAGGACATGCACCTTGCTGCCCTCCTGCTCTGTGCTGTGGAGTGGCAGACCGTGGAGGTGGGACCTCACGCTGGTGAACAGGTAGGACTTGAGGACCGCCCGCTTTCTCTTCAGTAGCGATGGAGGAACCATGTGCTCCAGCAGGCCGGCATTGGCCTTAGACAGCAGTCCACACAGGAAGAGGTTGGCGTACTGGAGATGCTCGTTGGTCTTGAACGGGTCCTTTCCCCTGGGTTTGGAGGAGCCACCGATGCAGGGGAAGACATATGATAAACAAGATGTGTTGTCCCTCCTGCTGCACTCAGTGAAGAACTTGAGGATGTTGCCGACGCTGGCCTGTTCATCCAGAACCAGGGAGAATGCAGCCAAGAAGGACTGTAGGGTGAGATGAAAGAACTCAAAGGTAGAAGGGTTTCCACAGGCATCGTAGCGGCTGACCGATCGGAGGAAACCCACCTGAAAGTCCTCCTCATTCAGGCCACAGGAGGTCACCTCCTCCTGGTCGAACACAAAGCCTCCTCTCTCCGTGCCCAGCAGAGCCAGCTTCGAGAAGGCTGTCAGTGGCCTCAACCCTGCCCTGAAGGTATCAGCGGGGCACCTGGTGTTTCTCGTCAGGAGGCCCGGTGGGGGAGCAGCCCCCCGGCTGAAGAAGACTTCAGAAAGAAGAAGGAATATGTTAGTGAGGGTCACGCAAGCCTCTGGCAACTCAAAGTCATCGTAGACTGAGTGCAGGTGTTTAAAGCTCTTGAAGACGATCCAGCAGAAGAGGGGGATGGAGCAGAGGCCACAGAGGTCGGGGCTGGCATCCAGCTGGACTGAGACCAGGTCCCTGTGCTCCTGCTCTTTGAAGTGTAGGTTGGTGTAGGTTTGAAGGTGGGCCGGAGAGAACCCACGCAGTGCCACCCTCTTCCGGATCACCCTGCTCTGGACCTCGGTGCCTGTCCGAGCCGTGAGGACCTTCCGGGAACCACTGAGCAGCTTCCCACAGAGCAGGTTAATGAGCACCAGAAGAGGGTGAATCTTCTCCTCTGGAGAAACCACCTCAGGCATGTTCTCCAGGTCCAGATCAGCCTGGATCTCATCATAGCCGTCAAATGTAAAGAGAACCTTTTCGGGGAAGCGGACGATGTAGCTAAACACCTCATTGTCTGCATCTTGGTCGGGGTAGCAGTTGTATTTGAAAAGCAGGTCCCTGAGTGAGATCTCGTCTGTCTCCTTGAATGTGCTGAACATCCTACAGCGGAACTTGAAGAAGAACATGGCGTCTGTCTGTTCCAGCTCCCTATTGGACCACAGCCTCTGGAGCTTCTGGAGGAGGATGGACTTGCCCACCCCAGCGTCCCCCGTGATGAGCACCGTCTCTGCCTGTGGGTTAAAGACACCCTGTTCTCCCAGGAGCTGCTCCAGACCCTCCAGGTGGCCCAGGCTCTCATTGCGGTCATTCAGGAGCTCCATCAGGGTGTCTGTATAGAGCTCCTCCAGCAGGGTTTCTTCTTGCTGGGCGTAGGATGCAATGAAGAATGTGTCTCGGCCCAGCTCGTGCCTCAGCTTCTCACAGTACCTACTAACTGAGAGGAGGGGGGTAGGGAGAATAAACTGGAGTCTCATTCTCAATTGCTGATATTCAGCCAAAATATACAGTAGTTTCCCCCGTGATTCTCTAATAGCTTACATTTTCAATGCACTGTATTTTTTATTGTTAAGTACAATTCCAATAACACATATGAAGTGCAGCACCATACAGTTTACTGACATACTTACTAGGGTCCGTGTTCTTCACTGGTATGTCCCGTATGAAGTCTGGTGGCTGGTAGTTGATCTCTTTAAGCCATGGTTGGAGGTCTATGTATGCATCATAAACTTTGTAGAGAATATATAGGAAGTATTCACATGCCTGCTCCCCTTTGCTTTGGACCAATTCCAGCATTTTACGCACCTGCGCCATGTCAATCATAAGTAAATAATATTTACTTTACAGTGATTCAATAATAATTTGACAGCTAACAGTTCCCCCCTTTTACACACCTGCACAATGGCAATCATATTTACTTACCAGTGATTCATATTTAATTAATATTACTTCCCACATTTTGACTAATGTGGCCAAACAGGATTTTTCACAGATAATATTCTGGCAACATACCAAATGCCATTGTATTGCAAAATCAAGTCTTGTCTTTATATTTTCTCATCTTAAAATCAATTAGTCCATTTTAGTTTGGGCCTAGTAAGCTATTTGTGAATACAAGAGCATGTCTTTGTGATGGGTACTTTGTCATTTAATGTGTGTTGTCCAAATGGACATGTCTCCTCTCTGAAACCCTCCTATGGTAAATTACCTGGTCTGTCTTGGTGGCTGAGCGCTGGATGATTTCTGTATCCTCAAAACACAGAAAGCCACTTTGTAGGAGGTTATCCAGAATGCACTGCGTGCTCTTCACCTGGGAGACCAGTAGCTCACGGTGCAAGGTGAACAGTTGGACAGTGGACACATGGCCCATTAGTCCAGCACAGACTTTTTCGGCACTGGAGCCCATAATATGCATGCAGCTGGACTTCAGCTTTTACTGGAAGAGAGTAGGGGGAATTCAATAGCGGAATGGTTTCATTTCATGAAGATAAAGCAGAGATTTCACAATTGTCTCCTGTGTGCATATTTATCTCCTGTAGCAAATAACAGAGAATCATCAATTAGGAGAGAATTATGGATCCAACAAAATGGATAAAAGACATGTGAATGTGTAATGTACAGAATCACATACAGTATAATATGGGCTGGAACATTTAGCCTACCTTCAAAAACGTGTTGATTACATTGTTCTTATGGGCACTCTCCTAAAGCGCTGTGGAAAAACTTGGGAACCACAGCTCTCCATTAAAACAAACTCCTATTGCTTATGAAACTGTTGAAAATAGCGTACAACAGGATATTAATTAAACTTTTCTCTAAGACCAGGATATTAACCGAACATGTCTCTCGGACTGTTAGAAGAGTGATCTAGTCTTGTCTCAAACAGTTTTCTGAAGAGAGGAAAAACACTGAACACTGTACTGGCTCGTTATCGGGTCTTTCCATGAGGAAGTGAAACCCAAAACAGCCTGGGATGCTTGTAATTTCACCTCGGATTGTGTAACTGTGCTTTTGGCATGCTGTGTTATCTGCCTCTTGCCACAACAGGAGCAAAGCATAATAGCAAACACATTATACAGGACCCGGCACTAGCCTTTTGGGGGCCCTAAGCAAGATTTGGTTGGGGGAACCCGAGCTGGCGGTAAACATTTTTAGGGGCCCGCTCTTCACTGTGGAGAGACATTTTTAAGGTTCCTACAAGCTCCACTCCACTGATCTACGTGCTTGCGTGCACGTGGGCAGAGTGGAATTTTTAGAGTAGTCAACTCCTTTTGGTAAAATTATATCCTCACCGGTTCCACTCCCTTTCACAAGGGGGCAATAGAAAAGTATTTTATTTTTATCTTTTCATTTTGTGAAAACATGAAGTTGCCTTCCCTTGCTAGTAGTAGCTAGCTGGCTAAAAACATAGAATACTAGCCAGTCTTTTTAGCTTCCCATATCTCCATGTGAAATAATCCGATTTATAATAGCAAAATATACCAGGGAAATGTTCTTATATTTGCCAGTGTAACCTAAAACATTATCCCAGTTTGAAATGCTGCTTGTGTATTCATTCCCATATCAGCTAAAAATAGAACCACGTGTTTTGGTTAGGGAGAAAAAAGCACATACTGTATCTCACAGCTGTTTTTACCAGTAGCCTGGAATCAGTAGTTATTACTTCTAAACAAAATATATTTTGGGGGGAATTCAAATAAGGCTGCAATGTTTGGTTTATTGTTTGAACAATCACTGAGAATATATTTGCCTATCAATGCAAAATAGGCTACTTTGATGCATTGCCTATTAATAGTCTATAGAGAGAGAATAAAGTAGACGGCGCACGTCAAACGTCTGATTTATGACCCTATGTCCGGGTGACGCGAACATGCCCAAATATGGGCATCCTGTCAGGACCTCCTGGAGGGAAGGAGTCACGTGATTATGGCCATATAAGTGCATCCTGTTGTCACATGTTACAGTGTGCTTGTTATTTTATATCTATATTGCATCTATTCCTTTGAAGTTGTCATGATGATTGATGTGTAGGGACCTGGTTGAACTGGGTGGGATGTGTTTGAATATTTCAAAGAGGATGGCCCCACACCCACCATATTTTATTGCCCTTAGGGTTGTTGTCTATGAAACAGGAATGTCCGGTGAACACTAAACAAGATTTTAAAAATAAAACCCAGAACATTTAACAGAAAATGATGTCTCCTAGGCAAATTCTCAGGGTGCTATGCCTCTCTTGTCACGGACCCAATGATAAAAGCATCGAAGACGTTTTATATGAAGCCCCTGAATGTTTTAAAGGAGTTTTGGATACGAGTGATGGACATATGGCTTACATATTACAACTGAGGATTCTACTGTTAAGATTTTCACAGACAGCAGTCCCAAACCCCTTTATCATGCAAAACCTGGGAGTTCTTCTCCTGCGCTGCGTATGAGAGAATGGCTTAAGATAAGGCTAGCGCTCTGTCAAATTGAACAGGCCCTGAGTGGTACAAATATGCCTGGCTTTGCATTGGAAGAGCTTGTGTACGGGCGCAGTGATTTGAAAGCCATAAGGATCTCTTCAATGGCGTATAGCCCTGACTCCAAAGTGACAATTTTAGCATGTGAACAATTTGATAGTACAAATGCGACGAAGTCTGTCAATTCATATGTATTTTCCAAAGCCTGCAAGGATGTAAACTTTTTTATGCCAGTGTTTAGCTTTAAATGGATTGATTACCCTATATTCATAACCTGGATGAATAAACTGGACAGTCTTTTCCAAAATCGTGTACAATTACTGGCCGCTTCTATCCTTAAGACATACCCAGCGTCTACATGCCAGACGTTTGATCTATCCCTGGAGTGAAAACATACGGAGCCTTGACGGAGCGTGTGTGGGATATCCTGCGACGAAGAGAGTCTGTCTTGACGATGGTGAATTGGAAACTGATGGCAGTATAAACATATAGCCGGAATAACCTGCCCCTTTATCTGTAATAAAGGAATAGTAAAAATGTTTAAGTAATTATTGCCTGTTTTAAAAGGTCTGTACTAAAGATTTAGAATGAAATGGTTTTAAAGCGGTATCTCACCTTTAGCGAAGGGGAATCTCTTGTTTTTTCTTTTCGTCCACTCTGTCGCGGAGAAATGCAATGTCTTATTTTATAGGAATACAGTCTTTCCTACAACGGTTTGTTATAAACATTAAAGGTTATTGAAAGTTTAGTACTGTCTGGTAATGATGTATAACTGTTGTACAACCAATGTTTATAATTAAAACATACATGCATGTTTCAATATTGCACAGTAAAATTGTTTTGGATTCATTATAAGATGTTTTAAAGACGTCTGTACTAAACATTATGAATTAAATAAATGGTTTTAAATAGGTACAATGGGGCAAAAAAGTATTTAGTCAGTCACCAATTGTGCAAGTTCTCCCACTTAAAAAGATGAGAGAGGCCTGTAGTTTTCATCATAGGTACACTTCAACTATGACAGACAAAATGAGAAAAATAAATCCAGAAAATCACATTGTAGGATTTTTAATGAATTTATTTGCAAATTATGGTGGAAAATAAGTATTTGGTCCCCTACGAACAAGCAAGATTTCTGGCTCTCACAGACCTATAACTTCTTCTTTAAGAGGCTCCTCTGTCCTCCACTCGTTACCTGTATTAATGGCACCTGTTTGAACTTGTTATCAGTATAAAAGACACCTGTCTTTTGGGGCGTTTGAAACCAAAAAGGTATGTGAGGCTGTTTAGAATTGGATGTGCGTCTCTTAAAATGGGCACTTTCGATTCATTAACTCACATGCCTTTCAAATACGTATTTATCTCACCCCCAAGGACGTGGGGGGCTAAAAAGTCAAACAACCCCGGCAGAATATATCTTGTCTAGACAACCTCCTACGGTTTAAAATAGATGTTATTTCTAATCAGCCCATATACAAACGACCCCCCCACCCAGGTCTCTAAATTTATATCGGTGATAAGAGAATTATGTTCTCCAGGTACATCACCCAATTTAATTATATTACTCTCAGTCTGCATTTAACATTACATTTAAGTCATTTAGCAGACGCTCTTATCCAGAGCGACTTACAAATTGGTGCATTCACCTTATGACATCCAGTGGAACAGCCACTTTACAATAGTGCATCTAAATCTTTTGAGGGGGGGGGTGAGAATGATTACTTTATCCTATCCTAGGTATTCCTTAAAGAGGTGGGGTTTCAGGTGTCTCCGGAAGGAGAGGGGTGGGATGACGTGAGAGAACTTGGGAAGGTTGAACACCAGACGGGCTGCGGCGTTCTGGATGAGTTGTAGGGGTTTAATGGCACAGGCAGGGAGCCCAGCCAACAGCGAGTTGCAGTAATCCAGACGGGAGATGACAAGTGCCTGGATTAGGACCTGCGCCGCTTCCTGTGTGAGGCAGGGTCGTACTCTGCGGATGTTGTAGAGCATGAACCTACAGGAACGGGCCACCGCCTTGATGTTAGTTGAGAACGACAGGGTGTTGTCCAGGATCACGCCAAGGTTCTTAGCGCTCTGGGAGGAGGACACAATGGAGTTGTCAACTGTGATGGCGAGATCATGGAACGGGCAGTCCTTCCCCGGGAGGAAGAGCAGCTCCGTCTTGCCGAGGTTCAGCTTGAGGTGGTGATCCGTCATCCACACTGATATGTCTGCCAGACATGCAGAGATGCGATTCGCCACCTGGTCATCAGAAGGGGGAAAGGAGAAGATTAATTGTGTGTCGTCTGCATAGCAATGATAGGAGAGACCATGTGAGGTTATGACAGAGCCAAGTGACTTGGTGTATAGCGAGAATAGGAGAGGGCCTAAAACAGAGCCCTGGGGGACACCAGTGGTGAGAGCGCGTGGTGAGGAGACAGATTCTCGCCACGCCACCTGGTAGGAGCGACCTGTCAGGTAGGACGCAATCCAAGCGTGGGCCGCGCCGGAGATGCCCAACTCGGAGAGGGTGGAGAGGAGGATCTGAAGGTTCACAGTATCGAAGGCAGATCGATGAGAGCAGAGGAGAGAGAGTTAGCTTTAGCAGTGCGGAGCGCCTCCGTGATACAGAGAAGAGAAGTCTCAGTTGAATGACTAGTCTTGAAACCTGACTGATTTGGATCAAGAAGGTCATTCTGAGAGAGATAGCGGGAGAGCTGGCCAAGGACGGCACGTTCAAGAGTTTTGGAGAGAAAAGAAAGAAGGGATACTGGTCTGTAGTTGTTGACATCGGAGGGATCGAGTAAAGTTTTTTCAGAAGGGGTGCAACTCTCGTTCTCTTGAAGACGGAAGGGACGTAGCCAGCGGTCAGGGATGAGTTGATGAGCGAGGTGAGGTAAGGGAGAAGGTCTCCGGAAATGGTCTGGAGAAGAGAGGAGGGGATAGGGTCAAGCGGGCAGGTTGTTGGGCGGCCGGCCGTCACAAGACGCGAGATTTCATCTGGAGAGAGAGGGGAGAAAGAGGTCAGAGCACAGGGTAGGGCAGTGTGAGCAGAACCAGCGATGTCGTTTGACTTAGCAAACGAGGATCGGATGTCGTCGACCTTCTTTTCAAAATGGTTGACGAAGTCATCTGCAGAGAGGGAGGAGGGGGGAGGGGGAGGAGGATTCAGGAGGGAGGAGAAGGTGGCAAAGAGCTTCCTAGGGTTAGAGGCAGATGCTTGGAATTTAGAGTGGTAGAAAGTGGCCTTAGCAGCAGAGACAGAGGAGGAAAATGTAGAGAGGAGGGAGTGAAAGGATGGCAGGTCCGCAGGGAGGCGAGTTTTCCTCCATTTCCGCTCGGCTGCCCGGAGCCCTGTTCTGTGAGCTCGCAATGAGTCGTCGAGCCACGGAGCGGGAGGGGAGGACCGAGCCGGCCTGGAGGATAGGGGACATAGAGAGTCAAAGGATGCAGAAAGGGAGGAGAGGAGGGTTGAGGAGGCAGAATCAGGAGATAGGTTGGAGAAGGTTTGAGCAGAGGGAAGAGATGATAGGATGGAAGAGGAGAGAGTAGCGGGGGAGAGAGAGCGAAGGTTGGGACGGCGCGATACCATCCGAGTAGGGGCAGTGTGGGAAGTGTTGGATGAGAGTGAGAGGGAAAAGGATACAAGGTAGTGGTCGGAGACTTGGAGGGGAGTTGCAATGAGGTTAGTGGAAGAACAGCATCTAGTAAAGATGAGGTCGAGCGTATTGCCTGCCTTGTGAGTAGGGGGGGAAGGTGAGAGGGTGAGGTCAAAAGAGGAGATGAGTGGAGTGGAAAGAAGGAGGCAGAGAGGAATGAGTCAAAGGTAGACGTGGGGAGGTTAAAGTCGCCCAGAACTGTGAGAGGTGAGCCGTCCTCAGGAAAGGAGCTTATCAAGGCATTAAGCTCATTGATGAACTCTCCGAGGGAACCTGGAGGGCGATAAATGATAAGGATGTTAAGCTTGAAAGGGCTGGTAACTGTGACAGCATGGAATTCAAAGGAGGCGATAGACAGATGGGTAAGGGGAGAAAGAGAGAATGACCACTTGGGAGAGATGAGGATCCCGGTGCCACCACCCCGCTGACCAGAAGCTCTCGGGGTGTGCGAGAACACGTGGGCGGACGAAGAGAGAGCAGTAGGAGTAGCAGTGTTATCTGTGGTGATCCATGTTTCCGTCAGTGCCAAGAAGTCGAGGGACTGGAGGGAGGCATAGGCTGAGATGAACTCTGCATTGTTGGCCGCAGATTGGCAGTTCCAGAGGCTACCGGAGACCTGGAACTCCACGTGGGTCGTGCGCGCTGGGACCACCAGATTAGGGTGGCCGTGGCCACGCGGTGTGGAGCGTTTGTATGGTCTGTGCAGAGAGGAGAGAACAGGGATAGACAGACACATAGTTGACAGGCTACAGAAGAGGCTACGCTAATGCAAAGGAGATTGGAATGACAAGTGGACTACACGTCTCGAATGTTCAGAAAGTTAAGCTTACGTAGCAAGAATCTTATTGACTAAAATGATTAAAATGATACAGTACTGCTGAAGTAGGCTAGCTGGCAGTGGCTGCGTTGTTGACTTTGTAGGCTAGCTGGCAGTGGCTGCGTTGTTGACACTACACTAATCAAGTCGTTCCGTTGAGTGTAATAGTTTCTACAGTGCTGCTATTCGGGGGCTAGCTGGCTAGCTAGCAGTGTTGATTACGTTACGTTGCGTTAAAAGAACGACAATAGCTGGCTAGCTAACCTAGAAAATCGCTCTAGACTACACAATTATCTTTGATACAAAGACGGCTATGTAGCTAGCTACGATCAAACAAATCAAACCGTTGTACTGTAATGAAATGAAATGAAAATGTGATACTACCTGTGGAGCGAAGCGGAATGCGACCGGGTTGTTTAGTGCGGGAGTTCTATTCAGTAGACGTTGGCTAGCTGTTGGCTAGCTAGCAGTGTCTCCTACGTTAAGGATGACAAATAGCTGGCTAGCTAACCTCCGTAAATTAAGATAATCACTCTAAGACTACACACTCTAAACTACACAATTATCTTGGATACGAAGACAGCAAAGACAACTATGTAGCTAGCTAACACTACACTAATCAAGTCGTTCAGTTGAGTGTAATAGTTTCTACAGTGCTGCTATTCGGTAGACGGTGGACGTTTGCTAGCTGGCTAGCTGCTGGGCAGATAGCAGTGTAGACTACGTTAGGACGACGAAATACGATAATTACGCAATTATCTTTGATACAAAGACGGCTATGTAGCTAGCTAAGAAGAAATTGCTAAGATTAGACAAATCAAACCATTGTACTATAATGAAATGTAATGAAATGTAATGAAAAGTTATACTACCTGCGGACCGAAGTGCTGATGCGACCGCTCGCTCCAACCCGGAAGTAGAATAACTACTTCCGGGTAGTAGAATTCTGCAAACCAGAATGTGTAAGATCCTGGTCGGATGAAACAGATGGAGGCCCAGCTAAATAGTCAAAAAGGTTTATTCACGGGATGTTCTGAAGGCAAGAATACAAATCAATTCATTTTATACTGACTTCTCTCACACACACACACACACACACACACACACACACACACACACACACACACACACACACACACACACACACACACACACACACACACACACACACACACACACACACACACACACATGCACACAAACAGACGCACACACATGTCCTGCTACGCACACACTATCTGTCTCACTACCCAGCCGACAGAGATAGTGACCTTGTCCTTGGCGTACTCCCCGTTCTCTCCCAAATCTCTAGTCAGGTCGGCACCAAGCTCAGACAGTCTGTGTTTAAAATACCATAAAGACATGTTTGTTTTACCGTAATTCTGACTAGGAGTACACATTTATTGATTATGATTGTATACATTCTAATCAATTCCATACAATTATATGATGTAGGAAATCAAAAGGAAATACAGGCAGACAGAATAGAACCTGTGGTTGTTATGCAGGTGAATGAGGACCCAAAAGCGACTTGGCGAAAACAGAGTCTTTATTCCAGTAAAGGATAAAAGCAATACTCCTGGACAATCAAGGCAGAAAACAAAACATGAAAAAAATTAAATCCACTCGTAGTGACGAGGACAGACTGGAGACTCGACCATTGACTGCAGGTTGCCTCGGGAAGGCACCGACCGTAGCAGACTCAGACACCTGCTCACACGCAGCATCTGAAGGAGACAAGACACGACAGGGCGAGACAAGGACACAGCACAGCGAACATCATACAAGGATCCGACAGGACAGAAACGGAAAACAAGGGGAGAAATAGGGACTCTAATCAGAGGACAAGATAGGGGACAGGTGTGAAAAGACTAAATGAGTGAGTAGGAGAATGAGGAACAGCTGGGAGCAGGAACGGAACGATAGAGAGAGGAGAGAGAGGGAGGGGGAGAGAGAGGGATAGAAAAAGAGAACGAACCTAATAAGACCAGCAGGGGGAAACGAACAGAAGGGAAAGCATAATGACAAGACAATATAAGACAAAACATGACAGTGGTTTTGGAGTCTCTAAACATTCAGGGTTACTATATGGTCTTTTTTTTGCTTAAGGGATGCCACCCGAAAAAACGTCACCCCCACTCTGTAAGATCCTTACAGAATATCTCTCCTTTGAGCCCCGACCGCAGCGCGAGTGACAACCGATCCACTCTGTATGAACGACCAAAAGCGCAACTCCAGACAAGGCCAGCAGCCCAGAACAGCTGAAAAAACATCTGTGAATCCGTCCTAATTGAGCTTTTGACGGCACTAAGTATTTTCAGGGAATGGTATGGATATTATTGATATTATTGTAATATTAAACAGGAGTTATATGTTTTTTAAAAACCAAAACAATTTTTTGGGGGGGTAATATGTCAAATGCACGTATTCTTATAATTTAAAATGTATAGTATATATAGTGTAAATATATGTTAATATTATCTAACGTTTGTAGGGTATCCGTCCTTTACGCAGTTGCTCCAATGAATAAATTATCTGGAACAGCCTTCGTTAGAAGGGGATTCAGCAAAACGTGTGCAACGTGTACATTAAAAACAAAACGTGTGCACCCTATATTAAAAGCTATTTTAATAGACGCGCGCCCTCTACTTTATTCTCTATGTCTATATATAAGATCAACGAACCAGGCAAGCTTCATTTCCTACACAACACTACCTTCATGGCTACGGAAGGGATGATTACACTATTTTTATGTGGCACGGGAGTATGTCGAATGTCGGAGTGCACTACAAGGAGCCGTCCCTTTTCTGACGAAAAATGACATTGCGACACTGCGCTACTCTATCGGCATAGTTTGCATATTCTGTGTGGACCCCTTTAAAGTTCATTTTTAAAGCTAATTTCCTGCAATTCTACAAATTTTATAATGACTTATGCCATGTTAAGGATATCTGAGTGAGAATAACTAACTAAATCAATGTGGGCCCCATGGAGGTCAGAGCCCCTTGGCACATGCCCTGTGTTCCGGGCATGTGCTTTTGTTACTCACTAAATTTGGAGTTTCACTGAGCAACTATATCCATTTTCTCCCATTACCGCCGGTATGCATTTCCTAAAAATATCTAAATAAACATTTACAAGCAACCAAAAAGGAAATCCTCTTCGGCACCTCCATTGTATTGAACTGTTGTAGACTTCCGACCTGTGGCATTAATGTGTGATGTATGGTCCCTTCATACCCCTTGACTTATTTCACATTTTGTTGTGTTACAGCCTGAATTCAAAATTGATTCTTTTTTTCCCCCCTCACCCTGGTCTTATTCACCTGTCTTTGTGCTTGTTCCCACCCCCCTCCAGGTGTCACCCATCTTCCCATTATCCCCTGTGTATTTATACCTGTGTTCTTTGTTTGTCTGTTGCCAGTTCGTCTTGTCTTGTCGGGTCTTACCAGCATTCTTTCCCACCTTCCTGTTGCTCTAGTTCTGTTTCCTAGTTTTTCCCAGTTCTGACCTGACTACCTGCCCTGAACCCGAGCCTGCCTGCCATCCTGTACCTGCCTGACCTTGACCTGATCACGAACCTCTGCCTGCCCTCGACCTGCCCTTTGCCTGCCCTGTGTTTCTACTAAATAATCTGAGAACTATACTATCCGCCTCCAGTGTCTGCATCTGGGTCATATCCTGAGTCATGATACACCCATCTATCTACACACAATACCCCATAATGACAAAATTAAGACAAGTTTTGAGAAATGTTGGCAAATTTTTGAGAATGAAATACAGAAATATCTCATTTACATAAGTATTCACACCCCCTAGTCAATTTTTGTATAAGAACCTTTGGCAGCGATTAAGCTGCTGTCTTTCTGGGTAATCTCTAAGAACTTTCCACACCTGAATTGTCTGACATTTACAAATTTACTCTTTTCAAAATTCTTCAAGCTAGATTTTCAAGTAGATTTAAGATTTTAGATTTCAAAACTGTAACTCGGCCACTCGGGAACATTCACTGTCTTCTTGGTAAGTAACTCCAGTGTAGATTTTGCCTTTTGTTTTAGGTTATTGTCCTGCTGATAGGTGAATTCATCTCACAGTGTCTGGTGGAAAGCTGACTGAACCCAGTTTTCCTCTAGAATTTTGCCTGTGGTTAGCTCCATTACATTACTTTTTGTGTCCTGAAAGAATCCCCAGTCCTTAACGATTATAAGCATACCCATAACATGATGCAGCCACCACTATCCTTGAAAATATGGACAGTGGTACACAGTAATGTGTTGTATTGTATTTGCCCCAAACCAAACACCTTGTATTCAGGAAAAAAAGTTAAATGATTTGCCACATTTTTTGCAGTATTACTTTAGTGCCTTGTTGCAAAACATGATGCATGTTTTGGAATATTGTTTTATTCTGTACAGGCTAACTTCTTTTTACTATCATTTAGGTTAGTATTGTGGAGTAACTGCAATGTTGTTGATCCCATCCTCAGTTTTTTCCTATCATAGCCATTAAACTCTGTAACTGTTTTAAAGTCACCATTGGCCTCATGGTGAAATCACTGAGCAGTTTCCTTCCTCTCTGGCAACTGAGTTAGGAAGGATGCCTGTTTCTTTGTAGAGACTGGGTGTATTGATACACCATCGAAAGTGTAATTAATCATTTTACCATGCTCAAATGGATACTCAATGTCTAGGTGCCCTTCTTTGCCAGGCATTAGAAAACCTACCTGGTCTTTATGGTTGAATCTGTTTGAAAATCTCTGCTCGACTGAGGACCTTACAATTATCTGTATGTGGGGTACAGAGTCAGTCTGTCCATGCAATTTATGTGACTTGTTGAGCAGATTTTTACTCCTGAACTTATTTAGGCTTGCCATAACAAAGGGGTTAAATACCGTGCATTTGGAAAGTATTCAGAACCCTTGACTTTTTCCACATTTTGTTACATTACTGCCTTATTCAAAAATTGACTAAATTAAAAAAAATCCTAATCAATCTACACACACAATACCCCATAATGACAAGGCAAAAACAGATTTCTTTATATATTTTCAAATGTATAAAAATTAAAAACTTAAGTACTGAGTGAAGGGTCTGAATACTTATGCAAATGTGATATTTCATTTTTTACATTTAGCAAAAATTCTAAACCTTTTTTGCTTTGTCATTATGGGTTATTGTGTGTAGATTGCTGAAGGGGGGAAAACTATATATATTTTAGAGTAAGGCTGTAAAGCAACTAATTTAGGAAAATGTCAAGGGGTCTGAAAACTTTCTGAATGCACTGTGTGTCTGGAACCGGCCCTGACATTGTACCCAATCAATCAAGTATATATATATATATATAAATGAGAGAGAGAGAGAGAGAGAGAGAGAGAGAGAGAGAGAGAGAGAGAGAGAGTGTGTGTGTGTGTGTGTCTGTCACACTTCCCAAGCAAAATAGAGAAACTTTAGTAAAATAAAATTCTATGCCAGACATTGTCATTCATTTTTCAATTTATTTGGTATCACATCTAAAATGACTGGCTCACATTTTACACAGAACATTTGGGAATATATACCAGTGTGCCACTTAGTTTTTTTAAATTTACTCTAATGCATTTTTACTTAAGCTGATTGTTGCAACAAAAGTACAACAGGGACATTTGAACTTAGACAACTGAGTCTTATGTCAATTTCCCTCTAAGGTTGTTACATTAAGTGATTTCTCTTTCATCTTCTTTCCTCTGGTACCATCTACAAGCTTTTTCCTTTATCAGCAGGTTTCAACGCGGTGATGTCATCTAAAATGGACGGACCGCTATAGCCATTGGTTTCCACTGCCTCCAGCTTCTTAATGTAATCCAGAGGTAAGCCGTTTTGTTTTGCTCCAAGACAAACAACCTGTAGGACAAAGTTAGTTGCTTTTGTTAATAACACGACCCATGGGTATTTGCATAAAACATTCTACTTCTGTATTGCGTTTCGACATTTTCCCATTAAATATAACACAAATGCATTGTTCGTACATTTGGATATGGCCAATGGAGGCATCCTTCAAACTGGCTATCAAAATAATCATTATTTGTGTATGATTAGGCTGCTTTATAGCAAAAGACAGACATATAGCGTACCTGTTTGTACGGAGGCGAGGTCTGGTGAACTGTGAAGTTGTTCATCTGGTAGGTGCGACAGAGGACCTCTCCCTCGTCTGTGTTAATGGTAACGTCTAGTGGACTGTAGAATCCTATTCCCACTCCTTCCTGCCTGGAGAACACACAGTTAAGAGCAGATAGAAGTTGTTCATCCTTTGGAGATACTGTTGATTGAAGTTACAAATTCATGCCATTCGCTACAGTCTGTAAAACAATCCAGAATGTTCTATATATTAAAAAAAAAAAATAATTTACCTTCATTTTACTAGGCAAGTCAGCTAAGAACAAATTCTTATTTTCAATGACGGCCTAGGAACAGTGGGTTAACTGCCTGTTCAGGGGCAGAACGACAGATTTTGTACCTTGTCAGCTCGGGGGTCTGAACTTGCAACCTTCCGGTTACTAGTCCAACGCTCTAACCACTAGGCTACCCTGCCTACCTTGCCTAGTGGCTATAAATGCCATAGACATCAGTTGTACCACTTTTTCCACTGGCACCAGAATTGTATTAGGACCTGCTTGAGGGAAGAGAACTAGGAGAACCAGGGTCTTATTTCCGTTGACTAAGCCTTCCGGGCAAATATGTACATTTGGAATATCCCACTACAGGTCCTAGGACATAATCTCAGCAACAATTCCTATTCAGGGCTGTTCAACTTCACAAACCGCACCTCATAGGGATAGGCCTATAACACTGTAAATGAGCCACCCACTTGTCTAAACTGATGAGGTTGTCCTTGTCCATCTTCCAGACCACTCCCCAGACCACATCTCCCTTGGACTCTTCTATAGTAGCAACACCACCATGCCAAGAGTTGGTGTTGTTGAACTCTTTCTTCCAGTATCCAAATTGAATCACATGATCCTGTCAAGTAGAATATTCAAAAGCATACACAGTAACTTCATAATCACATGTACGTAGCCTAATCACAATTATTTGTTAAAGCATTGCTAACAGCATAATTAATAGCTTGCACACGTATCATGGCAAATGAAAACTCCGATGCCAACCTACAATGCTTGGTGCCAACTTCTCAGCATCTTCACAACAAAACATACGCACTGAAGCCTACCTTCAAACTGCCAGTTGTAACAAAAACCGCGGATGGATTCTTCAGCTGCAGTCTTTCCTTCAGCAGATTACTTCCATAAGCGAAATACATAAAGTAGTCAGACACGGATGAGTTTGAAACACTTGTTCCATTATTTTCAGCGGTGGCAGGAACCGCTTTTGACGCAATTTGTTGATGAAACAGTGCAAGTAAAATCGTGTAAGTAAGGTATGACATGGTCTATCCGCTTTGTGATGGTGAGTATGTTAACCAGTTGGTAATGTTGTTATTTTATTACTTGCCGTCTTTAGAGAAAGGGCTCGACTAGTGTACCTCAGCGTGACGGCGCGCTGATTGGCTGAGCGCTAAACGAGGAGGGGCATGCATGAACAGACAAAACAGACAGAACACCCTGTCCCCTTCAGTTGATAAGATGATCATTCTTTTTCATTACATTTCTAACATGATTCAGTTATCACAACAAAACATAGTATCCATTCTGGGTGAAATGAGAGTTAAAAAAAAAAAAATTAATGCAATTTAAACTAGTTTGTTAATAGTGCCACTTGAAGCCCAGTGGTATAAAGTACTTAAGTAGTACTTTAAAGTATTTTTACTTAAGTCGTTTTTGGAGGTATCTGTACTTTACATTACTAATTATATTTTTGACAACTTTTAGTTTTACTCCACTACATCCCTAAAGAAAATAATGTACTTTCTACTATTCCCTGACACCCAAAAGTATTTGTTACATTTGGAATATTTAGCAGGACAGGAAAATGGTCCAACAAATTTAAAGAGAAAATCCCTGGTCATTCCTACTGCATCTGATCTGGCAGACTCACTAAACACAAATGCTTTGTTTGTAAATTATGTGGGAGTGTGCTCAACTGAGTATTACAATTGTTGGGAAAATTACTTGTGTCATTCACAGAGTAGATGTCCTAACCGACTTCCTAAAACGATAGTTTGTTAACAAGAAATTTGTGGAGTGGTTGAAAAACAAGTTTTAATGACTCCAACCTAAGTGTATGTAAACTTCCGACTTCAACTGGACCTTTACTTCTGATACTTAAGTGTAGACTTTTAGACTTTTACTCAAGTAGTATTTTACTAGGTGACTTTCACTTTTATTTTAGCAATTTTCTATTAAGGTATCTTTACTTTTACTCAAGTATGACAATTGGGTACTTTTTCTTCCAATGTTGAAACCAGACTTTTTTGCAGTGTTGTTGGGCTTATATTCACATCCGTAGCAACAGCCCCCTGTAAATCCTTTGTCAATAGAAGCATTCGGTGAATTGTAGCTTTAAGATTAAAGTTAATAAGTACGATTAGGAGATTAGGTTTATGTTAACTACTATATTTTCCAATACTATACACGTTTCACTTCCAAAAGGATTCTAAAGTTATATTCCACCGATACAGTCATTTTTTAAATGTAATTTGTGCAATACATTTAGTGGATGCATTAATGCATTATTTTGTGGAAAGGGAAGTTAGAAAGAGTGTTAGAGGAATTGAATTCCTCTTCATGCTGGTGGTGCTGCTCCATCTGCTTGCTTGGGAATACCTGCTGGCCTTCTGCCACATCATCCTCACCTGGCTGGAGGAGGCTGTACGGAGGCTATTGCTATGATGCCTTTGTATTGTACAGTGGGAGAGAGGAGTGCTGGGTGGTGGAGCAGCTGCTTCCCGGCCTGGAGCAGAGGGGGTCTCCCTGCGTCTATGTCTGCATAGCAGGGACTTCCAATTGGGGAAGGACATTGTGGACTACATCACAGACAGCCTCTACGGTAGGTATCCTGGACCACTAGAAATACTATATACAGACGCACTGGTTAAAAATACCAAGCCTATGGCATCACCATCTAATGATCCTTCTTACTGGTCTGGTTCCAGGCACAGTGTGTGTGGTGAGACGTAACAACCTGAACAGTAACTGGTCACACCCTCCGTCTGCTGGTGGAGCAAAGGGTCATCCTTATCTTCCTGGAGGAAATCCCCCCAGCTGTCTGCCCACCACCGCCTGTCTAGGCTGGTCAAGACCAGGTACATACAGTATGTGGAGAGGGGGTTCTGTGAACTACACTCTATCATTTATTTACCTAGGAAACATCCTTGCGAAAACATACAGTGCGTTCGGAAAGCAATCAGACCATTTGAATTTTTCCACATTTTGTTACATGACAGCCTTATTCTAAGATGGATTCAACGTTTATCTCTGTGGATGGTTTGTCCTCTGGCAAATTAACTGTACATTTTGGTGATGTTATTCGGAAACATAATGTTAACTTTCACTGCTATGCGGATGACACACAGCTGAACATTTCGATGAAACATGGTGAAGCCCCAAAATTGCCCTCGCTGGAAGCATGTGTTTCAGATATAAGGAAGTTGATGGCTGTAAATGTTCTACTTTTAAACTCGGACAAAACAGAAATGCTTGTTCTAGGTCCCAAGAAACAAAGAGATCTTCTGTTGAATCTGACAATTAATCTTGATGGTTGTACAGTCGTCTCAAATAAAACTGTGAAGGACCTCGGTGTTACTCTGGACCCTGATCTCTCTTTTGACGAACATATCAAGACTGTTTTAAGGACAGCTTTTTTCCATCTACGTAACATTGCAAAAATCAGA
This sequence comes from Oncorhynchus gorbuscha, assembly GCF_021184085.1. Lineage (NCBI taxonomy): Eukaryota > Metazoa > Chordata > Actinopteri > Salmoniformes > Salmonidae > Oncorhynchus > Oncorhynchus gorbuscha. The sequence continues at coordinate 13,713,185 of NC_060191.1, forward strand.
AACTTTCTGTCCAAAATGTATGCAGAAAAATGTATCCATGCTTTTGTCACTTCTAGGTTAGAATACTGCAATGCTCTACTATCCAGCTACCTGAAAAAACACTAAATAAACTTCTGTTAGTGGTAAATACGGCTGCTAGAATCTTGACTAGAACCAAAAAATGTGATCATATTACTCCATTGCCTCTCTAAACTGGCTTCCTGTTAAGGCAAGGGCTGATTTCAAGGTTTTACTGCTATCCTACAAAGCATTACATGGGCTTGCACCTACCTATCTTTCCGATTTGGTCCTTCCGTGCAAACCTACACGTACACACTATGGTCACAATACGCAGGCCTCATAACTGTCCCTAGAATTTCTATACAAACAGCTGGAGGCAGGACTTTCTCCTATAGAGCTCCATTTTGGAATGGTCTACCTACCCATGTGAGAGATGCAGACTCGGTCTCAACCTTTAAGTCTTTATTGAAGACTCATCTCTTCAGTAGATCCTATGATTGAGTGTAGTCTGGCCCAGGAATGTGAACGGAAATGCACTGGAGCAACTAACCGCCCTTGCTGTCTCTGCCTGGCCAGTTCCCCTCTCTCCACTGGGATTCTCTGCCTCTAGGGGCTGAGTCACTGGTGCACTGACGTGATCTCCCCCCTCTTGGGTTGTGCCGTGGCAAAGATCCTTGTGAGCTATACTCAGCCTTGTCTCCGGATGGTAAGTTGGTGGTTGAAGATATCCCTCTAGTGGTGTGGGCTGTGCTTCGGCAACGTGGGTGGGGTTATATCCTGCCTGTTTGGCCCTGTCCGGGGGTATTGTCGGATGGGGCCAGAGTGTCTCCCGACCCCTCCTGTCTCAGCCTCCAGTATTTATGCTGCAGTAGTTTATGTGTCGGGGGGCTAGGTTCAGTCTGTTATATCTGGAGTATTTCTCCTGTCTTATCCGGTGTCCTGTGTGAATTTAAGTATGCTCTCACTAATTCTCTCTCTCTCTCTTTCTTTCTTTCTCTCTCTCAGAGGACCTGAGCTCTAGGACCATGACTCAGGACTACCTGGCCTGATGACTCCTTGCTGTCCCCAGTCCATCTGGCCATGCTGCTTCTCTAGTTTCAACTCTTCTTCCTGCGACTATGGAATCCTGACCTGTTCACCAGATGTGCTACCTGTCCCAGACCTGCTGTTTTCAACACTCTAGAGACAGCAGGAGCGGTAGAGACACTGAATGATCGGCTATGAAAAGCCAACTGACATTTACTCCTGAGGTGCTGACCTGTTGTACCCTTGACAACCACTGTGATTGTTATTATTATTTGACCCTGCTGATCATTTATGAACATTTGAACATCTTGGCCATGTTCTGTTATAATCTCCACCCGGCACCACCAGAAGAGGACTGGCCACCCCACATAGCCTGGTTCCTCTCTAGGTTTCTTACTAGGTTCTGGCTTTTCTAGGGAGTTTTTCCTAGCCACCGTGCTTCTACACCTGCATTGCTTGCTGTTTGGGGTTTTAGGCTGAGTTTCTGTACAGCACTTTGCGATATGAGCTGATGTATGAAGGAGATTTAAGAAGAAAAATAACATTACATTTTTTTTTAAATGTCAATCTACACACAATACCCCAAAATGACAAAACGAAAACAGGTTTTTAGACATTTTTGCAAATGTATTAAACATAATAAAGATAAATACCTTATTTACGTAAGTATTCAGACCCTTTGCTATGAGACTTGAAATTGAGCACAGATCTGTGGAAGGGTACCAACAAATTCTGCAGCGTTGAAGGTCCCCAATAACACAATGGCCTCCATCATTGTAAAATGGAAGAAGTTTGGAACCACCAAGACTCTTCCTAGAGCTGGCGCCCAGCCAAACTGAGCAATCGAGTGAGAAGGGCCATGGTCAGGGAGGAGACCAAGAACACAATGGTTGCTCTGACAGAGCTCCTCTGTGGAGATGGGAGAACCTTCCAGAAGGCCAACCATCTCTGCAGCACTCCACCAATCAGACGAAAGCCACTCCTCTATAAAAGGCACATGACAGCTCGATTGGACTTTGCCAAAGGGTTACCTAAAGGACTCTGACCATGAAAAACAAGATTCTCTGGTCTGATGAAACCAATATTTAACTCATTGGCCTGAATGGCAAACGTCATTTCTAGAGGAAACCTGGCACCATCCCTACGGTGAAGCATGGTGGTGGCAGCATCATGCTGTAACATAACAAAATGTGGGAATAGTGAAGTGGTCTGAATACTTTCCGAATGTATATATTTTCTATGACCTTGTGTGTTGAGGAACTTGACCTGAAGACCTGTCTTCTAAATTCTATGTTCATTATGACTTGAGTATGTTGTCTTTCCTGTGTTGTATAATGCCTTGGGTGTGATAAAAACACTTTATTCTTTAATTCAAATAATCAGTTATTATTGTGATCCCCAGGCCCTACCTGGACCAGGCCATGCAGCCTGCCTTCTGGGACCATCTGTTGACCAAACTGGTCCCTCCTGAACCACACCCTGGCCAGTGACCAGATTCAGTACTTCACTCTTTTAAAAAGGGTTCTAAAAGGGGTCTTTGTTGGGTGAAAAGGTTCTAACCTGGAACCATAAAGGGTTCTCCTACAGGGATGAGCCAAATAACTATTTAAGGTTTAAGAAAGCACCTATTTTGTGTACATGTCTAAACAGTGGTATTCTGCTTTGTATGAACTGTGTTGATACAACGACCAACCGTTATCAACAGCAGAGGGAGACAAAGACCTTCAATCACATACAAGTAAACAGACTTCCATTGTTCAAAATATGTTTTCAAGGAAACACATTCTCATCTAACAATGAAGTTTATGGATTTGCATACAAAGGGGGAGGGGAAGAAGAAGAAGTGATCTTGAATGTAGCCTGGTCCCATATCTTTCTGTGCTGTCTTGACAACGTGGTCATGTCACTGACCCGTACGATTTGGAAAGATACCAAAAACAGATCTGAGACCAGGCTATCTTGAATGAGGCTGATTTAATGCCTTTGTACACTCTATACAGATCAACACAGAACATCCAGGGAGGTTTTATTGTCTGCCGAAGTAATACAAATACACGTGATCTTATTCTACATTTAATCTCTATACAGTCTGAGGGATGCTCAGAGTCATCATCAGTCAGTAAATAACTATTCCTGAAGAGGACTTAGATGTAATGTTGAGGGTTTCTTTAACCAGTGAGTTCGTGAACACAGTTCTCTCTCTAGGCAGGTTTGAGTTCCTAGAGAAAAAAATATATGCTGTCGCTAACTTGCTTTCAAACCAAGGTGCATGAACAGTGGAGCAAACTGGAGATAAGAATATATTCAGCAACTCTTGGTAGGACAATGGAAGATGTTGAAGCAAACCTATATTGTCCTACCAGGAGTTGAGTTCCGAAACATGGCAGTTTGTTCCAGGTGTTGTCAAGCGTCAGATCGGTGGTTGGCTCTCTCTGTCTCTTTTCATAATCTGCTCCAGCTCAGCCATGACAGGCAGTGGGCCCTCATACTTGTTGGTCTAGATGGCCTTCAGCTTCTCCTTTGACAATATAGACTATATTGTTTTATTACAATTCATTTGAAAAAACATTTGTTGGTAAATACCTTTTCAGAGACAACTTTCTGCGTTTCTATTCATTGTCCCACTGTATATCCATGGAGAGCACCAGTTTCATTAACAACGTTCCTCTCTACACTTTGTAAGGTATCTAACGTCTTACAGAGTTCAGTGTCAAGTCCATGTTCTTAAATGTATTTTGAATAAAAGAGATATAACTAGATTGAGGAAGTAAGACAGTGTGTGATAGAGGGGGGGGGGGGAGTGTAAAAGGAGTTGTCTCCTTGAGGTACTGTGGCGATGGTGGAGCGTAAACACAGCTGTTTATGATATAGGTGCGATAGATGAGCTCTTGGCCAAGAGTCTTCACATTCACCTCCACAGGGCTGTAGGCCCCTAGTCTCACGTTCACCTGGCTGCACACACAAATATGAATACACCCAACCACACAACTTTAGAACTAGGCCACATCAACCACAATGAAGAAGCACTCAGAATGACACAACAGACCCAGTATTTTTTGTAAAATACTTTTTTTAACTAGGCAAGTCAGTTACGAACAAATTATTATTTACAATGATGGCCTACACCGACCAAATCCTGGACGACGCTGGGCCAATAGTGCGCCGCCCTATGGGACTCCCAATCATGGCCGGTTGTGAAACAGCCTGGATACAGTAGACACAGTATGTGCCAACTAGGATAAGGTGAACTAGATAAAGGTATCTTACCTGTCTAGAGACTTGAGGTCAGCCACGTTCATCCTCCATACCACTTGAGGTCAGCCACGTCGCCACACCCCCATGCCAGCGGTCACTGGCCAGACACTTGTAGTTCCCAAATATCAGCTTGTTGTCCTGGAGAGAAGGAGAGATCGAGAGGGTCAGGTTAAGGTCAGGTGTCCTCCCAGGTCCTCCTTATAGTCAGGTCAGGTCGGGTCGTACCTTGAGCCTGGCCACACAGTGGATGGAAGCAGAGGGGTTCTTGAGCTGGAGCCTTTCCTTCAGTAGGTTGCTGCCGTAGGCAAAGTACAGGAAGGTGTGGATGTCTATGTTGTCATCCATTCTGACATAGAGGAGGAGCAGGCGGAGGAAGGGCAGGGTGAGGTGGAGGAGGAGTCCAGGGAAGACAAGGAGTGGAGGAGAGAATAGAGAGAAACCACAGTCAGCAAGAGTGCTTGGAGCAGAGACACAAGGAGAGGTCAAGGAGAGGCGCTACTGTGACAGAGATTAAACTCTGCTTCCCCCTCTTTTATACCAGACCTCTCTCCACTCGCTGACTCCCCATTGTCATGCTAATCCAACAGGCCTGGCCTGTGCTGTACCCACCAATACACACAGCCTGCTGGTTGCTGAGCCTTATAGCCTGAGCTGGCTGAGCTCACAGTCACACCAGCATGTCATTCACAGTGTGCTGCAACAAGCCCGCATAGCACTGTCATGTGGGCAGAGAAGTTAGTGATGCGTTGCAGCTGATGCTTTGACAACTAGAACAGTCCATCACTAATGTTTGCTTGCGTGCACATGGATTTAGGTTTCCACCGCCGATGGTAATCAGGCAAATCTCAATTATGTACGATGAAATATCATTTGAACTTTGCTTTGAAATTCTGACATTGGCACTGACTGGTGCAGTGGAAGGTAAATGCAGTTTACACACCTTTTTTATTTTGTGCAAAGCTTTACCAATCTTTTGCAGAAAAATGCATTGAAAGTATAGGAAGCATTACTGGTCACGGGAATGGAAGACTAAACATGGCTGGTCCATCAAGGTCCAGTAGATAACTTTGTGTGATCTGACCAAATTCACATAGAAAAGTGAGTTACAGATTGGTAATTCCTATTGAAAGCAAGTCTGATGCGAGGCATATCTCTATGCTTCCCGTCTTTAAGTTTAGCTTTTGCGTCTTTTTACTTTTGGTTTTGTACAACAGCTTCAAACACACTCTTTTGGGTTATTGAAAATAACTTTGCTGGAAACAGCAAAGTTCGTATAGTGATGCAGGTCTAGATGTTTTACACATGAAATTGTGTCATTCCGAAATGTATCTGCAACGTTCTATTCCATTTTGTTGCCACTCTAGCAATACCTCTCCAGCCATTCTACAGCCAAACACTTGAGTAAATGAGGAATAACAAAGTATATTAAAAGCATGGAGTGCTTCCACACAGGAAGTTTCAGAAGCTTACAGAATCTATACCAAGGTGCATTGAAGCGGTTCTGACGGCTCCTGGTGGCCCAACACTGTATTAAGACACTTTATGTTGGCACTTCCTTTATTTTGGCAGTTACCTGTAGCAATATGTTACAATGACAATGGAACAGCTGGATAGGGGAAATGGCTTGAGTTTCACAAACGGGAATATAACATTGCAGATGTACACATGAAATCATGTCAAACATCTAAAGACCTGTATTTGGGCTCACGAGTGGCACAGTGGTCTAAGGGACTGCATCTCAGTGTAAGAGGCATCACTACAGTCCGTGGTTCGAATCCAGGCTGTATTGTATCCTGCGGTGATTGGGAGTCCCAGAGGGTGATGAATAATTGGCCCAGGGTAGGCAGTCATTTTAAATACAAATTTGTTCTTAACTTGCCTAGTTTAAAATTTAAAAAACACTATACTGAGATGTTTGCCATTTCTAAAAGGACATACGTGGACATTTTTGGTGCCTTTGTTCATGGTTCTCTCTAGGCCCCCATACTACTCAATGAGGATGATGAAGTGATTTGCTATTTGGGGTAAGTTTCTCAAAAACATTAAATCGCAAAAAAGGTGGCTGGCCCATTCTACAACATTCCATTTACATCAGAAATAAAGATCTGGTTGTAAAAAATATAGATTCGTCCTTTAACAGTGATCACCATGAAAACACAAGACTGATTGCTATGTTCAACAAGTATATTATTCTTCCTGCTTTATCTAGCTCTATTTGTGATATTTTACCTTGCTAGCTTGATCGGTAATCCATCTCAGATGACATGTCACAACCCGGTCCGAAGTCAGTCCCTCTCCTTGTTCGGGTGGCGTTCGGCGGACGACGTCACCGGCCTTCTAGCCACCGCCGATCCACTTTTCATTTTTCATTTGTTCGGTCTTGGTCTTTCACACCTGGCATCACTCAACCAATTACTTGTTTATTATTTAACCCTCTGTTCCCCATGTTGTTGGTGAGTGATTATTCTTTGTACCTCGGTCTGTTTTTGTGGGCTCGCTATGTTGTAGCAGTATTTATTAGAGAGGGGTAAAGAAAGATTTTGTTCGGGCGCCAGGCAGGTATTAACCATCCCGAAAGGAAAAAGAGTAGAATAGAGAGAGTACCACTACCAGACTCACACACATCAGCAGAAGAGACTGCCTAGAGTGTAGCCTGTTTACCAGATAGCCAGTGGAGAGAAAAGAGAATACACACCATATAAAACCCACATCACAGCACAGGGGTAACCCAAACAAGAATACCTCATACAATAATACTACTACTAATAATGGCAGAGCAATTCAACAGCAACTTCATACAAGAACGAACCCAGTCATCAACATAGGATTTGCAATAATCTGTATTATTTTCTAGTGGGTGAGTGCAGAGGGTGCGAATGTGGGGGGTGTTCATCGACACAACAAAGGCCTTAAAAAAGTCCACAGTCTTCTCGGCCACATGTCATTAGTACATCCCACCTCAATACAGTTCACATAATATACAACTTGCAAGTAACCTACTAAAATGTCCGTCCAAATACATCTGGCAGGAAAATAATAGTCCAGCTCTAATGAACTTCAATGGAAAGTGCATTTGAAAAATAGAGAGTCTGTTGCAGGATAAAGCACTGGAACGAGAGGGAAGAGAAAGAGAGAGAAAAATATAAAATCTTAGCTATGGTCTTCAGGCCTGCCGGTGTCTGACTGTCCGATGGTTTGTTGGTTTGTTTGTTAAAGCTTCGCAACAATGTTGCTACTAATCCATGCGATCCATAACGGGCGCGGTCCCAAACAAAAACAACCACGATCACACCGATGACTGAGTTAAATACTTTATAAACTACAAACGCTGAAAACAAACAAAACTTCTGCAGCACACACAATCAAACTATCGCGCCACCCAAGAGTTCCTCCCCAAAGAGCTGAACGAGCTCTCTTTATTTCCTCCTTCCTTACTGCTCATGCGCTCTTAAAGTGGCAGCGCACGGTGAAGGCTCCGAGCAGATTTCGCCACAATGTGGCTTTGTATTTTTGTCATTTTGAGTAAGTACGTTGATTACTCATATCTGCTGTCCTGCGCCTGACTCTCTACACCAGCTACACACAGAACCATTACATGACATCTGTTATGTGATAAAGATGCAGTCTGGGGTCGTAAGCACTTACAAATGTGTAACATATTGTCTGAATAATTGGAATTTATAATATATCTTAAAACACATTTTTTCAATTGGTTACATATATGAAATGTATGATTTTATTGTATTTTTATTTTATTTAACCTTTATTTAACTAATGATGTAGTACACAATCGAGCACACATTTTTTCCGTGACTGTTTATGGCAGGTGAGCACTACTTTACAAACCTCTGGTTGAAATGATAAAAAAAAACCTTTGGAGCACCACTTTAATTTGCACAAACTGCATTTGAAGAGGCAAAGACGTTTCTGATGAACTGCATGCGCAACTTTTAATGACGTGGACAGAAAATTGGTCTAAATGGATGATGGTAATGACCCCGTTGTACTGATTGCTTGAGCCCATATGGATTGCATAGACTAGCCAAAGATAATGGAAGAATTTCTCTGAGCCAGACTACTGGAATATTTTAACCGCACCCACTCAAAACAGCGTTTCGATCACTGATGGAGGGGGAGAAAGAACTAACCAATAGGAAGCAAGCGCCCAGACCACGTCGTACTCTCGCATCCATCCGCGGAGTGGAAAAATCCATCACAAACAGGAGGACCACAACCTGTAATTGTCTGTCTGCGAAGTCTGAAACAGAGCATGTTTCAAACATAAACTAAATGTGCTTGAAGGAGAACATTTGATTACATACTGGAGTTGATTAAAGTAGATTTTTTTGTTTAATTCAAATAATGTTGTGTGCGCAGAACGCCTGATTTCTTTGTGCGATAAAAAGGTAGAATTATTAATAAAACCTATACTTTGCTTGTTTATCATTCAAGCAGATAGGAAGAGAACACTCCTGGCCAGCGTATACAAAGGTAATATCAATCAGATTTTTATTGTGATTTATCATTTTTAAACTTGAAGAATGCTTCTGTAACATTCACATATTGATCAAGAGCATTGTTGATCAATAACAAGGATATTTTACAGAACTCAGCCTCGAGGCTAGAATATCTTCCAATTGTGTGTCGCTGGTGTTCTTTGATTTATTGTAGCATGTGCAAGTGCATGTGAGGGACACATTGACAAGTGAGGGGGTACAATGAAAGAAACGTAATGTTGGTTACATTGTGGTGGTGGGTGTTTTAAAGAGGCAACTATCAGTTATAGCTGCTTCATTTAGCCATTTGAATGCATTCACTTATTTCTACATTTCTCTCCTTGTTTTATTTATCACGGTTTGTACACAGTATCATTTTTCTTTTACTGTCTGTCTCTGTCGGTCTACATTAATTCATTCATCTCACCCTTGTTCCTTCCAACAACCTATTGATATATCCATTATATCCGGCATGGATAAAGCTAGAGACGTAAGCATGGACAGCCATGGATGATGTTGCCGGGTTTACTGGAGAACATTCTCGGTCTCATACTCAGGCCCAATCATGTTTGTCCTGAGTTTGTGTGAAGAGGGGTGAGAGAGAGCCCCAGTATGGAGCCAGGGAGGGGTCCAGGGTCGTGGTCTGGAGCCCCTTCCTCCATTCATGTCCTCCAGCTCACAGGGGGGTACAACTTTTCACCAATGGAACTGTGGGATAGTGTGGGTCTGCAAAGTGACTCAATAGTTCTGCTAGACATGTTTGCAAGATTTGATTGGGGTCTGGATGGAATAGCTAGATACTTAAGGAAGGATCCTGCTAAAGTTGTAGCTGGTAGGATATCCAAAGATCTTAAATGATGCTTAGAAACATTACAGCAGGTTTTGTTTCCAAATGTCAAGTCCATCAATAAACAAGTATAGGTTTATAACTGACCAAGCCTGTTCTTTTTCTATCAGTTGTTATTTCGCTACACTCGCATTAACATCTGCTAACCATGTGTATGTGACAAATAAAATTTGATTTGATGTTTCAGACTTGTGCAGAAAGTCACCCTTTGTCTGCCCTATCTGTTTATTCCTGTAGATGGCAGTGTTGCGTTTGAAATGGTCACATACAGTTGATACAGTATCACATCCACCGTTGGATTCGATCAAATCCCCAATAAAATGAACAAGGGAAAAATAACTCCTCGAAAAAAGATGCTGTTATGATTATATAATTGTATTATTATTATGGAAATAAAACCTTCACCACAATCAGTCAAACTAGCTGACAAACTCTTACTAACTTAAATCCCTGGTATAGAGCTTTGGACATGCTAAGCCTTAGTGATGGCAGCCTCCTCATTGAAAAGCACTGTGTTTTCTTGGTTGAGTTGAGCCATAAAACTTTTCATTTCTATATAAAGAGTTCGGCCAGGTTTTTAAAACGGCTGCCATGTTAGCGCCCAAATAGAACTTAATTCTTGACATTTTGATGATGCAACAATACGAGAGCGCCTCTGACAATTCCCTATGAAATGACCTGCTTTAATCAAGAAAAACATAGCAGTGAATTTGACAGGCGTTTTTATTGATTTAGCATTCAATGTGTATCCAAGTCTGTACTGTGTTGTGCTGTCAACAAATTGCATATTTGCTTTCAATGGAAATCTTCATAGGTTTTGAAAACGATCAGAAATAAACAGCACAATGCGGAAGTGTCAAATGATCACTTAGCAACAGCTATGGAGGAGAAAGTGGCGCTGTCGGAATGTTCAGATATATGGCTCTGGTATTTCCGTAGTCCAGTCTTTGCCTTGAAACATTGGTGAACGTGTCAGGACCCCATCCCAAAAACAAATCATGGAAACAAACAACAATATCTCAACACAAAGAGGGGAGCTGACATGGTTACCATGGCAAAGATCAGTTCCGGGTGTTTTGTCACCGAGCAGTAGTACACCCTCTGGCCAGACTTTCCCACGCGGGGCGAGCCAAGAGTCATGCTGCCCTGATGGTGTTCCAGACCAATACCATTAGCAGCAGCAACACATGGGACTCAGGTACTATACTTGATCTTAGCAAAAAGGTCGATGCAGTGGCGTGTTGTGGTGTGACTCTCGCAACAGCAAAAAAATGTAAGCAATTATATTTCATTGTAAATAAACAAGTGTCAAACAAGTGTCAAATTTGCATACACTCATTAAGTGTATGCAAATGATCCCACCTGATGAACCCATCATGTGACCAGAGTACAAGATTTAAGAGCAGACTGGGCACATTGCTTGGAGAGACAGAACAGCCGTATGTCAAAAACCCATTGAGAGACAAAGACCCATTGAGAGAACTGTTATGTAACGGCGTCTTAACTTTTCAGACAGTCTGTACCGCAACAGTCACTAATTGTCCATTGTTGCCAGGGCTATGGGCCAGCGAGGAGTTGGCTCTCGTTCCTGTAGTGTTCCTGTACTGAGCAGGCATGGGGTCTCTGTTCCTCGCAGCAGCCACAGCGATGCAATGTCAGGACCTGTTAAAGCATTTACCGTCAGAACCCTAACCCAGACGGACTGTGCCTCACTGTGGTGGACGTTTTGTCCAGATCTTTCCGGTCAGATCTGACCCAATCCCAGGCAGCCTCCAGTCTCTAGCCTTTCTGCTTTTTATTTGGAAGGATGTGACCAGTTGAAAGCTCACCATGGTGCATACAGACCAGTTCTGGGTTACAGACAAGAGGATATGATGTTGACATCCCACGAGCAGCTCTTGCTAAATTCCACATCTGTTGACAAAACATGTCCCCTCTTCCCCAACCCCTCTCCGATTGTAAATATGCAGGCTGGGTTGCTTTCCTCTACTGCGTTCACTGTCCTTCAGACATTCTCCCTCCTCCCTCCACCCCAATGATCACGCCACACCAGTCCCGTGGATGTCTTCCTTAACTGTTCAACTAGGACCATTATGAAATCCAAAATAAACACAGCTAATGCATCAGAGAGGGGGATGTCATCTGGGACAAATAGCAATGCATTTGTGTTATGTCAGTGGGGAGCAATGGAAAACAGAATTCAGCTCAATTGTACAGCTGCACCCCTCACTGTGAACCCCACTCTGACCCCCGCCCTCCACCGACCCTCAACCCGCCCATAACCAATCCTGCTGTTCCCTCATAGAGCTCCTCCAACATGGTCCCATGGCCTCCCTCCACGAGGCTCCAGTCCCAACTGGACAACTCCGACCATTAACTCCTGTTGTGTCCCATTTAGGGCTGAGATGTGAGGTCAACACCTATCGCTGTTTGAGCAGAGCCCAGTCTCCCACCAAAAAGATGGCCACTGCCTCCCTAACTTCCTTGACAAACTATTCCACCAGCCTCATCTGCGCCGGATTCAACAACAGTTAAGTGGGATGTGCAGCAAGCAGCAAACCGCACGTGCATCCTTCAGGCGACCATTGCACAACCAGTCTAACCCCCATCTGAGACCCTGGTTTGAAGTGGATGAGTGGAAGGATTGTCACAGTAGGGATTGGAAAATATATGGTGATAATTGTGTTAGAATTGTTCATAAGCTGTTTGTTTCAATTTCAAGTTTGTCACGTGCACAAGTACAGTGAAATGTATTTTTGCTAGCTCTAAACCCATCATTATCAATGTAGTACTAAAAAATAACATAAAGTAGAACAGAAACACAGATATATGTCATTCTGGAAGGTTCTCCCATCTCCACAGAGGAGCTCTAGAGCAGCCATCAAGTTCTTGGTCACCTACCTGACCAAGGCCCTTCTCCCCCATTTTCACAGTTTGGCCGGGCGGCCAGTTCTAGGAAGTCTTGGTGTTTCCAAACTTCTTCAATTTAAGAATGATGGAGACCACTATGTTCTTGGGGACCTTCAATGCTGCAATAATTTTTTTGATAACAGATCTGTGCCTCGACACAATTCTGTCTCGGGACTCTACGGACAATTCATTCAACCCCATGGCTTGCTTTTTGCTCTGACATGCATTGTCAACTGTGGGACCTTATATAGACAGGTGTCCAATCAATTGAATTTACCATAGGTAGACTCCAATGAAGTTGTAGAAACATCTCAAGGATGATCAATGGGAACAGGAGGCACCTGAGCTCAATTTCAAGTCTCATAACAAAGAGTCTGAATACTTATGTAAGTAAAGTATTTCTGTTTTTGATTTTGTATACATTTGTAAAAATGTAAAAAAAATCTGTTTTCACATTGTCATTATGGGGTATTGTGTGTAGTTTGCTGAGGGATTTTAAATTGTTTTAATCCATTTTAGTATAAGGCTGTATGTAAATTTAACAAAATGTGGAAAAAGTCAAGGGGTCTGAATACTTTCCGAAGGCACCATATGTATAGGGTTAAAGTGACTAGGCATCAGGATGTACAATAAACAGAGTAACAGCAGCGTATATAAAGACTATATGTGGGGGTGTGTCCGTGTGTGTAGAGTCAGTATAAATGTGTGTACCTCTTGTGTGTATTGGAGTGTCAATGTGAGTGAATGTGTGAGTGTGCATAGAGACAGTACAAAAAAATACAAGGGTCAACTCAGATAGTCCTAGTAGCCATGTTGTTAGCTATTTAAAACCTCTTGCCACTCCGATCATTTTCGTCTACATACGGTGAATTGCCAAATTAAAATTAAATTACTAAAAATATTACATTTTCATGAAATCACAAGTGCAATACACCAAAACACAGCTTAACTTGTTGTTAATCCAGCCGGCGTGTCAGATTTAAAAAAGTCTTTATGGTGAAAGCAAACCATGCGATTATGTGAGGACAGCTCTCAGCAGACAAAACATTACAAACAGCTAGCAGCAAAGTAGATTGGTCACGAAAGTCAGAAAAGCAATAAAATGAATCACTTACCTTTGATGATCTTCGTATGTTTGCACTCACGAGACTCCCAGTTACACAATAAATGTTTGTTTTGTTCGATAAAGATTCTCTTTATATCAAAAAACCTCCATTTGGTTGGCGCGTTTTGTTCAGTAATCCACAGGCTCGTGCGGTCACGACAGGCAGACAAAAATTCCAAATAGTATCTGTAAAGTTCTTAGAAACATGTCAAACGTTTTTTATAATCAATCATCAGGTTGTTTTTACAATAAATAATCAATATTTCAACCGGACGGTAGCCTTTTCAATAGAAGAGAGAAAGAAAAGGTCTCGCTCCCGGCGTGCGTGCATGCACAAATCTGAGGACATCTGGCTATCCACTGATGAGATGTGATCATTCTCGCTCATTTTTCAGAATAAAAGCCTGAAACTATGTCTAAAGACTGTTCACAGCTTGTAGAAGCCATAGGGAAAGGAATATGGTTGATATCCCTTTAAATGTAGGATAGGCTTGCAATGGAAATGAGTAGTTTCAGGAAAACAACCCTTCCTGGATGGATTTTCCTCAGGTTTTTGCCTGCCATATCAGTTATGTTATACTCACAGACAATATTTTGACCATTTTGGAAACTTTAGAGTGTTTTCTATCCTAATCTGCCAATAATATGCATATTCTCGCTTCTGGGTCTGATAAATAGGCCTGAGAAATGGGCCTGAGAAATAGGCAGTTTACTTTGGCCACGTTTTTCATCCAAACATCAAAATACTGCCCCCTAGCCTAAAGAGCTATTTAACAGTCTTATGGCTTGGGGATAGAAGTGTTTTAAGGGCCTATTGTCACACCCTGATCTGTTTCACCTGTATGTGTGATTGTCTCCACCCACCTCCAAGTGTCAGCTGTTTTCCTCATTAGTCCCTGGGTACTTATTCCTGTGTTCCCTGCTTGTCTGTTGCAGGTTCGTCAAGTCAACCTGGGTGTTATCCCGTTTGCCTGCTTTTTCCTTCGCTCTGTTTTTGCTAGTCCTCCCGGTTGTGACCCTTGCCTATCTGGACTCTGAACCCACCTGCATCAGTGGATGTATGGTGATAAGGGAAATCTGCAGATAGACACAAGGCCAGAGAGGACATACCCCTGGCGGCCACTCAATGTTAGTGGTGGCTGTTTAACAGTCTGATGGCCTTGAGATAGAAGCTGTTTTTCAGTCTCTCTGTCCCAGCTTTGATGCACCTGTACTGACCTCGCCTTCTGGATGATAGCGGGGTGAACAGGCAGTGGTTCAGGTGGTTGATGTCCTTGATGATCTTTATGGCCTTCCTGTAACATCGGGTGGTGTAGGTGTCCTGGAGGGCAGGTAGTTTGCCCCCGGTGATGCGTTGTGCAGACTGCACCACCCTCTGGAGAGCCTTACGGTTGAGGGCGGAGCAGTTGCCGTACCAGGCGGTGATACAGCCCGCCAGGATGCTCTCGATTGTGCATCTGTAGAAGTTTGTGAGTGCTTTTGGTGACAAGCCAAATTTCTTCAGCCTCCTGAGGTTGGCGCTGCTGCGCCTTCTTCACGATGCTGTCTGTGTGAGTGGACCAATTCAGTTTGTCTGTGATGTGTATGCCGAGGAACTTAAAACTTGCTACCCTCTCCACTTGTCTCATCCTAAACTCGTATTTGTGTCCAAAGCATAAATTGAATAAAATACACTTCAAAAACCCAAACGTGTATCTCAAACAGACAGTTTAAAAAATGTTGGCTATTTCAAATCAATCAAATCAACAACAGAAAATGTCACATGCTTCGTAAACAACAGGTGTAGTCTAAAGGTGAAATATTTATGGGCCGTTCCCAACAATGCAGAGTAATAAACAAGGAATAAATACACAATGAATAACGATAACTTGGCTATATACACTAAAATCAAATCAAATCAAATTCATTTGTCACATACACATGGTTAGCAGATGTTAATGCGAGTGTAGCGAAATGCTTGTGCTTCTAGTTCTGACAATGCAGTAATAACCAACAAGTAATCTAACTAACAATTCCTAAACTACTGTCTTATACACAGTGTAAGGGGATAAAGAATATGTACATAAGGATATATGAATGAGTGATGGTACAGAGCAGCATAGGCAAGATGCAGTAGATGGTATCGAGTACAGTATATACGTATGCATATGAGATGAATAATGTAGGGTAAGTAACATTATATAAGGTAGCATTGTTTAAAGTGGCTAGTGATAAATTTACATCATTCCCATCAATTCCCATTATTAAAGTGGCTGGAGTTGAGTCAGTGTCAGTGTGTTGGCAGCGGCCACTCAATGTTAGTGGTGGCTGTTTAACAGTCTGATGGCCTTGAGATAGAAGCTGTTTTTCAGTCTCTCGGTCCCAGCTTTGATGCACCTGTACTGACCTCGCCTTCTGGATGATAGCGGGGTGAACAGGCAGTGGCTCGGGTGGTTGATGTCCTTGATGATCTTTATAGCCTTCCTGTAACATCGGGTGGTGTAGGTGTCCTGGAGGGCAGGTAGTTTGCCCCCGGTGATGCGTTGTGCAGACTGCACCACCCTCTGGAGAGCCTTACGGTTGAGGGCGGAGCAGTTGCCGTACCAGGCGATGATACAGCCCGCCAGGATGCTCTCGATTGTGCATCTGTAGAAGTTTGTGAGTGCTTTTGGTGACAAGCCAAATTTCTTCAGCCTCCTGAGGTTGGCGCTGCTGCGCCTTCTTCACGATGCTGTCTGTGTGAGTGGACCAATTCAGTTTGTCTGTGATGTGTATGCCGAGGAACTTAAAACTTGCTACCCTCTCCACTACTGTTCCATCGATGTGGATAGGGGGGTGTTCCCTCTGCTGTTTCCTGAAGTCCACAATCATCTCCTTAGTTTTGTTGACGTTGAGTGTGAGGCTATTTTCCTGACACCACACTCCGAGGGCCCTCACCTCCTCCCTGTAGGCCGCCTCGTCGTTGTTGGTAATCAAGCCTACCACTGTTGTGTCGTCCGCAAACTTGATGATTGAGTTGGAGGCGTGCATGGCCACGCAGTCGTGGGTGAACAGGGAGTACAGGAGAGGGCTCAGAACGCACCCTTGTGGGGCCCCAGTGTTGAGGATCAGAGGGGAGGAGATGTTGTTACCTACTCTCACCACCTGGGGGCAGCCCGTCAGGAAGTCCAGTACCCAGTTGCACAGGGCGGGGTCGAGACCCAGGGTCTCAAGCTTGATGACGAGCATGGAGGGTACTATGGTGTTGAATGCCGAGCTGTAGTCGATGAACAGCATTCTCACATTTTGCTAGTCCTCCCGGTTGTGACCCTTGCCTATCTGGACTCTGAACCCACCTGCATCAGTGGATGCATGGTGATAAGGGAAATCTGCAGATAGACACAAGGCCAGAGAGGACATACCCCTGGAGGACATTGTCTCCGTTCTCTGTTCTTTTGGTTCTATCTTTCATCCTTTATTTGTACTGTATCGTCACTGTGTGTATATTCACACATTTTGTTTTCTGTCTCTCATCTCTCACGGTTCTTTTTTTCCTTTGCTTTTTCATTTAAATGCAATAAAACTGTAATGTAAATGCCCCTTTTTAGGTAGAATAATGTGCCTTGACTTCTTACTGATTGACTTCTTACAGAAAACAGCTATTTGAATCATTGATACCTTAACACTGGTTGTGCTGTTTTTGCACATCTGTCTCCAGTACTATATTTCAAGTTGTATGAACAGTAAAAAGGAAAATAAATACATTATTTCCAGCACTGAATCTTGTACTGTGAAATCCATTGTACAAAGGCAAACACATGCTATCTGAAACCTACCCTAAGGAATATAAAAGGTATTGGCGATGGTCCACTATCTCTATGACAGGCTTATAAACTCTTGTTATTAAGAAGAGCTTGGAAAATCAAACATTCACCTGGGTTATGTAAACTCTCTAGCCTATGCCTACATATTGAAACATTAGGCCCTCCCTCTCAAGTAGGGGTACCTCATTAGAATGGGCAAGCGTTCTATAAACTCCATGCTATTTCTTCAGCCATTGCAAATGTGTCTGACTCGAACAGCCTCCTGTTGACACACTTTCCCTGTTTCCCATAGGACGCTGTCATTGGATTTGTTCTACTATCCAGACAGAAGTGCCATCCCTACTCCCGGTACTTCAGACTTAGTCTTGCTGACTGTCAAGGTTGTCCACCGGCACCGCACTGCCACCGACTCGACCGGACCTGAACATTGGCTTGATTGTGTGCTCAGGACTCAACGATGGGGAAGGACGCCGCAAGAGCAGAGTGGGACAATCCCATGCAATTTGTCCTGGCGTGTGTATCATACGCGGTTGGACTGGGAAATGTGTGGCGATTTCCATACTTGTGTCAAATGCATGGCGGGGGTAAGCACTATTTATTTGTTTAGGTGCAGCGCATAGCCTAATTTAGGGTTTAATCCATAATATATTGTACATTTAGGCCTACAGTTATTTTTTATTAAATATCGAACTGCAATATTTGACACTGTGTAAAATGAATGAATACAATTTGTGTTTACTGATTAAAAGTGGTAATGTAGGCTATATGAATAGCCAGTCAGTGTCCAATTTATTCACCTTTATCCATGCGCAATGGCACACTGATCTTGTGCGATTGTAGAATGGGTTAGTTATTATTTTACCCTGGGTGAAACGTTATCAGTTTATTATTCATTTACAGGGAATCGGAACGATTACTATATTGGTTAGCGTCAGTCACCTTGTTAAACATTTCTAGTGAGTGAAGGTGTTACTGTGCAGTCTTGTTTTCTTCCTCTAAAAGTTAGTGGTGCAGGAAATGTGCCATGTTTTTGAAACGATCTCACGTAGTTGTTAGTTCAATTCATATTTTTCATATTCCTCCCCATAAGTCACTAAGAACAGTTAGTCCACTCAAAAACAGAGGGTATGCATGTACCAAAGCGCATACATAAAGGAGCTTTCAAAAGCACGCGCATAAAAGTACTTTCCACTCTAAAATTTGGATTGATACGGAGCCAATTTTAACCCTTAACGCGCCCAGTTGTTTGTCACAGAATAACAATGGATCAACATTTGCTTTTGCATTTCGCTTTTAATGGTCTCAACTGATTGCAAAGTTGTACAATTAGTAGCCTAACAGTAACTGTCCAGTAACAAAATAAATGTAAAAGTTAATATTCTGTTAACTCATACCCAAATAATATTGTCTCATCCTATACTCGTATTTGTGTCCAAAGCATAAATTGAATAAAATACACTTCAAAAACCCAAACGTGTATCTCAAACAGACAGTTTAAAAAATGTTGGCTATTTCAAATCAATCAAATCAACAACAGAAAATGTCACATGCTTCGTAAACAACAGGTGTAGTCTAAAGGTGAAATATTTATGGGCCGTTCCCAACAAGGAATAAATACACAATGAATAACGATAACTTGGCTATATACACTAAAATCAAATCAAATCAAATTTATTTGTCACATACACATGGTTAGCAGATGTTAATGCGAGTGTAGCGAAATGCTTGTGCTTCTAGTTCTGACAATGCAGTAATAACCAACAAGTAATCTAACTAACAATTCCTAAACTACTGTCTTATACACAGTGTAAGGGGATAAAGAATATGTACATAAGGATATATGAATGAGTGATGGTACAGAGCAGCATAGGCAAGATGCAGTAGATGGTATCGAGTACAGTATATACGTATGCATATGAGATGAATAATGTAGGGTAAGTAACATTATATAAGGTAGCATTGTTTAAAGTGGCTAGTGATATATTTACATCATTCCCATCAATTCCCATTATTAAAGTGGCTTGAGTTGAGTCAGTGTTAGTGTGTTGGCAGCGGCCACTTAATGTTAGTGGTGGCTGTTTAACAGTCTGATGGCCTTGAGATAGAAGCTGTTTTTCAGTCTCTCGGTCCCAGCTTTGATGCACCTGTACTGACCTCGCCTTCTGGATGATAGCGGGGTGAACAGGCAGTGGCACGGGTGGTTGATGTCCTTGATGATCTTTATGGCCTTCCTGTAACATCGGGTGGTGTAGGTGTCCTGGAGGGCAGGTAGTTTGCCCCCGGTGATGCGTTGTGCAGACTGCACCACCCTCTGGAGAGCCTTACGGTTGAGGGCGGAGCAGTTGCGATTGTGCATCTGTGCATCTGTAGAAGTTTGTGAGTGCTTTTGGTGACAAGCCAAATTTCTTCAGCCTCCTGAAGTTGGCGCTGCTGCGCCTTCTTCACGATGCTGTCTGTGTGAGTGGACCAATTCAGTTTGTCTGTGATGTGTATGCCGAGGAACTTAAAACTTGCTACCCTCTCCACTACTGTTCCATCGATGTGGATAGGGGGGTGTTCCCTCTGCTGTTTCCTGAAGTCCACAATCATCTCCTTAGTTTTGTTGACGTTGAGTGTGAGGTTATTTTCCTGACACCACACTCCGAGGGCCCTCACCTCCTCCCTGTAGGCCGCCTCGTCGTTGTTGGTAATCAAGCCTACCACTGTTGTGTCGTCCGCAAACTTGATGATTGAGTTGGAGGCGTGCATGGCCACGCAGTCGTGGGTGAACAGGGAGTACAGGAGAGGGCTCAGAACGCACCCTTGTGGGGCCCCAGTGTTGAGGATCAGAGGGGTGGAGATGTTGTTACCTACTCTCACCACCTGGGGGCAGCCCGTCAGGAAGTCCAGTACCCAGTTGCACAGGGCGGGGTCGAGACCCAGGGTCTCAAGCTTGATGACGAGCTTGGAGTGTACTATGGTGTTGAATGCCCTGCTGTAGTCGATGAACAGCATTCTCACATAGGTATTCCTCTTGTCCAGATGGGTTAGGGCAGTGTGAAGTGTGGTTGAGATTGCATCGTCTGTGGACCTATTTGGGCGGTAAGCAAATTGGAGTGGGTCTAGGGTGTCAGGTAGGATGGAGGTGATATGGTCCTTGACTAGTCTCTCAAAGCACTTCATGATGACGGAAGTGAGTGCTGGTAGTCATTTAGCTCAGTTACCTTAGCTTTCTTGGGAACAGGAACAATGGTGGCCCTCTTGAAGCATGTGGGAATAGCAGACTGGTATAGGGATTGATTGAATATGTCCGTAAACACACCGGCCAGCTGGTCTGCGCATGCTCTGAGGGCACGGCTGGGGATGCCGTCTGGGCCTGCAGCCTAGCGAGGGTTAACACGTTTAAATGTCTTACTCACCTCGGCTGCAGTGAAGGAGAGACCGCATGTTTTCGTTGCAGGCTGTGTCAGTGGCACTGTATTGTCCTCAAAGCGGGCAAAAAAGATGATTTAGTCTGCCTGGGAGCAAGACATCCTGGTCCGTGACTGGGCTGGATTTCTTCCTGTAGTCCGTGATTGACTGTAGACCCTGCCACATGCCTCTTGTGTCTGAGCCGTTGAATTGAGATTCTACTTTGTCTCTGTACTGACGCTTAGCTTGTTTGATAGCCTTGCGGAGGGAATAGCTGCACTGTTTGTATTCGGTCATGTTACCAGACACCTTGCCCTGATTAAAAGCAGTGGTTCGCGCTTTCAGTTTCACGCGAATGCTGCCATCAATCCACGGTTTCTGGTTAGGGAATGTTTTAATCGTTGCTATGGGAACGACATCTTCAACGCACGTTCTAATTAACTCGCACACCGAATCAGCGTATTCGTCAATGTTGTTATCTGACGCAATACGAAACATATTCCAGTCCACGTGCTGGAAGCAGTCTTGGAGTGTGGAGTCAGCTTGG
The DNA here is from genome assembly GCF_021184085.1 of Oncorhynchus gorbuscha. Taxonomy (NCBI): domain Eukaryota; kingdom Metazoa; phylum Chordata; class Actinopteri; order Salmoniformes; family Salmonidae; genus Oncorhynchus; species Oncorhynchus gorbuscha. The sequence goes on from NC_060191.1 coordinate 13,734,543, forward strand.
TCGGACCAGCGTTGGACAGACCTCAGCGTGGGAGCCTCTAGTTTTAGTTTCTGTCTGTAGGCAGGGATCAGCAAAATGGAGTCGTGGTCAGCTTTTCCGAAAGGGGGGCGGGGCAGGGCCTTATATGCGTCGCGTAAGTTAGAGTAACAATGATCCAAGGTTTTTTCACCCCTGGTTGCGCAATCGATATGCTGATAAAATTTAGGGAGTCTTGTTTTCAGATTAGCCTTGTTAAAATCCCCAGCTACAATGAATGCAGCCTCCAGATAAATGGTTTCCAGTTTGCAAAGAGTTAAATAAAGTTCGTTCAGAGCCATCGATGTGTCTGCTTGGGGGGGATATATACGGCTGTGATTATAATCGAAGAGAATTCTCTTGGTAGATAATGCGCCCCCCTTCTTACCAGAAAGGTGTTTGTTTCTGTCGGCGCGATGCGTGGAGAAACCAGCTGGCTGCACCACTTCGGATAGCGTCTCTCCAGTGAGCCATGTTTCCGTGAAGCACAGAACGTTACAGTCTCTGATGTCCCTCTGGAATGCTACCCTTGCTCGGATTTCATCAACCTTGTTTTCTAGAGACTGGACATTGGCAAGAAGAATGCTCGGGAGTGGTGCACGGTGTGCTCGTCTCCGGAGTCTGACCAGAAGACCACCGCGTTTCCCTCTTTTTCTGAGTTGTTTTTTTGGGTCGCTGCATGCGATCCATTCCGTTGTCCTGTTTGTAAGGCAGAACACAGGATCCGCGTCGCAAAAAACATATTCTTGGTCGTACTGATGGTGAGTTGACGCTGATCTTATATTCAGTAGTTCTTCTCGACTGTATGTAATGAAACCTAAGATGACCTGGGGTACTAATGTAAGAAATAACACGTAAAAAAACAAAAAACTGCATAGTTTCATAGGAACGCGAAGCGAGGCGGCCATCTCTGTCGGCGCCGGAAGTACTAAGGAGCGCCGGAAGCACTAGGTACCATTGCCGAGCCGATGTGCCGGGTTACGAGATAATGACTTAAATGTAATGTAAATGTAATACTGTATGTACATATAGGTAGGGGTAAAGTGACTAAGCAACAGGATATATCGTAAACAGTAGCAGCAGCGTATGTGATGAGTCAAAAAAGTTAGTAAAAAGAGGGTCAGTGCAGATAGTCTGGGTAGCTATTTGGCTAACTATTTAGTAGTCCTATGGCTTGGGGGTCGAAGGAGGGTCTTGTTGGTTCCAGACTTGATGCATCGGTACCGCTAGCGGTGCAGTAGAAGGGAGAACAGTCTGTGACTTGGGTGGCTGGAGTCTTTGACAATTTTGAAGGCGTTCTTCTGACACCACCTGGTATAGATGGCAGGAAGCTCATCCCCAGTGATATACTGGGCCGTAAGCACTACCCTCTACAGGGCCTTGCGGTCAGATGCTAAGCAGTTGCCATACCAAATGGTGATGCAGCCAGTCAAGATGCTCTCAACTGTGCAGCTATAGAACCTTTTGAGGATCTGACGGCCCATGCCAAATCTTTTCAGACTTCTGAGGGGGAAGAGGCATTGTCTGCTGTGATGAACCATGTTAATTCCCTAGTGATGTGGACACAGAGGAACTTGAAACTTTTGACCCATGTAACGGATGTGAAATAGCTAGCTAGTTAGCGGTGGTGCGCGCTAAATAGCGTTTCAATCTGTGACATCACTTGTTCTGAGACCTTGAAGTAGTAGGTCCCCTTGCTCTGCAAGGCCTGTGGCTTTTGTGGAGCGATGGGTAACGATGCTTCGTGGGTGTCAGTTGTTGATGTGTGCAGAGGGTCCCTGGTTCGCGCCCGGGTATGGGCGAGGGGACGGTCTAAAGTTATACTGTTACATTGATGCTGTTGACCCAGATCACTGGTTGTTGCGGAAAAGGAGGAGGTCAAAAGGGGGGTGAGTGTAACGGATGTGAAATAGCTAGCTAGTTAGCGATGCACGCTAAATAGTGTTTCAATCGGTGACGTCACTTGCTCTGAGATCTTGAAGTAGTGTTTCCCCTTACTCTGCAAGGGCCGTGGCTTTTGTGGAGTGATGGGTGACGATGCCTCGTGGGTAACTGTTGTTGATGTGTGCAGGGGACGAGGGGACGGCGAGGGGACGGTCTAAAGTTATTCTGTTACACCCACTCCATTACAGCCACTTCGATGTGGATGGGGGCATGCTCTGCCCTACGTGTCCTGTAGTCCACGATCAGCTCATTTTTGAGGTTGTTGTCTTGGCACCATACTGCCAGGTCACTGACCTCCTCTCTATAGGCAGTCTCATCCTTATTGGTGATCAGGCCTATCACCGTCGTGTCGTCAGCAAACTTAATGAAAGTGTGGTCGTGGGAGTACAGGAGCGGACTAAGGACTCACTCCTGAGGGGCCCCCGTGTTGAGGGTCAGTGTGGTGGATGTGATGTTTGTTGCCTACCCTCACCACTTGGGGCTGGCCCGTCAGGAATTTCACAGTCCAGTTTCAGAGGGAGGTGTTCAGTCCCAGGGTCCTGAGCATATTAATGAGCTTGTTAAGGCTCTATGGTGTTGAACGCTGAGCTGTGGTCAATGAAAAACATTCTCACATAGGTTTTGCTCTTGTCCAGGTGGGAGAGGGCAGTGTGGAGTGGGTCTAGGGTGTCTGGGATAATGGTGTTGATGTGAGCCATTCAAAGCATTTCATGGCTACAGATATGAGTGCTACAGGGCAATAGTCATTTAGACACATTACCTTGGCGTTTTGGGGCACAGGGACTATGGTGCTCTGCTTGAAACATGTAGGTATTACAGACGGGGTCAGAGAGAGGTTGAAAATGTCTGTGAAGTCACTTGCCAGCTGGTCAGTGCATGCTCTGAGTAAGCGTCCTGGTAATCCTTTCTGGCCCTGCGGCTTTTTGAATGTTAGCTTGTTTAAAGGTCCTACTCACATCGCCTATGGAGAATGAGAAAACAGTGATGCTCTCATGACTGGTTCAGTGTTGCTTGCTTCGAAGTGAGCATAGAAGGCATTTAGCTTGCTGGTAGGCTCACGACACTGGGCAGCTCACGGCGGTGTTTCACTTAGTAATCCTTGATCGTTTGCAAACCCTGCCACATCTGACGAGCATCAGAGCCAACGTAGTAGGATTTGATCTTAGTCCTGTATTGACACTTGGCCTATTTGATGGCTCAACAGATGTTGTAGTGGGATTTCTTATAAGGATAGTGTCCCGCTTCTTGAAAGCGACAGCTCTAGCCTTTAGCTCAGTGCGGATGTTGCCTGTTAGCCATGGATTTTGGTTGGGATATGTACCTACGGTCACTGTGGGGATGATGTTGTTGAAGCACACATATATATATATATATAACTTAAGCACTTATTAATGAAGCCAGTGACTGATGTGGTCTCCTCAATGTTATCGGATGAATCCCGGAACATATTCCAGTCTGTGCTTGCGAAGCAGCCCCTGTAGCTTAGCATCCGCTTCATCTGACCACTTCTCTATTGAGTGAATCACTGGTACTTCCTGTTTGAGTTTTCGCTTGTAAGCAGGAATATGGAGGATAGAGATGCGGTCAGATTTACCATAGGGAGGGCAAGGGAGAGTCTTGAATGCGTTTCGGTGTGTCGAGTAAAAGTGACCTAAAGTTTTGTTGACTGTAGTTGCACAGGTTACATGATGGTAAAAACGAGTCAAAACTCTAGGTGTCCCTGCATTCAAATCCCCGGCCACGAGAAGCGCCCTTTCTGGATGTGGATTTTCTATACAGCGTGTTGAGTGCGTTTGAGTGCGATGTTAGCGCCATCATCAGTTTGTGGAGGAGCATGAGATGGCCAATCAGCGGTCTAGAGGGGCATGAGCTGGCCAATCACTGATCTACTCGCATTAATATTTTGAATGACCGGTATACACCCACAACATTCTGTTGTTGGGGTATGCCCACACCACAGGAGGTTGGTGGCACCTTAATTGGGGAGGACTGGCTCGTGGTAATGGCTGGAGTGGAATAAGTGGACTGGTATCAAATACCATTCCATTTGCTCCGTTCCAGCCATTATTATGAGCCGTCCTCCCCTCAGCAGCCTCCACTGGCCCACACCATTCCAACACAGAAAAGCTGCTTTTTTATTAACATACAATTTTTGGTAGGAAAACTGTTTCACTCATATTGTAAGTAATTGAAGAGTTTCCTTCCAAAATGCTATTTATATTTTTTCCAGAAATGTTGGTAAATTAGGTCTTATTGTTTAAAGAACTAATGAAAGAGATTAGTGTGTTATTTCACCATCTAATCATTGCATGGGCTTGTTCATTGACAGACATGTATTTGTTTAAAATCACTTAATGGTTTAATTTCAGAGAAACAAATAATCATGTTTTTTTGAAAAACTTGAGAAATAAGTACTACTGCTGGGTTTTATACAGGTAAATGTGACAAATAACGAAATTTTTATTAAAGAACTTTACAAATTATACATTTGTAAAATCAATATTATAATTTTTTTTAATAAAAAATGAATCGCTCTAGTAATGTGAGATCTGTATGTAAAATATTTACATTTGACGTTTTAGTCATTTAGCAGATGGTCTTATCTTATCCAGAGTGGCAGTTAGTGCATTAAGATAGGTGAGACAGCCATATATCACTGTCATATATACAGGATACGAACATTCCATTCCAGCTAAACAGTGGATACATGGTGTTTTGCAAAAAAACTAAAAGATTTGAATATACATGAAAAATCTATGAATAGAAAATCTGACAACAGTAATATTTTACACACGGATGAAGGTACCCATAAGCAATCATTTTTTGGTGAAAAAACACAAGTATGAAAAATGTGGGGATATAGCCTTTTGGAACTAAAGTTCAATTATAGGTCATATTTAATTGAATTCTGGAAACACTGGACAGTAACATTAAGGCAATTCCCCCACCAACTTGACACTGACAGAGATAAGATGACGGAAGAAAAATACACTTGAATTACCTCATGAAATGGTATACCTTTGTTATTCTACCATATAAATTGCTCTACCCTTGCATATCCCTATGAGGCTCTGGTTTAGGAGAACCTATTCAATACTAATAATCTACAGCAAGTTTACACCTAATGACAGGACTTCAAGCATACAGTAATCAATATGGCATGTAGGACAAACAGTACATCATGAGCGTAGAAAAATGGAGGTCCCAAAAATCCTATAAAATGTCATAATCACCTGATACACATCATAATAACGTGATTTTACAATCATGTATTTCTTGTGAAACAACTTGAGGAATCTGAGATTACAGTACAGGAAAAGCTATTTATTCCAATATATCCAACTATTTCAACTTCCGTCTAATCCTTATCCGATTATACATGCTGTTTCTGTGTGAACACTCATTCACAAGGGTTCATTACAGTCAAGGGAAGGTAGCATGAAGAATCTGAGAGCTAGAAGCATGGAATCTTCCATCTAACTGCTAAATTATGGACAATGACATGCTTTTTAATACCATGATGTTCACCCACTGAATGAATGAATGAATTAATTTAAAATTGAATGGACGGATGGATGAGTAAATTAATGAACGAGTGAATTAATGAATCCCAAAAGGGTTCCAGTGGCTGACCCTTCTCTAAACTCTCTTTGACTTTGTGTTTGTGTCACCGAGCATGTCCCCATGCTCCCCTGTCCCTCCTCACCCTCTGCCCCCTTCACTCTCTGCCCCACTGCCTGCTTACTGTAATTACTGTCAACGACTCAGACTAGCAGACTGGAAATCACAGTAGACAGGTCACTTTGCTTTCAGTCCCATGGGACATGGGGTGACCCAGGCCAGACTGTTTTTTGTGATTGTCATGAATAATGAGAAAGTCAGAGAGAACAGAACCCAGTAGAAACATGAATAATGCTTTGTTTAGATGTTAGACCCTTGATCAAAGAATATTGAAGGAAGCACTGCACTGCACTGCACTGCACTGCACTGCACTGCACTGCACTGCACTGCACTGCACTGCACTGCACTGCACTGCACTGCACTGCACTGCACTGCACTGCACTGCACCCTTTCTTTCCATTAATATATAGGGAGAAGAAAAATGCAACAGAATACAAGGACCAAGGCCACATTCATTATGTAAATGAAATAGAACTATTAAGAATGAGAACACATTTTCTGGGTGTCATATGAATCTGAAGCTCAGTGCATCACCTTATAGATCATGTGTGTGTTTTTGTCTCTGCTACTGCAGGTCTTTTGAATGGTCAAATATACTGTAGGTGTGTCCTTTTTCTGTCCTCAGGTGGGTTCCTGATCCCATACCTGCTTATGCTGGTCCTGTTGGGGGTACCCCTGTTCTACATGGAGTTAGCCATTGGCCAGAAGATGCGTCTGGGCAGCATTGGAGCATGGAGAGCTATTAACCCCTATCTGGGGGGAGTGGGTGAGTACTAAATATACAGTACCAGTCTATAGTTTGGACACACCTACTACTATTTTTACTATTTTCTACTGTAACGATGTGCGCTGAGAGTTGGGAAGCAAGTTCAGGAAGTGAGTGTTTTAATAAATAAACGCAACGTAAAACAAGTAACACGAACAACACACAGACATGACACTGGAACAGAATCAATAACGCCTGGGGAAGGAACCAAAGGGAGTGAAATACGTATATATGGAAGGTAATAAGGGAGGTGATGGAGTCCAGGTGCGCGTAACGATGGTGACAAATGTGCGTCATAACGAGCAGCCTGGTGACCTAGAGGCCGGAGAGGGAGCACACTAGTGAACACTATAATAGCGAAGACATCAAAACTATGAAATAACACATATGGAATCATGTAGTAACCAAAAACGTATGAAATAAAATATTGAAAGTAGCCAACCTTTGTCTTGATGACAACTTTGCACACTCTTGGCATTCTCTCAACTATCTTCACCTGGAATGCTTTTCCAACAGTCTTGAAGGAGTTCCCACATATGCTGAGCACTTGTTGGTTGCTTTTCCTTCACCCTGCAGTCCAACTCATCCCAAACCATCTCAATTGAGTTGAGGTCAGGTGATTGTGGAGACCAGGTCATCTGATGCATCACCCTCCTTCTTGGTCAAATAGCCCTTACACAGCCTGGAGGTGTGTTTTGGGTCACTGTCCTGTTGAAAAACAAATGATAGTCCCACTAAGCGCAAACCAGATGGGAAGGCGATGCTGGTTAAGTGTGCCATGAATTCTAAATAAATCACACACAGTGTCACAAGCAAAGCACCCCCACACCTTATCCTCCATGCTTCACGGTGGGAACCACACATGCGGATATCATCCATTCCACAAATAAATCCACAAATTAACTTTTAACAAGGCACACCTGTTAATTGAAATGCATTCCAGGTGACTACCTCATTAATCTGGTTGAGAGAATGTCAAGAGTCTACAAATGTGTCATCAAGGCAAAGGGTGGCCACTTTGAAGAATCTCAAAGCTCCTCGCACTTGCCGTGCAAAGTGTGTCATCGAACCGGTACAATTGATGCTGGCTATACGCACCAGGTCTCCAGTGCGCCTTCACAGCCCAGTACGTCCTGTGCCAGTTCCACGCACTCACCTTGAAGTGCGTGTCACCAGTCCGGTGCCAACTTTTCCGGCTCCAAGCACTAGGGCTCCAGTGCATATTCCCAGTCCAGAGCTTCCGACGGCGGTTCACATTCTAGAGCTTCTGGCGACGGTTTCCAGTCCAGAGCTTCCGGCGGCGGTTCACAGTCCAGAGCTTCCTGCGACGGTCCACAGTCCGGATCCTCCTGCGACGGTCCACAGTCCGAATCCTCCTGCGACGGTCCACAGTCCGGATCATCCTGCGACGGTCCACAGTCCGGATCCTCCTGTGACGGTCCACAGTCCGGATCCTCCTGCGACGGTCCACAGTCCGGATCATCCTGCGACGGTCCACAGTCAGGAACCTCCTGCGACGGTCCACAGTCCGGATCATCCTGCGACGGTCCACAGTCCGGATCCTCCTGTGACGGTCCACAGTCCAGAGCTTCCGGCGACGGTTTCCAGTCCAGAGCTTCCTGCGACGGTTTCCAGTCCAGAGCTTCCGGCGACAGTTTCCAGTCCAGAGCTTCCGGCGACGGTCCACAGTCCGGAACCTCCTACTACGGTCCACAGTCCGGAACCTCCTACGACGGTCCACAGTCCGGATCATCCTGCGACGGTCCACAGTCCGGAACCTCCTGTGACGGTCCACAGTCCGGCTCCTCCTGCAACGGTCCACAGTCCGGATCATCCTGCGACGGTCCACAGTCAGGAACCTCCTGCGACGGTCTACAGTCCGGATCATCCTGCGACGGTCCACAGTCCGGATCCTCCTATGACGGTCCACAGTCCGGATCCTCCTGCGACGGTCCACAGTCCAGATCCTCCTGCGACGGTCCACAGTCCGTGTCCTCCTGCGACGGTCCACAGTCCGGATCCTCCTGCGACGGTCCACAGTCCGTATCCTCCTGCGACGGTCCACTGTCCGGATCATCCTGCGACGGTCCACAGTCCGGATCCTCCTGCGATGGTCCACAGTCAGGAACCTCCTGCGACAGTCCACAGTCCGGATCATCCTGCGACGGTCCACAGTCCGGATCCTCCTGCGACGGTCCACAGTCCGGATCATCCTGCGACGGTCCACAGTCAGGAATCTCCTGCGACGGTCCACAGTCCAGATCATCCTGCGACGGTCCACAGTCAGGAACCTCCTGCGACGGTCCACAGTCCTTTTTTCTTTTTCTTTTTTTCTTTATTACTTGTAATAATATTTTTGGGGACAGTAGACACTGCACATAGAGTGCTACACATGTATGGGTGCACACTGCCATTGAATAAAGTACATACATTTGCCTTTAATTTATCACATTTCACACGTTTTAAAAAATGGCTTTGTTACATTTAGGCCAGTATTTTTGTGTAAAATGTACAGTATCGGGAAGCTACTCTAAAAATATAGTTTATAGTTTAAGCTACCAATTTCTTCACACTGGAAGAAAAATATAGTTTAATTAACTAAAGTTACTTTGAAAAAGTAGTTCACTACATACAAATTATCATACGTAAATCTAAAATGTCATTGACTTCAAATTGCAAGAACAGATCACTTTGGGGTCATATGTTAACAAAATGTGTAATTTAGCTTATTAAACACAAAAACTATGCTTCAAGTGAGAAGTAGGCAGGTCTGACTGAAAAAGAAAGGAAGGTATTGCCTACATATAGTCTATTCTTTTTGCAAAAAATGTAGTATGTAGTTTGTGTCGTTAACTACACCTCTACATGGCAACAAAGTAATTAACTAGAGGGTTCTACATGGAACCCAAATGGGTTCTACCTGGAACTAAAAAGGGTTCAACCTGCAACCAAAAAGAGTTCTGCTATGGGGACATCCAAAGAACCCTAAAATGTAAGCTACTGTAAAATGTAATTAAATGAATAGTTGAAAAACATGTAGTTTACTTCTTCCCAACACTGCAAATGTATTTCAACAACCTAATAAAAGTATCCTTATCAAAGATGCAAATTAGATAATATCTGCTTATAGTTTAAATGGATCTGTTCTTCTCTCTGCTGGTTCCAGGTCTGGCCAGTGTTGTGACCTCCATGTACCTATGCCTCTATTACAACGTCATCAATGCATGGAGTTTCTGGTACTTCTTTCATTCATTCCAGGTTAGTTCCAGTCTCACAATGGCAAAATTATCTTTATTTTCAATAGAGCAATTCATAGTATTTTACTTCCATTCAGATGTATGATGCGATCATAAAATGTAGACGATCTTCAATAACTTGTTACAATCTTATGACCAGATGTGTAAACAGGCTCACTCAGCTTTGAGGACACACTATTGGTCCTGTGCAGACTGTTTTGTTTGGAATCTTAGAAGACGCAGTTCATTGCTCTCGTGCTATCTATAACATCCTGTGCCTGACCTGACCTGTGGTGTTTCCTCCCACTCTGCCCCAGTCGATCCTGCCATGGGCAGAGTGCCCGGTTAACAGCAACCTGACTGGCCATGTGGAGGAGTGTGAGCGGGCCACGCCCACCCAGTACTTCTTCTACAGAGAGACCCTGGACATCTCCGGGTCCATTGAGGAGAACGGAGGGATTCACATGGGACAGGCGCTCTGCCTCCTGCTGGCCTGGATGATTGTCTACCTGTTTATCGTCAAGGGGGTCAAGTCCACCGGGAAGGTGAGAGGTCAGAGATCAGCTCGGTAATGATGGACAGGGTCAAGACAGTTATGGTACCCTTATGTCATGCTAGCTGAAGATCTAGTGGACATAGGTCACTATCGTCTCCTGTGTCATACAGGCAACTGCCAAAATAAAGGAAACACCAACATAAAGTGTCTTAACAGGTTATTGGGTCACCACGAGCCAGATCAGCGTCAATGCATCTTGACATAGATTCTATAAGTGTCTGGAACTCTATCGGAGGGATGCAACGCCATTCTTCCATGACAAATTCCATCATTTGGTGTTTTGTTGCTGGTGGTGAAAACGCTCTTGCAGGCACCGCTCCAGAATCTCCCATAAGTGTTAAATTGGGTTGAGATCTGGTGAATGAGATGGCCACAGTATATGGTTTACATCGTTTTCATGCTCATCAGACTATTCAGTGCCACCTCATGCCCTGTGAATGGGGGCATTGTCATCCTATGTGGGCATAGCCATGGTGGCCAAAATAATGGCCTGCCCAGCATTTTTATACATGACCCTAAGCATGATGGGTTGTAAATTGCTTAATTAACTCAACTGCTTTCAGTATACTTTGTATCCCTCATTTAGTCAAGTGTTTCCTTTATTTTGACAGTTACCTGCATTTTTACTGAGCAGAGGAAAACAGTCAGCTGAGAGGTGACCTCGATAACAAAGGAAAGGGTCAAGAAAGTTATTTATAATGGCGAGACAAGGTACAAACAGTTCAATATTCTATATGGTCAGATAGTTGTCCATCAAGGCATGGCGAATAAAACAGTCAATGTTTGTGGCTGCAGTTTGCCAACTCAGAATTATGGAGCAGGGAAAGGAGAAGCAGATCCAATGGATCTTTACTGAACTGAGGAAAACATCAGCTGGGAGAGTGAATTTTGAAAACGTTGGCCTACTTCATTACATAACTATGTAGAGTGGGAGTCTCTGAGGAGACAAGCCAGAGAACTGTTTTCTGGTCTGCTGTTCACAGTGGATTCATGGCAGAACGTGTGTTATGGGCAGGCCCTAGGGGGTCTAGCACGCCCTGCCGTACCTCCTTGCCCGTCCAAATGAAATATTGAAATATGAATGATTTATTTGACTGAGATGCGCACAGACACAAAGACGCATCAATCTCAGATAAAGCATCCGAGCGAGCGAAACAGCACCCCTCTGTCTCCTTATGTGTAGACCATGTATCTGATGCTCTCTGGACAAAAGGAGTATGGCATGCCTTACTTGTTCTGGCCAGACAGCATCAGATACATCTGCTACATTTTTACATTCCATTTTTACATTTTTGTTATTTAGGAGACACTCTTATCCAGGGTGCTCATTCTTGACAAAATCTGTCCTGAATAAACCCAATGCGTTTCTATAGTCATAATATGCAGACCTAAGCTTGTAGCCTGCATTAATTTGGCTGAACGACTCGCATTGTTAGTGTGGAGAAATGAGAATCTCGTCATTATATACAAATCTCTGATTTCAGCCACTTGCGAATTAGAAAGGAAAGTTGGTGGGTGCACAGTGCACTGTTCAGATGATGGCTTCCCCTAAAGTAAATGGATGTTTTGCCAAAATTACATAATTACTCCTGTCTAAATACAATCATTCAAAATACTTTACCAGAGAACTTGACTTAGCCACAGAGGATCATTAAGTTCTTCATTTAAAAAAATCGATCTGTTGATTGTTTCCAATCACAAGTGCGTAGGCCTATGCCTATTTGGGAAGCCAGCAATTTTGGCAGCGCGCATGGCAATACAGTGCCTTGCAAAAGCATTTTTGAAAAGGTGTTTTTCCTATTTTGTATAATTACAACCTGTAATTTAAATGGATTTTATTTGGATTTCATGTAATGCACATACACAAGATAGTCCAAATTGTGAAGTGAAATAAAGAAATGTACTTGTTTTTAAAAAATCAAAAAATCTAATATGGAAAAGTGGTGCATGCGTATGTATTCACCCCCTTTGCTATGAAGTCCCTAAATAAGATCTGGTGCAACCAATTACCTTCAGAAGTCACACCATTAGTTAAAGAAAGTCCACCTGTGTGCAATCTAAGTGTCACATGATTTGTCACATGATCTCAGTATGTATACACCTGTTCTGAAAGGCCCCAGAGTCTGAAACCACTAAGCAAGGAGCACCACCAAGCAAGCGGCACCATGAAGACCAAGGAGCTCTCCAAACAGGTCAGGGACAAAGTTGTGGAGAAGTACAGATCATGGTTGGGTTATACAAACATATCAGAAACTTTGAACATCCCTCAGAGCACTGTTAAATCCATTAATAAAATATTGAAAGAATATGGCACCACAACAAACCCACCAAAACAGACGGACCAGGCAAGGAGGACATTAATCAGAGAGGCAACAACTTTTATTTTTTTATTTTTTTTATTTCACCTTTATTTTACCAGGTAGGCTAGTTGAGAACAGGTTCTCATTTGCAACTGCGACCTGGCCAAGATAAAGCATAGCAGTGTGAACAGACAACGCAGAGTTACACATGGAGTAAACAATTAACAAGTCAGTAACACAGAGAAAAAAGGGGAGTCTATATACAATGTGTGCAAAAGACATGAGGAGGTAGGCGAATAATTACAATATTGCAGATTAACACTGGAGTGATAAATGATCAGATGATCATGTACAGGTAGAGATATTGGTGTGCAAAAGAGCAGAAAAGTAAATAAATAAAAACTGTGGGGATGAGGTAGGTGAAAATGGGTGTGCTATTTACCAATAGATTATGTACAGCTGCAGCGATCGGTTAGCTGCTCAGCTAGCTGATGTTTGAAGTTGGTGAGGGAGATAAAAGTCTCCAACTTCAACGATTTTTGCAATTCGTTCCAGTCACAGGCAGCAGAGTACTGGAACGAAAGGCGGCCGAATGAGGTGTTGGCTTTAGGGATGATCAATGAGATACACCTGCTGGAGCGCGTGCTACGGATGGGTGTTGCCATCGTGACCAGTGAGCTGAGATAAGGCGGAGCTTTGCCTAGCATGGCCTTGTAGATGACCTGGAGCCAATGGGTCTGGCGACGAATATGTAGCGAGGGCCAGCCGACTAGAGCATACAAGTCGCAGTGGTGGGTAGTATAAGGTGCTTTAGTGACAAAACGGATGGCACTGTGATAAACTGCATCCATTTTGCTGAGAAGAGTGTTGGAAGCAATTTTGTAGATGACGTCGCTGAAGTCGAGGATCGGTAGGATAGTCAGTTTTACTAGGGTAAGCTTGGCAGCGTGAGTGAAGGAGGCTTTGTTGCGGAATAGAAAGCCGATTCTTGATTTGATTTTCAATTGGAGATGTTTGATATGGGTCTGGAAGGAGAGTTTGCAGTCTAGCCAGACACCTAGGTACTTATAGGTGTCCACATATTCAAGGTCAGAACCATCCAGTGTGGTGATGCTAGTCGGGCATGCGGGTGCAGGCAGCGATCGGTTGAAAAGCATGCATTTGGTTTTACTAGCGTTTAAGAGCAGTTGGAGGCCACGGAAGGAGTGTTTTATGGCATTGAAGCTCGATTGGAGGTTAGATAGCACAGTGTCCAATGACGGGCCGAAAGTGTATACAATGGTGTCGTCTGCGTAGAGGTGGATCAGGGAATCGCCCGCAGCAAGAGCAACATCATTGATATATACAGAGAAAAGAGTCGCCCGAGAATTGAACCCTGTGGCACCCCCATAGAGACTGCCAGAGGACCGGACAACATGCCCTCCGATTTAACACACTGAACTCTGTCTGCAAAGTAATTGGTGAACCAGGCAAGGCAATCATACGAAAAACCGAGGCTACTGAGTCTGCCGATAAGAATATGGTGATTGACAGAGTCGAAAGCCTTGGCAAGGTCGATGAAGACGGCTGCACAGTACTGTCTTTTATCGATGGCGGTTATGATGTCGTTTAGTACCTTGAGTGTGGCTGAGGTGCACCCGTGACCGGCTCGGAAACCAGATTGCATAGCGGAGAAGGTACGGTGGGATTCGAGATGGTCAGTGACCTGTTTGTTGACTTGGCTTTCGAAGACCTTAGATAGGCAGGGCAGGATGGATATAGGTCTGTAACAGTTTGGGTCCAGGGTGTCTCCCCTTTGAAGAGGGGGATGACTGCGGCAGCTTTCCAATCCTTGGGGATCTCAGACGATATGAAAGAGAGGTTGAACAGGCTGGTAATAGGGGTTGCAACAATGGCGGCGGATAGTTTCAGAAATAGAGGGTCCTGATTGTCAAGCCCAGCTGATTTATATGGGTCCAGGTTTTGCAGCTCTTTCAGAACATCTGCTATCTGGATTTGGGTAAAGGAGAACCTGGAGAGGCTTGGGCGAGGAGCTGCGGGGGGGCCGGAGCTGTTGGCCGAGGTAGGAGTAGCCAGGCGGAAGGCATGGCCAGCCGTTGAGAAATGCTTGTTGAAGTTTTCGATAATCATGGATTTGTCGGTGGTGACCGTGTTCCCTAGCCTCAGTGCAGTGGGCAGCTGGGAGGAGGTGCTCTTGTTCTCCATGGACTTCACAGTGTCCCAGAACTTTTTGGAGTTGGAGCTACAGGATGCAAACTTCTGCCTGAAGAAGCTGGCCTTAGCTTTCCTGACTGACTGCGTGTATTGGTTCCTGACTTCCCTGAACAGTTGCATATCGCAGGGACTGTTCGATGCTATTGCAGTCCGCCACAGGATGTTTTTGTGCTGTTCAAGGGCAGTCAGGTCTGGAGTGAACCAAGGGCTGTATCTGTTCTTAGTTCTGCATTTTTTGAATGGAGCATGCTTATCTAAAATGGTGAGGAAGTTACTCTTAAAGAATGACCAGGCATCCTCAACTGACGGGATGAGGTCAATGTCCTTCCAGGATACCCGTGCCAGGTCGATTAGAAAGGCCTGCTCACAGAAGTGTTTTAGGGAGCGTTTGACAGTGATGAGGGGTGGTCGTTTGACTGCGGCACCGTAGCGGATACAGGCAATGAGGCAGTGGTCGCTGAGATCCTGGTTGAAGACAGCGGAGGTGTATTTGGAGGGCCAGTTGGTCAGGATGACGTCTATGAGGGTGCCCTTGCTTACAGAGTTAGGGTTGTACCTGGTGGGTTCCTTGATGATTTGTGTGAGATTGAGGGCATCTAGCTTAGATTGTAGGATTGCCGGGGTGTTAAGCATATCCCAGTTTAGGTCAACTAACAGAACAAACTCTGAAGCTAGATTGGGGGCAATCAATTCACAAATGGTGTCCAGGGCACAGCTGGGAGCTGAGGGGGGTCGGTAGCAGGCGGCCATCGTGAGAGACTTATTTCTGGAGAGAGTAATTTTCAGAATTAGTAGTTCGAACTGTTTGGGTATGGACCTGGAAAGTATGACATTACTTTGCAGGCTATCTCTGCAGTAGACTGCAACTCCTCCCCCTTTAGCAGTTCTATCTTGACGGAAGATGTTATAGTTGGGTATGGAAATCTCTGAATTTTTGGTGGCCTTCCTGAGCCAGGATTCAGACACGGCAAGGACATCAGGGTTAGCAGAGTGTGCTAAAGCAGTGAGTAAAACAAACTTAGGGAGGAGGCTTCTGATGTTGACATGCATGAAACCAAGGCTTTTTCGATCACAGAAGTCAACAAATGAGGGTGCCTGGGGACATGCAGGGCCTGGGTTTACCTCCACATCACCCGCGGAACAGAGAAGGAGTAGTATGAGGGTGCGGCTAAGGGCTATCAAAACTGGTCGCCTAGAGCGTTGGGGACAGAGAATAAGAGGAGCAGGTTTCTGGGCATGGTAGAATATATTCAGGGCATAATGCGCAGACAACGAGGCCAAAGATAACCCTGAAGGAGCTGCAATGCACCACAGCGGAGATTGGAGTATCTGTCCATAGGATCACTTTAAGCCGTACACTCCACAGAGCTGGGCTTTACGGAAGAGTGGCCAGAAAAAGCCATTGCTTAAAGAAAAAAATAAGTAAACACGTTTGGTGTTCACCAAAAGGCATGTGGAGACTCCCCAAACATATGGAAGAAGGTACTCTGGTCAGATGAGACTAAAACTGAGCTTTTTGGCCATCAAGGAAAATGCTATGTCTGGCGCAAACCCAACACCTCTCATCACCCTGAGAACACCATCCCCGGGGGATGTTTTTCATCGGCAGGGACTGGGAAACTGGTCAGAGTTGAAGGAATGATGGATGGCGCTAAATACAGGGAAGTTCAGTCTTCCAGATTTGAGACTGGGACAGAGGTTCACATTCCAGCAGGACAATGACACTAATTATGCTGCTAAAGCAACACTCAAGTGGTTTAAGGGGAAACATTTAAATGTCTTGGAATGGCCCACTCAAAGCCCAGACCTCAATACAATTGAAAATCTGTGGTACGACTTAAAGATTACTGTACACGAGCAGAACCCATCCAACCTGAAGGAGCTGGAGCAGTTTTGCCTTGAAGAAGGGCCAAAAATGCCAATGGCTAGATGTGCCAAGCTTACAGAGACATACCCCAAGAGACTTGCAGCTGTAGTTGCTGCAAAAGGTGGCTCTACAAAGTATTGACTTTGGCGAAGTGAATAGTTATACACACTCAAGTTCTGTTTTTTGTCTTATTTCTTGATTGTTTCACCCCAAAATATATATTGCATCTTCAAGGTGGTAGGCATGTTGTGTAAATAAAATGACACAAACATAAAAAATGAAAAATAAAAACTCCAGGTTGTAAGGCAACAAAATAGGAAAAATGCCAAGGGGGGTGAATACTTCCTCAGGCCTAACTGATTATTGAGTTGCATATGTCCGTGAAAAGCATCTAAAATGTGTGAAGATAATGTGTCTTGAGTATAATTGAAAATGTTGAGACAAGAATAAGGGAACGCGTGTGGTGAAAATATGTCTGCGTCTCTCTCCAGAATGCATGCACTCAGCTCTCAATAATGTGCTCCAATGTCTTCCAACAATTCTTGCACATTCATTGGTTTATTGTGTGAATTGTTTTCCCTTTGTTTATTTTTGATCAATTCCCCATTACATACAGTATGTAACATGTAAAGCCTTGTCAAGGTGTCGTTAATCCCCTGTCATTTGGTTATGAAAGGGGTTCACCTAGGGGTCATGATAGGGGCTGTACCAAATGTTTGATGTATTATAATAATTGATTATACTTCTGTTGTATTAAGAGAAGGGGAGGGGTTATAAGACCCCTCCCTCCTTACATTTATAGGGTCCTAGACTACAGATTAACAATATATATACATTATGAGGTTTAATATTGTTCCACAGTACTTTTCTAGGCTCTCTGCCTCTTATGAAGAAACTGTCTGAGAAATGTGTGACTGTGAAGACAGAACTCTGCAGGGGAGTGTAAGAGATAAGAGATTAGTTAGACATTCCACTATAAATCAACTTGGACATTTACTGCTGAGCTTTTAGATAGCTATATAAACAAGTGTTTTAGTGTTGAGTAGGCATGGTTTTGGTATCAGGAGTAGAAGATAATGATGTAGGCAGTGACATCACTAGGGTTGGACTTCAGGTTTAATAAAATAACTTGGGACCTTTTAAATTTTGCAGAACATGCAGGAACATGTGCTATGTTGTGCGGCAAAAACAACGACATACAATAGACAAACGTACAGTCAATAACACAATAGAAAAAATCTATATATACAGTGTTTTTTATTTTACCTTTATTTAACTAGGCAAGTCAGTTAAGAACATATTTTTATTTTCAATGACAGTCTAGGAACAGTGGGTTAACTGCCTGTTCAGGGGCAGAATGACAGATTTGTACCTTGTCAGCTCAGGGGTTTGAACTTGCAACCTAACCTTTCTGCTAGTCCACCGCTCTAACCACTAGGCTACCCTGCCACACCAGTGTGTGCAAATGAGGTAAGATTAGGGGGGTAAGGCAATGAATAGGCCATAGTGGCGAAGTAATTGTCATAACTTCCGCCAAAGTTGGTCCCTCTCCGTGTTCGTGCGGTGTTCGGCGGTCGACGTCACCGACCTTCTAGCCATCGCTGATCCATTTTTCATTTTCCATTGGTTTTATCTTGTCTCCAATCACACCTGGTTCCAATCCCATCAATTACATGTTGTGTATTTAACACTCTGTTCCCCCTCATGTCCTTTTCGGTGATTGTTTATTGTAAGTGTATGTGTATGTCTGTACTGGTGTGCGTCAGGTTATGTTACCCATTGATTTTTATTATTTATTTGTAAATGAACTGCGCCATTGGAAACACAGTTATTTCTCTCCTGCGTCTGACTTCTCTGCCACCCGTTCACACCCTTACAGTAATTACAATTTAATAATTAAACACTGGAGTGATAGATGTGCAGAAGATGAATGTGCAAGTAGAGATACTGGGGTGCAAGGGAGCAAAAATTAAATAAATAACAATATGGGGATGAGGTAGTTGGATGGGCTATTTACAGATGGGCTATGTACAGGTGCAATGATATGTGAGCTGATCTGAGAGCTGATGCTTAAAGTTAGTGAGGGAGATATGAGTCTCCAGATTCAGTGATTTTTGCAATTCGTTCCAGGAATAGGAGGAATTGGCTTTGGAGGTGACCAGTGAAATGTTCCTACTGGAGCACGTGCTACAGGTGGGTGCTGTTATGGTGACCAGTGAGCTGAGATAAGGTGGGGCTTTACCTAGCAAAGACTTATAGATGACCTGGAGCCAGGGGATTTGGCCACAAATATGAAGCGAGGGCCAGCCAATGAGAGCATACAGGTTGCAGTGGTGGATAGTATATGGGACTTTGGTGACAAAATGGATGGCACTGTGATAGACTGCATCCAATTTGCTGAGTAGAGTGTGGGAGGCTATTTTGTAAATGACATCGCCAAAGTCAAGGATCGGTAGGATAGTCAGTTTTACAAGGGTATGCATGAGTGAATGATGCTTTTTTGCTAAATAGGAAGCCGATTCTAGATTTATTTTTGGATTGGAGATGCTTAATGTGAGTCTGGAAGGAGATTTAAATGAAACTGTTCCATGAAGAAAGCTGGCACGCAGATAGGTAGAAATTGTGATAAATTGTAAGCTTCCCCAAACTTGAAACTCACGAGCTGCCTATGATGTTTATTATAACGTGCAAACGCATGCACACAGGAGGTCCCTTTAAAACTGATTCGTTCTGAATCGTTCTGATTCGTTCTGGCAAGGGGCTTTTGATTTTTATATGATCTCTCATCTAAAATGACCTAAAAGAGGTTCATCAAAATAAATCAAATCACTTTTTAATCATCACATGCTTCGTAAGCAACATGTGTAGGTTAACAGTGAAATGATTTCATACGGCCCTTCCCAACAATACAGAGAGAAATAATAGAAAAGTAATAACATCGTTATCAATTGATGGAAAGACATACACAAACAAGTTCACTTTCACCTACAACTTCACAGTAAATTCAGCGAGCAATGTTATAAAACCGTAGGACAAGTGGGCCAAATCTGTGTTAGAAAACAGGCAATCTGTGCAGCATAGTTGAACTTTGACCCTGAATCCCCCTGCTGTTTCTCCCCTCTCTAGGTGGTGTACTTCACAGCCACATTCCCCTACCTGGTCCTCATCATCTACCTCATCCGTGGGGTCACCCTTCACGGAGCCATCAACGGTGTGAAGTACATGTTCACGCCCAAGGTACAAATGATTAGATGAATGAAAGAACATTATTGATCAAATACAATACAATTTGATTGTTCACATACATATGGTTAGCAGATGTTATTGCAAGTGTAGTGAAATGCTTGTGCTTCTAGTTCCGGCAGTGCAACAATATCTAACAAGTAATTTAACAATTCTACAACAACTACCTAATACACACAAATCTAAGTAAAAGGATGGAATAAGAATATGTACATATAAATGTATTGATGAGCAAAGACAGAGCGGCATAGATGAGATGCAATAGATCTACGTTTTCACAGCCAAGGTATGGTAGCTCATGTACATTGTTCTGTTATGTTTAATCCTGCTTTACATACAGTGGCAAGAAAAAGTACGTAAACCCTTTGGAATTATCTGGATTTATGCATAAATTGGTCATACAATTAGATCTGATCTTCATCTAAGTCACAACAATAGACAAACACAGTGTGCTTAAACTAACAACACACAAAGTATTGTATTTTTCTTGAACACATAATTTAGACATTCACAGTGTAGGTTGGGAAAAGTATGTGAACCCCTAGGCTAATAACTTCTCCAAAAGCTAATTGGAGCCAGGGGTCAGCTAACCTTGAGTAAAATCATTGAGACGAGATTGGAGATGTTGGTTAGAGCTGCCCTGCCCTATAAAAAAACACTCACAACATTTGAGTTTGCTATTCACAAGAAGCATCTAGTTTGGTTTAGTTTATTAATTCGACCATTTAAAAAACAGGCACACATAAAACTTAAAAGCCATACATGCACATGAATAAAATCATAGAGGATAACACACCATAATGTCTGGGACTTATTTCCATTGTGGTCCTCTTGAGACAAGATGGTTAGACAAGATGGAACACAGTATGGCAGTGAAATAATAAAACAAAAACATAACAGAAGAACATCTATCTCATCATTCCAGTTACATCATAGGGGTTATTCATATGGGCACAGAGAACATCAAACATATTTGCCTGAATGAACCATGCCTCGAACAAAAGAGATCTCAGAAGACCCAAGATTAAGAATTGTTGATTTGCATAAAGCTGGAAAGGGTTACAGAACTATCTCTAAAAGCCTTGGTGTTCATCAGTCCACGGTAAGACACATTGTCTATAAATGGAGAAAGTTCAGCACTGTTGCTACTCTCCCTAGGAGTGGCCGTCCTGCAAAGATGAATGCAAGAGCACAGTGCAGAATGCTCAATGAGGTTAAGAAGAATCCTAGAGTGTCAGCTAAAGACTTACAGAAATCTCTGGAACATGCTCACATCTCTGTTAACCACTTGCTCCTACCTGGCACGCAGGCGACCCATCTAGAGCTCTGGAAATGGAAATGCGCTACGCTAAATGCTAATAGTATTAGTTAAAACTCAAACATTCATTAAAATACACATGCAGGGTATTGAATTAAAGCTACACTTGTTGTGAATCCAGACAACAAGTCAGATTTTTAAAATACCTTTCGGCGAAAGCATGAGAAGCTATTATCTGATAGCATGTAACACCACAAAAGACCCGCAGGGGACGTAAACAAAATAATTAGCATATTCGGCGCTACACAAACCGCACAATAAAATATAAAACATTCATTACCTTTGACCATCTTCTTTGTTGGCACTCCTAGATGTCCCATAATCACTATTGGGTCTTTTTTTCGATTAAATCGGTCCATATATAGCCTAGATATCGTTCTATGTAGACTGTATGATAAACGGAAAAAAAGAGCGTTTCATAACGTAACGTCATTTTTTTTTAATTCAAAAAGTCGACGATAAACTTTCACAAAACACTTCGAAATACTTTTGGAATGCAACTTTAGGTATTAGTACACGTTAATAAGCGATAAAATTCATCAGGAGGCGATGTAACTTCTATAGGTGTCGTCTGGAAAAAAAAGAGCTTGACCAAAACATCTGGTCGGAGAACGGAGGGAAGGAGTTCCCTTGAACCGGTTAGACCAAGAATCAATTGCGAATCAAATGACAAGACTCTAGACAACGTGTGGTAGCTGTTGGCGCTGAAACCTCGGTCTCATGTAATTCGGTTCACTTTGAACAATTCCTGGAAGTAAGCGCAAGGATATTTATTTCCATTTTCAGTGATCAGGTTTTCCTGCGCTATTCGATGAAACTCACGCTCTGTTAAAGTCACAGCCGTGATTTAACCAGTTTTAGAAACGTCAGAGTGTTTGCTATCCACACATACTAATCATATGCATATACTATATTCCTGGCATGAGTAGCAGGGCGCTGAAATGTTGCGCGATTTTTAACAGAATGTTCGAAAAGGTAGAGGGTCGACTTAACAGGTTAATGAGTCTACAATACGTAAAACACTACACAAGAATGGTGTTCATGGCAGGAAACCACGGAAGAAGCCACTCTGAAGTTCGCAAGAGAGGATCTGGATGTTTCACACCGCTACTGGCAAAATATTCTGTGGACCGATGAAACAACAGTTGAGTTGTTTGGAAGGAACACAACACTATGTGTGGAGAGAAAAAGGCACAGCACACCAACATCAAAACCTCATCCCAACTGTAAAGTATGGTGGAGGGAGCATCATGGTTTGGGGCTGCTTTGCTGCCTCAGAGCCTGGACAGCTTGCTATCATCGACGGAAAAATGAATTCCCAAGTTTATCAACACATTTTGCAGGGCAATGTAAGGCTATCTGTCCCCCAATTGAAGCTCAACAGAAGTTGGGTGATGCAACAGGACAACGACCCAAAACACAGAAGTAAATCAACAACAGAATGGCTTCAACAGAAGATAATGCGCCTTCTGGAGTGGCCCAGTCAGAGTCCTGACCTTCTGGAGTGGCCCAGTCAGAGTCCTGACCTTCAGGAGTGACCCAGTCAGAGTCCTGACCTTCTGGAGTGGGCCAGTCAGAGTCCTGACCTTCTGGAGTGGGCCAGTCAGAGTCCTGACCTTCTGGAGTGGCCCAGTCAGAGTCCTGACCTTCTGGAGTGGCCCAGTCAGAGTCCTGACCTTCTGGAGTGGCCCAGTCAGAGTCCTGACCTTCTGGAGTGGCCCAGTCAGAGTCCTGACCTTCTGGAGTGGCCCAGTCAGAGTCCTGACCTTCTGGAGTGGCCCAGTCAGAGTCCTGACCTTCTGGAGTGGCCCAGTCAGAGTCCTGACCTTCTGGAGTGGCCCAGTCAGAGTCCTGACCTCAAACCCAATTGAGATGCCGTGGCATAACCTCAAGAGAGCAGTTTACACCAGACATCCCAAGAATATTGCTGAACTGAAGCAGTTTTGTAATGAGGAATGGTCAAAAATTCCTCCTGACCGTTGTGCAGGTCTGATCCGCAACTACAGAAAACGTTTGGTTGAGGTTATTGCTGCCAAAGGAGGGTCAACCAGTTATTAAATCCAAGGGTTCACATACTTTTCCCAACCTGCTCTGTGAATGTTTACACAGTGTGTTCAATAAATACATGAAAACATATACAGTAATTGTTTGTGTGTTATTAGTTTAAGCAGACTGTGTTTGTCTATTGTTGTGACTTATATGAAGATCAGATCAAATTTTATGACAAATTTATGCAGAAGTCCAGGTAATTCCAAAGGGTTAACATACTGTTTCTTGCCACTGTATGTGTGTGTGCTGCTAATATGCTTTACTAATGTGTGTGTGTTTGCTGTCTCAGATGGAACAGCTGGCTAACCCCACTACATGGATCAATGCGGCCACTCAGATCTTCTTCTCTCTGGGCCTGGGCTTTGGATCCCTCATCGCCTTTGCCAGCTACAACCAGTACAACAACAACTTTGAGAAGCAGGCCATCGTCGTGTCCATGGTCAACAGTAGCACCTCCATCTTCGCCAGTATCGTCACCTTCTCCATCTATGGCTTTAAGGCCACCTTCAACTACGAGAGCTGCCTGGAGAGGTGAGGCCCTGGGTGGGGTCGCGGTCTGGTTGGTTGTCTCATTGACTTTGGCATTGAACTTTCAACTCAGAGACGTAGGGGGCACCAGTCAGCAGCACTAAGCCACTACAAACGTAAAAAATGATAGGTCAAACATATACAATTAATTTAACGTCTGTAGACTGCAGCAGTTTCTGCAGACATACAAATGGAAGAAATGGCAGGTGCTTGGACTTGGGAAGGCATTGAAATCTAGATCAGCAATGAGAGGAATTGTATAAGGGCTAGATATACTGTATGATTCAGAACATAAATGCCCTTTCCAGTGACGTAGCATGCAGCGACTGGAAAGGGCTGGGGGGTCCCAAACCAAAAATGTCTAAATGTCATAAGCCATGGCAAAACGTTTAGAATTACAGGAAATTAGCTATAAAACTGGTAAATCTTCTCTCAACCTCATGGCAAAATGCATAGAATAGCAGGAAATTTGCTTTAAAACTGCACACTTTTCTCTCTGCCCCATCTGTAGAATTGCAGGAAGTTACCTGGCCCCCTCCCCTCCCCCACCTAAAAAAGTTTCAGAGAAACCGCGCTACGCCACTTGTCCTTTCATGACACTGACATTTCTCTTCTTCTCCCAGGGTGCGACTGCTGCTCCTGAACACCTTTGATCTAGCAGAGGACACCATCAGTCTGGAGAATGTCAACCACTGGATCGCTGAGCTGAACAGAACACACCCAGAACAGTTTGCCAGTCTGGGAGGTAGGCTGGAGAGCTGTGACCTAGAGGCTGAACTGGACACGGTAGGTCATGATGAGACACAACTCACATGAACTAATAGGAAAACTTGTGCAAAATACTGATAAGACAACTTAATTTGCTACTTCTCTTAGGGCTCGATTCAATCTGAATCGCAGAAGTTCTGTGATATAGCGAGATTGAAATTGAAATGCATTGTTCCCGCGTTAACGGAGACAGCATTCAGGGTAAATGCTGCATAAGTCGTCTCAATCTGATCTTACCTTAACATTTTTGCGCTATAGCTCAGAATTTCCGCAATATGTATTGAATCGAGCCTTTAATCTAACAACACACCTCTGGTTTCCT
Source organism: Oncorhynchus gorbuscha (assembly GCF_021184085.1). NCBI lineage: Eukaryota > Metazoa > Chordata > Actinopteri > Salmoniformes > Salmonidae > Oncorhynchus > Oncorhynchus gorbuscha. The sequence goes on from NC_060191.1 coordinate 13,759,350, forward strand.
GACAATATGTTATCATGTAGCAACAAAATTAATTGATTTTACCGTGAGGCAATAAAAACTTCACTCACCATTCTATAAATATTTAATATTTAATCATAGTTCAATGTCACCTATACAACTTTATTTGACTCTGTGGTGGTGGTAGTGAGATGTGGCAAATATCATGGGCTGTTGCAGTTACAATTAATGCTAATATTTCATTTTCAATGCTCTTCTGGATTTTCCATTTTGTCTTTAATAAACCATCCCTCTTAAGTTTCCAATGGAGGAAAGCAAAAAATGTAATACTGACTTCAGAAACTTTTGCACTATGCAGGACTGAATATCCACTAAAGTCTCTCTCTCTCCATCTCTCTCCCTCCTCCCAGGCTGTTGAGGGTACAGGCCTTGCCTTCATAGTGTACAGTGAGGCCATTAAGAACATGCCCGTGTCTCAGCTGTGGTCTGTGCTCTACTTCATCATGCTGCTGCTGCTGGGCATGGGCAGTATGCTGGGCAACGTCATCGCCGTCATCACCCCCCTCAGTGACTTGAAGTTCATCAGCCGCTACATGAGCACCAAAACACTCAATGGTGAGAGAGAAGGGGTGATGAGGGGGTTAGGGTTGAGCTGTGTGGTCGTGAAGCTAGGTTTATGGTTGTGGTTGAGGGTAAGAATTGAGCTAAGGTGTGAACATGAAACTAGGGTTAGGGTGGACCCGGGCATGTCTTGTCCTTAGGTTGGTGTGTCTGTTCTGCCTGCTGCTTGAGTTAGGTGTGTGTGTGTGTGTGTGTGTGTGTGTGTGTGTGTGTGTGTGTGTGTGTGTGTGTGTGTGTGTGTGTGTGTGTGTGTGTGTGTGTGTGTGTGTGTGTGTGTGTGTGTGTGTGTGTGTGTGTGTGTGTGTGTGTGTGTGTGAGAGAGACTAACAGGTGTGTTGTCCCATCCTAAATTTGACATTTTAGTCATTTAGCAGATGCTCTTATCCAGAGTGACTTACAGTTAGTGCATTCATCTTAAAATAGCTAGATGAGATAACTACATAACACCATCGTAGTAAGTACATTTGTTTTCTTATGTCTTATTTGATGAGAAAGGTTCAACCATTGGGTTGCCAGGACAGAGATAAGCTTGGAGTGGGCCAATACTCTAGGTTTGGTGTGTGTGTGTGACTAACATGTGTGTTGTCATAACTTGTAGGTCTGGTGTGTGTGTGACTAACAGGTGTGTTGCCATATCCTGTAGGTCTGGTGTGTGTGACTAACAGGTGTGTTGTCATATCCTGTAGGTCTGGTGTGTGTGACTAACAGGTGGGTTGTCATATCCTGTAGGTCTGGTGTGTGTGACTAACAGGTGTGTTGTCATATCCTGTAGGTCTGGTGTGTCTATTCTGCCTGCTGCTTGGCCTGGGCTTCACCACCCGCTCTGGGAACTACTGGTTCACCATGTTCAACGACTATGGAGCCACCTTCTCTCTGCTCTTCATCGTCCTCGTTGAAGTTATCACCGTCTGCTACATATATGGCATCAAAAGGTGTGTGTGTGTGTGTGTGTGTGTGTGTGTGTGTGTGTGTGTGTGTGTGTGTGTGTGTGTGTGTGTGTGTGTGTGTGTGTGTGTGTGTGTGTGTGTGTGTGTGTGTGTGTGTGTGTGTGTGTGTGTGTGTGTGTGTGTGTGTGTGTGTGTGTGTGTGTGTACAATATTGATAATGAAGAATGACTCATTTCAGAAGCTTTCTAAGCATCATCACCTTTGCTGTTCGAAATCAGAAAAACAAACACATCTTGTCATACAGAACCTTTTCTCCAAGAAACAATAGTTGAGCTGACATTATTTGAAACAGTTTCTACTGGAGAATGTGTAGCCCTACTGCAGTTGTGTTAGCAGCCAGTAGAGTTAAATCTTTAAAGTACCTCATAAAAGCTGTATTGTGTCCAGTAATGCCAAACAACACTTAGCATAATCATCTACAAATACCTCACATTCCTTTCACTCTTCTCTCAGGATTTTGACTGAACTGCACTGTAGTTTTTTAAGTTGGTCCTTCTGTAGCTCAATTGGTAGAGCATGGTGCTTGTAACGCCAGGGTAGTGGGTTCGATCCCCGGGACCACCCATATGTAGAATGTATGCACACTTGACTGTAAGTCGCTTTGGATAAAAGCGTCTGCTAAATGGCATATATTATATTATTATTATTATAAGTTGGGCTTGTACTGTTTATTAAAAGCAAAATTGCTTAAGAAGCATATAAGCAATTTCCTTTGAATGTTGAATGAATGTTTAAACTAAAATACCATGGTTGTCTTTTGCCCAAAATATATGAAAGTATTTTAGGAAGGGAAAGGGGATACCTAGTCAGTTGCACAGCTGAATGTATTCAACCAAAATGTGTCTTTCATTCAACCCAACCCCTCTAAATCAGAGCGGTGCGGGGGGCTGCCTTAATCGACACAGTCCTCATGTCAATGCTCCTACAACCTTTCCCTCTCCAGGTTTGAGAAGGATGTAGAAGACATGTTAGGTCATCGTCTTAATTGGTACTGGAAGATCATGTTGGCAGGAGTCAGTCCCATCCTCCTCATTGCCCTATTCATCTTCTACATCGTCAACTACATCCAGGGAGGAACGCCCACATACCAGGCCTGGAACAAAGAACTGGTAAGGCCTCTCTTTTTATCTCCAATATCTTATCAATAACCCTGTCATTACACTAACAAGCACTCGGCCCAGAAAACGGGTAAGATAAGGTATTACTTTATACATCCCCAAATTGAGACTTGATTGTACCAGTCATACATGAATCAAAGAAAAGCACTGGAACAGACTATGCTGCACCCAAATACAATGTTGATCTCTGCCTGTCCTGTTGTCTTCCCTCTCCTCCAGGGGAAGTCTGTGGTGACGGAGTATCCTCCCTACGCCCAAGCCTTCATCGGCCTCCTCCTAGCCTCCTCTGTCTGCTGTATCCCTTTGACGGCCCTCTACACCTACTGTAAGAAGAGGAACCTGGCCAGTGGGAAGAGAGAGCGCACTGTCAGCACTGTGTCAGCGTAAAGACCGAGTCTCTGAGACTGACTGGACCCTCTAGTTATAGGATCGACTGATCGACAACCTACCGTCCGTATCATGGCTCTCTTAACAGAACAGTACCTCACTCTCCTGGTGCAGTGGTTCATGCCACACCACAAACCAAAGGCCCTCTTTCTCCCCCCGGGGCAGGCTGGCTCTGCCGCTGTGCTGCTGGTGGACAGAACGCCAGATCTGTACCTAGCATTAGCCCTAGTCGTCCTTTGGCATCTAACACTTACTGGGTGATAATAGTGAACTTTTGTATTTTGTAGTTGTGGTTCTGAGCAGGGCTTAGAACTACATCCAAAATATTTCAGAAGTGAAAAACGAACAAATAATCTTGTGAATGGTTTATTGCATTGTTTAAAGGCTCAGTGCAGTGAAGAAAAAAAAGTGATTTCCGGTGTTTTGTACATATTTCCAGGCTATGAGGTTGGAATAATAAAGTGAAATTGGGAACATTATTATAATCCCCTTTTAGTGTAAGAGCTGTTTGGTGGGATGGAGCGTGGTAAATGAGTTAATAGACGAATAAGAAAGAGATCCAAACCTCTGCATATAACAGCTAGTTTTCCATTTTCCCTTCCCCACACCTCTACAAGACAGTCCTAGCAACATTTTTGCTTGAGAAATAGCTCTTTGCTAAGAAGCTATTTTGGTTTCTTTTTGACCATTTTAAATGAAAACAATCACAGTAAGGTACTTAATTGTAACCCATCAATTCTATGATATTGAGATAAAAATGGCTGCATTGGACCTTTAATGTTTAGCTTTCAGTAGCAGATTCTTTGAGACACAGTGTGTCAACCCTCTTTATTTAAAGCGCCACCAAATGTTTAAGATATTTTTTCCCTTAAATGTCATTATGATGAAGTATTTTGTATCCCATTGGTTTACTGTAGATATTCTGTAGATTACTCAATGAGTTGTGAGATATGTTGAGTGCCTGGATGTACAAGGTAGACCTTCGTCTGACTCGGTTATGACTGAATACAGTCTGACTGGTGTCAAATGACCAAGAACAACTTGTAGCAATAGCTGTATGTGATTTAGTGTTTGCAAACATTCTGATAATTTCACATATAACGAACAAATCTCTATGAACAGAACCAAGACCATATCTATACCTATGGGCTTTGTTGTCAATTCACCATCAGTGACTTCTTACCAGGATCATACTCATTGGGGTGCAATGTAACAGAATGTTCAGATAGATATATATTATGTAGAACAGACACTATTCTCTGTCATATAGAATAGGAAATCATGTTAGCTCTATAGGAAGCATTTCTTTCTGCAACATTCCAGAGCGTTTCACCTCCTGAACGTGTGAAAGATTGTGTGCTCTTCTAATTAAAAAGTATTGTAGTGTTGCACTGCTGTCATAGAATCCACATCAACTGGACTTAGGATACAGCCCAATGGTTATGTACCAATGTGCTGTGCATATTCACGAGCAAAAAATACAATGTAGACCTACTCTTTTTACAGGAAAATGTATGGGTTTGCACAGAAACAATTGCCAAACATGTTGTAATGCTGTGAGCATTTTTCATGTTAACAATTTGAAACCATCCATTTATAATAACAGGGGCGCAACTTTGACTGGGGATGGGGGGAGAGGTCCCCCCTACATTCTGAAATTGCATTTTTGTCCCCCGCTGATGTTATCATTGGAATGGGATTTTAAAAATGAGGCAATGGTGTGCTTTAGGACCATGCAGAAGCCTCCGAGCGGTCAGGTAGGCTGTTTGGAGTGTTTATCCGACTGGATTTAAAAAACATGTATGTCCCCCCACTTCTAAAATCAAAGTTGTTCCACTGTACAGTGATGGAAACACTGTGTAAATATATTTGTACAATGTTTAATACAGGTTGGTGTTAGTGTGAACCAAGTATTGGTGTGAACAATTCTTATTTTAACTGCTGTACCACAATGATGTGTTCATGTTTTATAAGTAGTATTTTCTATGGTGAAATTATTAAAGACATGAAGACATTTGAACCATTGGTATTAGTGAACAAGATACACTTACCGCAGCCAGCCTGTTGCAAACCAGGCATTTAATTCAGTCCAACTTGCTAGTAGCCAGCAAGGATGACACATTTCAATGTTATGAAATCTGGATTTTTTAAAGTGTTTGGTTTGACAAGCTGTGTACTTTATAATACCATTAAATGTATAGACCACAAAAACATAAACACAACATGCAACAATTTCAATGATTTTACTGAGTTACAGTTCATATAAGGAAACCAGTCAATTGAAGTAAATAAATTAGGCTCTAATCTATGGATTTCATATGACTGGGCAAGAACACAGCCATGGGTGGCCTGGGAGGGTATAGGCTCACTGACTTGGGAGCCAGGCCCACTCACTCACTGGAGAACCAGGCCCAGAAAATCAGAATGAGTTTTTCCCCACAATATGGCTTTATTACAGACAGAAATACTCCTCAGCACCGCCTCAGACGATCCCGCAAGTGAAGAAGCCGGATATGGAGGTCCTCGGCTGGCGTGGTTACAAGTGGTCTGCGGTTGTGAGGCCCATTGAACCTACGTGCCAAATTCTATAAAACGACATTGGATGCAGCTTATGGTAGAGAAATGGACATTAAATTCTCTGGCAACAACTTTGGTGGACATTCCTGCAAGCAGCATACCAATTTCATGCTCCCTCAAAACTTGAGATATCTGTGACATTGTGTTGTAAGACAAAACTGCACATTTTAGAGTGGCATTTTATTGTCCCCAGCACAAGGTCCACCTGTGTAATGATCATGCTGTTTAATTAGTTTATTGATATGCCACACCTGTCAGGTGGGTGGATTATCTTGGCAAAGGAGAAATTCTCACTAATAGTGATGTAAACTAATTTCAGCACAACATTTGAGAGAAATAAGCTTTTTGTGCATATGGAAAATATCTGGGATTGTTTATTTCAGCTCATGAAACATGGGACCAACACTTTACATGTTGCGTTTATATTTTCGTCCAGTATAGCATGAGATTTTATTTCTATGGGATAGACATGGGTCATCCGAGAACCACAAATCAAATCAAATCAAATTTTATTTGTCACATACACATGGTTAGCAGATGTTAATGCGAGTGTAGTGAAATGCTTGTGCTTCTAGTTCCGACAATGCAGTGATAACCAACAAGTAATCTAACTAACAATTCCAAAACTACTGTCTTATACACAGTGTAAGGGGATAAAGAATATGTACATAAGGATATATGAATGAGTGATGGTACAGAGCAGCATACAGTAGATGGTATCTAGTACAGTATATACATATGAGATGAGTATGTAGACAAAGTAAACAAAGTGGCATAGTTAAAGTGGCTAGCTCAGTTGGTAGAGCATGGCGCTTGTAACGCCAGGTTAGTGGGTTCGATCCCCGGGACCACCCATACGTAGAATGTATGCACACATGACTGTAAGTCGCTTTGGATAAAAGCGTCTGCTAAATGGCATATATTATTATTATTATTATTACATAAGGATGCAGTCGATGATGTAGAGTACAGTATATACGTATGCATATGAGATGAATAATGTAGGGTAAGTAACATTATATAAGGTAGCATTGTTTAAAGTGGCTAGTGATATATTTACATCATTTCCCATCAATTCCCATTATTAAAGTGGCTGGAGTTGGGTCAGTGTCAATGACAGTGTGTTGGCAGCAGCCACTCAATGTTAGTGGTGGCTGTTTAACAGTCTGATGGCCTTGAGATAGAAGCTGTTTTTCAGTCTCTCGGTCCCAGCTTTGATGCACCTGTACTGACCTCGCCTTCTGGATGATAGCGGGGTGAACAGGCAGTGGTTCAGGTGGTTGATGTCCTTGATGATCTTTATGGCCTTCCTGTAACATCGGGTGGTGTAGGTGTCCTGGAGGGCAGGTAGTTTGCCCCCGGTGATGCGTTGTGCAGACCTCACTACCCTCTGGAGAGCCTTACGGTTGAGGGCGGAGCAGTTGCCGTACCAGGCGGTGATACAGCCCGCCAGGATGCTCTCGATTGTGCATCTGTAGAAGTTTGTGAGTGCTTTTGGTGACAAGCCAAATTTATTCAGCCTCCTCTTCACGACGCTGTCAGTGTGAGTGGACCAATTCAGTTTGTCTGTGATGTGTATGCCGAGGAACTTGCTACCCTCTCCACTACTGTTCCATCGATGTGGATAGGGGGGTGTTCCCTCTGCTGTTTCCTGAAGTCCACAATCATCTCCTTAGTTTTGTTGACGTTGAGTGTGAGGTTATTTTCCTGACACCACACTCCGAGGGCCCTCACCTCCTCCCTGTAGGCAGTCTCGTCGTTGTTGGTAATCAAGCCTACCACTGTTGTGTCGTCCGCAAACTTGATGATTGAGTTGGAGGCGTGCGTGGCCACGCAGTCGTGGGTGAACAGGGAGTACAGGAGAGGGCTCAGAACGCACCCTTGTGGGGCCCCCGTGTTGAGGATCAGCGGGGAGGAGATGTTGTTGCCTACCCTCACCACCTGGGGGCGGCCCGTCAGGAAGTCCAGTACCCAGTTGCACAGGGCGGGGTCGAGACCCAGGGTCTCGAGCTTGATGACGAGCTTGGAGGGTACTATGGTGTTGAATGCCGAGCTGTAGTCGATGAACAGCATTCTCACATAGGTATTCCTCTTGTCCAGGTGGGTTAGGGCAGTGTGCAGTGTGGTTGAGATTGCAACAGTGTGGTTGAGATTGCAGCAGTGTGGTTGAGATTGCAGCAGTGTGGTTGAGATTGCACCTGCATTAAATAGCGTGTTTGTCTGAAGTTAAGCACTTTTTTTTCTCTGTCAAAGACTGGAATGTAGTTTTGTCTTCAGCCTAGTGAGCTGAGGTTTAGGGCTGAATATAACGGGGTCGTTCTTCAAATAGAGTGTCTTTTGAGTCTCTTTGATATTTTAAGTAGACATTTTAAAGCCTGCTATATTAAATGAAGTGCCCTTTAATACAAACCACATGGAAAATGTAATATATCCTATTTTTTATATGAATAAAGATTCGCTAAGGTGCCAAAACACTATATTTTTACATGTTTTTCTGACATATATATATATATATTTTTTTTTTCTTGCATTAGTGATTAATTTACGTTTGTCCCACATTTTAAGGTCAAGCCTGTTATGTAAACTAGACAAATGTTAATATGCTGGAACTATTTATAGTTGCGCAGCGGTCCCGAGTGGCACAGCGGTCCCCAAGTGGTGCGGTGGTCCCTGAGTGGCTCAGCGGTCTAAGGCAATGCATCTCAGTGCTAGAGGTGTCACTACAGACACACTGGTTCGAATCCAGGCTGTATCACAACTGGCTGTGATAGGGAGTCCCATAGGGTGGTGCACAGTTGGACCAGTGTCATCCGGGTTTGGCCGGTGTAGGCTGTCATTGTAAATAAGAATTTGTTCTTAACTGATTTGTCTAGTTAAATAAAGGTTAAATAAAAAATTATTATAAGCTGGTTCTATGGTGTTTTTCTCTTGTTTTGTGGTAGAAAACTGTTAGCGTTGAGCATAACACTTCGAGCACAGATGGGCTAGAAATGTTTCAAGTTTTTTTTTTTGAGCTTGCAGGGGGTTATGGCTGATTTAAGAAAAAAATTGTCAACCCTGTTACTTTAATTGCCATTTTTTAAATGAATTTGACCTCTTGAATAGGGAATGTGAATGTGTGCTCCTTATGACAGAATGATAATATTAGGTGAAATATGTTTTTTTGACAAAATAACACTACGCAAAAGTCACTCTTTTTGTGGAACAATCCAAAGGGTAATATAAACAGGAAAGTGTTCTCTCTCAAATCTCAATACCCAGTAATAGTTCCATACTTCCAATAGCAGGACCACCAAGGTCCACCTTTTCAGTAGAAATACATTTTGTGTATATGAGATTGAGTAGTTAAATTTGTAATATCTGTAGTCTGTTTCAATATCTGTATGGAAATAAAAGCATTTAGTACTATTTTGTGATGATGTGTCGACAATGTGACTCTGCAATATCAAAAATTTACTGACACGTGCTATGGAAATGTACTGACACGTGCTATGGAAATGTACTGACACGTGCTATGGAAATGTACTGACACGTGCTATGGAAATGTACTGACACGTGCTATGGAAATGTACTGACACGTGCTATGGAAATGTACTGACACGTGCTATGGAAATGTACTGACACGTGCTATGGAAATGTACTGACACGTGCTATGGATTTTTTACATTTATTTGTTATTTATTTCACCTTTATTTAACCAGGTAGGCAAGTTGAGAACAACTTCTCATTTACAATTGCGAACTGGCCAAGATAAAGCAAAGTAGTTCGACACATTTAACAACACAGAGTTACACATGGAGTAAAACAAACATACAGTCAATAATACAGTATAAACAAGTCTATATACGGTGTGAGTAAATGAGGTGAGATAAGGCAGGTAAAGGCAAAAAAAGGCCATGGTGGCAAAGTAAATACAATATAGCAAGTAAAACACTGGAATGGTAGATTTGCAGTGGAAGAATGTGCAAAGTAGAAATACAAATAATTGGGTGCAAAGGAGCAAAATAAATAAATAAAATAAATACAGTAGGGAAAGAGGTAGTTGTTTGGGTTAAATTATAGGTGGGCTATGTACAGGTGCAGTAATCTGTGAGCGCGTGCTACAGGTGGGTGATGCTATGGTGACCAGCGAGCTGAGATAAGGGGGGACTTTACCTAGCAGGGTCTTGTAGATGTAATGATCTTCGTCTGTTGTTTGTAGAAAGTCAGACCGAAATGCAGCGTGTAGGTTACTCATGACTTTTAATGAAGCTAATACGGTACATGAAATAACGGAAGAAGAAACCAACAAACGAATGAAACTAATACAGCCTATCTGGTGACTAACACTAAGACAGGTACAATCACCCACGAAATACAACGCGCACTCAGGCTACCTAAATACGGTTCCCAATCCGAGACAACTAGAATCAGCTGACTCCAATTAGGAATCGCCTCAGGCAGCCAAGCCTAACTAGACACACCCCTAATAATACACACTCCCAATTAATACAAACCCTAATACGAAATACAACATATAAACCCATGTCACACCCTGGCCTACCCAAACATATAACAAAAACACAAGATACAATGACCAAGACGTGACAGTAGATGACATGGAGCCAGTGGGTTTGGCGACGAGTATGAAGCGAGGGCCAGCCAACGAGAGATATAAGCTATTTAAATGTACTGACACAAGCTATGGAAATGTACTGACACAAGCTATGGAAATGTACTGACACAAGCTATGGAAATGTACTGACACAAGCTATGGAAATGTACTGACACAAGCTATGGAAATGTACTGGGGTGCTGACTGACATGTACCTAACTTTCCCTTTGTGTAGCTCCCTGTCTCTTTTCCTCCTCAAATATTGATTCTTCACATCATTGGAAAGTGTGAAGTGAGTGAGGACATGCTCCAGACATATCGTACAAGTTTCATATTGGCTGCAGATTCAAGAGAGGAATAGCTGAGTATGCTAAATGTTTTTATTTTCTGAATATGGTCCAATAAAATAATGTTCCCAACATTTATTCGGGCTCAATTCAATTAGTAGCGCTGAAGAATTTCAATAGCACTATGGAGCTGACCTTCAGCATTATGGATTAAATCGAGCCCTTAATTAAAGTAAATTTTACCTGAAAACATTCGATTGATGTATTCCAGGTGACTACCTCATGAAGCTGGTTTAGAGAATGCCAAGAGTGTGCAAAGCTGTCATCAAGGTAAAGGGTGGCTACTTTGAAATAATCTATATTTGGCATTACTGCTATTAGCCCATACAAACACATTGAATAACATAATCATTGCATAGAACAACAGATAGAAAAGGAAGTTTATTCTGAAGTGTTTGTCCTACATTTGAGTGATGTAAGAAAAATCAGGATTTTTTTTTTTTTTTACATGCCTCTCCATATGTACTTCCATAGATGTTTTCAACTTGCCACACCCTGATCTGGTTCACATGTCCTTGTGATTGTCTCCACCCCCTCCAGTGTCGCTTATTATCCCCGGTGTATATATCTCTGTGTTTCCTGTCTCTCTGTGCCAGTTTGTCTTGTTTGCCAAGTCAACCAGCTGGTTTCCTTGCTCCTATTTCTTTCCCCCAGTCTCTGTTTGTTTTTAGTCCTCCTGGTTTCGACCCTTGCCTGTCCTGACTCCGAACCCGTCTGCCTGACCATTCTGCCTGTTCTGACTCCGAACCCACCTGCCTGACCATTCTGCCTGTTCTGACTACCAGCCTGCCTATCCCCTTGTACTGTTTTGGACTCAGATCTGGTTTCTGACCCCTGCCTGGCCTGACCTCGAGACTGCCTATCGTCTGGTACTGTTTGGACTGGTTTATGAACTCTCGCCTATTCCCGACCTGCCTTTGCCTACTCCCTTTGTTATAATAAATATCGGAGCTCTAACATCTGCCTCCTGTGTCTGCATTTGGGTCTCGCCTTGTGCCCTTATACAACTTGTAACAACCAACATGTACTTGTTTGTGAGAGTCTCGCCTTTCAACAGATAGGTCATATTAGTGTGTAGCCTAAACTGTTCGGACACTACAGTTGGTGGATTGGCTGTACCAACTTCAGACGAGTCCCAAGACGCTTGTATGGGTAAAACAGAGAACACCATTGCATTCATGAGTCCCATCTTTCCATAGGGGAGGTAATAATTTTGTAGTCCAAACCGTTCGGATGCTACAGACTATTTTGTGAGAAGACCGATTTTCGTGATTTCTCATGGTCTGACAAACACCCCTCTAGCTCTACCACCTTTCAACGCAGAAGTGAGACATAGGCGGATATGGTGGATTAAACTGACATCTTTTTATGGGGATTAGGACATCGACTTTAGGTGTTTAAATTCACAATTAACCCTGTGTTGTCCGCTGAGCAGTATCCAATACCACACATCGACAACCTTTTCCCTGGCTTAGCTGGGGGTTATAAATTCAGCAAAATCGACCTCTGCCACACCTACTTGCAGATGCATGTGGATGAAAAGTCAAAGGAGCTGCTGACTGTCGTGACAGACAAGGGGCACTTCAGGCAATGGATCAGATCTTGAGTGGCTTGCCAGAAGTACATTGCTGCCTGTATGTCATCCTTGTTACTGGAAAGGACAAAGAGGACCGTCAATTGGATGCGACCTTAAAGAGCTTGAACAATCTCTTGAACACCTTTGTTGGCACAGGGAAGAGAATAATCATTTCTGGCCCACTGCAGTGCTATCGAAGGGTTTAGAATGTTACAGCTGCCTCGCTGCCCTAAACAAGTTCCTGAAGAAACTGCAAAGACAAGAATGTCTTCTTTTGTGACAATTTTTCATTGCTGTGGGAGCAATCAACACTCTTTAAAACTCCTATTATGTTGCTGGTCAATTTGATCCATTTCTACTTTTGAGTTGTCTAAAACATTACTTACATTACTTCTGTAGCTCAGTTGGTAGAGCATGGCGCTTGTAACGCCAGTGTAGTGGGTTCGATTCCCGGGACCACCCATACGTAGAATGTATGCACACATGACTGTAAGTCGCTTTGGATAAAAGCGTCCGCTAAATGGCATATATTATTATTTTATTATTAGAGACACCAGTTCCCATTTGGGAACGCGCCCCCATTTCCCCCCCCCCCCCCAGCTGGAATGTGGCGCAGGGAACGCAAGAAATATTCCTAAAAATATTTAACCTCCACACATTAACAAGTAAAATAGCTCAAATGAAAGATAAACAAGTTGTTTATCTAGCCAGCAAGTCAGATTTCTAAAATGTTTTACGGCGAAAACATAGCACATATTTATGTCAAACCACCACCGCAGACATAGCTCATTAGCATAGCCAAGTAGGAAAAAATATGCAATCAACAAACGCAGGATTAAAAGAAAAATCATTTCACTAACCTTTTGAAATCTTCATCAGATGACAGTAATATAACATGTTACACAGTACATTCATTTTCTTTCAATAATATGCTATATATATCCATAAATCTCTGTTTACAATGATGCATCGTTCAAAAAATGCTACCCAAATGTCCTGAGAAATGACGATAGCCCCGGCAGATAACGTCAGCTAACAAGGAATACACATCATAAACTGTGACTAAATATGCATGTTTTACATATGTATAGCAAGATACATTTCTTCTAAATGCAATTGCATTGTTACATTTAATTTTAACGTTACATTTTGCATTCACTAGACTATAATATGGAGTCGGCGCTCCCACAGTAGCATAATGACTCCTCTATCTTGGAGTCGACAGAAACCCAAAATTAATACATTAAATATTCCCTTACCTTTGTTGTTCTTCCATCAAACGACCTGGAAGGGATTATACTTACCAAACCAGCGTTTAGTTTTCAAGTCTACAAACGTCTTTCGGTTCTCAAAATACCCACATTTTGGTCGAAATTTACGCAAAATTGAAGTAGTTGCGCACCAAAACTTTGAAATTATATATTATATGTCTAGTTAACTTGTCAAACTAACTTCATAATCAAGCTTTAACATGTTATAAAGGTGTACAGCAATTTTGAGAACAAACAGAAACACAGGCACCGTTCAATCGATCTTGGAAGAAAGAGAGGACTTGACCACTGCGCAGAGAAAAGTGACAGCTGTTTTTGATTGACTGGGAGCATACCGCACGTGCTCAAACTCTAGCGAGCGGGCGATTCTCACAATGACAAGCCCCATTGAAAGCTGAGATCACGCTGAACACGTGGAGACTGTTCTGGGAGCGGTAACTGTTTGTGGAGGGTGTCTGTGATGACGTCAAAGGTGGCCCAAGTTTTCAGATGAGAAGAGATAGTTTGGGCGAATGCATATTTTGAGAGTTCTGCTTTACACAGAGACACAATTTAAACGGTTTTAAAAGCTTTAGAGTGTTTTCTATTCAATAATATTTTGTATTTGCATATATTAGCAACTTTTGACAAAAAATAATTAGACAGCAGTAGACAGCCCTATCCCTAAAAGGTTTTAACCTCTCTTTTTCTCCATGAAATTAAATTACTTTTCCTCATTTAGGGTCATGAACCCAACTTCAAAATGTGGACACACTGATGTGTTGTGGAATGTTGTGGGTCATTTTGACCCGGAGGCTTTCACAGTGTATAGATATTTGTACCGGTCCAAAATAAAAAAGTGTCTTCGATGCATTTTGTTTTGACTGGTTCTAGTTGCACTTTTTAAATTATGTTTGAGTGAAAAGGATCTTTCCCAAGCCTCTCCTTTTCAGAGCGAGAGCAGCAGATCTCTGAGCTCCAAACAGAAAATGCTTTGTTTGTGAGAGGAAATATGTTTAACAAATAGTTCTTAAATATTTTTTTGAAATCAAATGTTCTTGTATTTCTTATTTATGACAGGTCTGACAAGACAAAATAAAGTTCTGTCTGTTTTTACTTGATTCTTTGACTGTCTCTTACCCATCCCACAATGGACGTAATTGTTTTACAGAAAAGCACAAGGGATGGGATTCACCCCAACCACAGGGGTTCCAGGATTATCTTCATCAACTGCTTAGAGACTGGGTTTCGTAGCACTCCGGTCCTCCCTGTCACAATCAGCAACAGAGGACATGTAAAACATATTATATCCTGGAGAAATAGAAGTGCAGACAATGTAAGTAACCTAATCTATGTTCCTTCATGCAACAGGTGGGTCTAATCCTGAATGCTGATTGGTTAAAACCACATTCCAGCCAGTGTCTATTCCACAAGTTACCACCAGCTAAATCTATGACTTTAAAATGCCTGTTTACTCTATTCCATCTGCCTGCGCAATGCAGTCTCCTTAAAATCAAATCAAACTTTGTCACATGCACCGAATACAAGTGTAGACCATACCGTGAAATGCTTACTTACAAGCCCTTAACCAACAGTGCAGTACAAGATTCAAGGAGAGTTAAGAAAATATTTACCAAAAAAAGTAAAGTAAAAATAATAAAAAGTAACACAATAAAATAACGGGGGTATATTTGGGGCGGCAGGGTAGCCTAGTGGTTAGAGCGTTGGACTAGTAACCGGAAGGTTGTGAGTTCAAACCCCCCAGCTGACAAGGTACAAATCTGTCGTGGTGGTGGCAGCAACATGCTGTGGGGATGTTTTTCAGCGGCAGGAACTGGGAGACTAGTTAGGATCAAGGGAAAGATTACCACAGCAAAGTACAGAGAGATCCTTGATGAAAACCCACTCCAGAATGCTCCCAACCTCAGACTAGGGCTAAAGTTCACCTTCCAACAGGACAATGATCCTAAGCCCACAGCCAAAACAACTGAGGAGTGGCTATGAAACAAGTCTGTGAATGAGTGGCCCAGCCAGAGCCCAAACTTGAATCGGATCTAACATCTCTGGAGAGACCTGGAAATACAGTGGGGAGGACAAGTATTTGATACACTGCTGATTTTCCTACTTTCAAAGCATGTAGAGGTCTGTCATTTTTATCATAGGTACACTTCAACTGCGAGAGACAGAATCTAAAACAAAAATCCAGACACCTGTTAACCATGTCAGATATAGAGTTGACATGTAATAATGTTGAGTTTGCATCCCAATATTACATCACAGAAGACTGAAATAGAACAAAACCATTTGACATGGAAACACTGGATTTTCTGACCAAAAAATAGGTGTATTAATTATGAAATTATGAAAAAAAATATGACTAACATTCCCTGCATGATGCAACTAGGTTATTAGACTGCAGTAAAGTGATAGACTCTGTAACTGTTCCAAAGTCATAATTTGCCTCATGGTGAAATCCCTGAGCGGTTCCCTTCCTCTACAGCATCTGGGCTAGGAAGGGTGCTCTCAAAGTTCATCAATAAACTAAGGACCCTGGGACAAGGTCTGGATGACGTGGCAGCGTGGTAGGCACAGCTTGTCCCATCAATTTATCACACAAATTGAGGATTAGCTAATAACTACGAAACAAACATTCTGGATAATATAGAGAATCTGAAACTATTTATTGATCAGAATGTTGATGTGCTCGTAAAAGAAACGCATACATGGAAGGGAACAAGAGAAGCCCATTCTACAAACTATCACCCTCAAACACTTACGGAGATCACAAAGATCATGGATACATTAGAACTAGTGGATATATGGAGGCTGAAAAACACTGACCTAGTGAGATATACATGGAGGAGGCTTCATCAAGCTAGCCATCTTCATTACTTCCTAGTCTCGTTCTTGCTGGCATCAAAAGTCAATTTTAAAAAAAAAGTGTTAATAGGAGACCGAAAGTGATCGGACCACCATCTAATTGACCTCCATATAACTCTTATAGAATTTCCACAGGGATATTGGAAATTAAATCAAAACCTATTGGATGACAATTTGTTCTTAACTAAGACAAAATAATTCATAATTGTCTTTTTTTTGTACAACATAGGTACAGCAGATCCCCTTATTGTATGTGACATTTTTTGTATGGGACACTTAGAGGCCATTCAATACAATACTCATCATTAAAACAAAAGCAGTTTAGGTCAAAAGAAACTAGACTAATAAAGGAAATAGAGGAAGTAACAGCGGAGGTAGATGGTAATGGAAACTACTATAGAGGCACAAAATAGGTTAGAGGAAAACCCCAAAAATGGAGGTACTTATTCAAGAATGATCAAGTGTAATGTATTACAGAAATAAAGCGAATTGGATGGAAAATTGGGAAAAATTAATTGTCTTTTTTTTGTACAACATAGGTACAGCAGATCCCCTTATTGTATGGGACATTTTTTGTATGGGACACTTAGAGGCCATTCAATACAATACTCATCATTAAAACAAAAGCAGTTTAGGTCAAAAGAAACTAGACTAATAAAGGAAATAGAGGAAGTAACAGCGGAGGTAGATGGTAATGGAAACTACTATAGAGGCACAAAATAGGTTAGAGGAAAACCCCAAAAATGGAGGTACTTATTCAAGAATGATCAAGTGTAATGTATTACAGAAATAAAGCGAATTGGATGGAAAATTGGGAAAAATTCACAATTTGTCTTGAATCTTCCACACAGATGTTGTACCGAAAATAATTTACAGAAACTCGTTACAAATGATGGAGTTATCCATGATTCACCAAATAATATTTTGAAAGAGGAAGCAAAGTATTTGAAACATCTTTTCAGTCTCCTCCATTTCCACTGAATGATGTTAACTGTAAGGACTTCTTACATAATAATAATAATAATCATCATTTTATGTGTATTATTATTATTATTAACAAATTTACAGAAATACTGCTGTGAAGGCTAACTTACAGAATTGGAACTTTGTGAGGCAAAATATCTGGAAAAACAACAGGGCTTAACGGTATACCAGTAGAGTAGAGTAGATATACCAGTATATCAGACCTTTTTTGATGTTCTCAAAGATCCATTATTAGCATGTTTCAATTACTCTTATACAAATGGTAGACTTTCAGGTACTCAACAAGAAGGTCTGATTTCATTACTACTAAAACAGGACCCAGGTGGTAAATATAAAGATCTAGTCCATTTAAAAAACTGGAGGCCACTAAACACTTCAATGTTGTGATGCAAAAATACTGGCGAAATGCTTAGCATATAGAATAAAAAAGGTTATACCAGATATTGTTCATCCTGATCAAACAGGTTTTTTACATGAACGATATATTGGAGATAATATTCGACAATTACTTGAAACAATTGAACATTATGCAACGTTGAAGATACTAGGTCTGGTCTTCATAGCAGATTTTGAAAAGGTGTTTGATAAAGTACGATTAGAAATTATATATAAATGCTTGGAATACTTTAATTTTGGTGAATCTCTTATACAGTGGGTTATAGTTATGTACAGCAACCCCAGATGTAAAATAGTAAACAATGGTTACTTCTCAGAAAGGATTGAGCTTTTAAGAGGAGTAAAACAAGGCTGTCTGTTGTCTCCATATCTATTTATTATGGCCATTGAAATGATAGCTATTACAATTAGATCCAAAAAGAACATCAAGGGGTTAGATATCCAGGGGATAAAAACAAAAGTGTCACTGTATGCTGATGACTCTAGTTGTTTCTTAAGTCTGCAATCTGGATCCCTGCATAGTCATCAAATCAAATCAAAACAAATGTATTTATATCAGCTGATATCTCAAAGTGCTGTACAGAAACCCAGCCTAAAACCCCAAACAGCAAGCAATGCAGGTGTAGAAGCACCTGCATTGAGCATAGTCTCATTGAAGATCTTGATCACTTTTCTAGCCTCTCTGGATTAAAACCTAATTATGACAAGATTGCCATGTTACGTATTGTATCGTAAAAAAAAATACAGTATTTACACTACCTTGTAGTTTACCAATAAAATGGGCGGATGGTGAAGTATACATACTTGGTATTCACATCTCAAAAAATATAAATTAACTTACCACAAATTATCTCAATAGAAAGTTAGCAAAAATAGATAAGATTTTGCAACCTTGGAGAGGTAAATACCAAAAATTACATTGATTAACTCTTTGGTCCTATCACAGTTTACTTACTTACTAATGGCATTGCCTACTCTCGATGATTCCTTTTTAAAATCATATGAGCAAAAAACATATCATTTTATTTGGAATGCTAAGCCAGACAAAATTAACATGCCTATTAATGAGTTTGGGGGACTAAAATGATTAAATATTAAAGCTTTAAACCTCTCACTAAAGCTTCACTCATACATAAATGATACTTAAACCCCAAATGGTTCTCCACTAGATTATTAAGAAAAGCTCATCCTCTGTTCAAAAATAGCTTTTTTGCCTTTATACAGATTACAACTTCTCATTTCCGACTAATTGAAAATGAAATTTTGTTTAAAGTATAGCTCTTTCTTAAACAGGCCACACAAAGCTGGTTACAATTTCAGTTTTAACCTCCAGAAAAGAGGACAAATATTACAACAAATGTTAAGGTTAAACTCAAATATACCAATTGATAAAAAAAAACATTCTTTATGGAATTATTATTTTTTAAATTGTATTATATTTATTATTAATATTATTAATAGAAATGGAGGAGTTATGCAATTATTGAATATATGGGAATATCTGCTCAATCCAAATGTACAAGTAAAACTGATTGCAGCACTAACACAAAAATGGAGGAGGCAAGTGGAAAAAAGAAAAGGTAGGGAACTTGTTTGCCTGCCATATATTAAAGATACAAATTGGCTGAAAGGAATTGGCATAAATAGAAAAATATACCAGTTTAATCTGAGGACAAAAATGTTGACAGCTGCGCCATACAGGTTGAAAAATAAATGGGAGGAGATTTTCAATGTACCAATTCCACGACACATGGTTTATGAACTGGTACAAAAAACTACACTTGACTCAACACTTAGAGTTTGTCTATTTAAATGATTATATACAATTCTTGCCACCAACAGAATACTATATATATGGGCTATACAACAATCTCAGCTCTGTAGACTTTGTTACGAAAAGACAGAATCAATAGATCACTTATTCTGGTATTGCCCCTATGTAGCTTATTTCTGGTCACAGCTTCAGGAATGGTTTAAAAATCACAACAAGCACTTAAAATGAACCTTACAAATAACCGTGTTGGGCGATCTGGAAAGCCATAGGCAGTCAATAAATAATATAATAATACTTGTAGGAAATGTTTTCATCTTTAGCTCACAGTCTGTGGATAATATATGATTAGAAAGTTTCAAACATTTTGTGAAACATCACAGCGCAATTGAAAAATATATGGCACATGGAAACCAAACAAGGGCGGTCTATGGTGATAGGTGGGATGGGCTGAGAGTGGCTGAGGTCTATGGTGATAGGTGGCATGGGCTGAGAGTGGCTGAGGTCTATGGTGATAGGTGGGATGGGCTGAGAGTGGCTGAGGTCTATGGTGATAGGTGGGATGGGCTGAGAGTGGCTGAGGTCTATGGTGATAGGTGGGATGGGCTGAGAGTGGCTGAGGTCTATGGTGATAGGTGGGATGGGCTGAGAGTGGCTGAGGTCTATGGTGATAGGTGGGATGGGCTGAGAGTGGCTGAGTTCTATGGTGATAGGTGGGATGGGCTGAGAGTGGCTGAGGTCTATGGTGATAGGTGGCATGGGCTGAGAGTGGCTGAGGTCTATGGTGATAGGTGGGATGGGCTGAGAGTGGCTGAGGTCTATGGTGATAGGTGGGATGGGCTGAGAGTGGCTGAGGTCTATGGTGATAGGTGGGATGGGCTGAGAGTGGCTGAGGTCTATGGTGATAGGTGGGATGGGCTGTACAACGGTTTGATTTGTTTGATCGTAGCTAGCTACATAGCTAGCTACATAGCCGTCTTTGTATCAAAGATAATTGTGTAGCCTAGAGCGATTGTCTAGGTTAGCTAGCCAGCTATTGTCGTTCTTTTACGCAACGTAACGTAAACAACACTACTAGCTAGCCAGCTAGCCCCCGAATTGCAGCACTGTAGAAACTATTACACTCAACGGAACGACTTGATTAGTGTAGTGTCAACAACGCACCCACTGCCAGCTAGCCTACTTCAGCAGTACTGTATCATTTTAATCATTTTAGTCAATAAGATTCTTGCTACGTAGCTTAACTTTCTGAACATTCGAGACGTGTAGTCCACTTGTCATTCCAATCTCCTTTGCATTAGCGTAGCCTCTTCTGTAGCCTGTTAACTATGTGTCTGTTTATCCCTGTTCTCTCCTCTCTGCACAGACCATACAAACGCTCCACACCGCGTGGCCGCGGCCACCCTAATCTGGTGGTCCCAGCGCGCACGACCCACGTGGAGTTCCAGGTCTCCGGTAGCCTCTGGAATTGCCGATCTGCGGTCAACAAGGCAGAGTTCATCTCAGCCTATGCCTCCCTCCAGTCCCTCGACTTCTTGGCACTAACGGAAACATGGATCACCACAGACAACACTGCTACTCCTACTGCTCTCTCTTTGTCCGCCCACGTGTTCTCGCACACCCCGAGAGCTTCTGGTCAGCGGGGTGGTGGCACCGGGATCCTCATCTCTCCCAAGTGGTCATTCTCTCTTTCTCCCCTTACCCATCTGTCTATCGCCTCCTTTGAATTCCATGCTGTCACAGTTACCAGCCCTTTCAAGCTTAACATCCTTATCATTTATCGCCCTCCAGGTTCCCTCGGAGAGTTCATCAATGAGCTTGATGCCTTGATAAGCTCCTTTCCTGAGGACGGCTCACCTCTCACAGTTCTGGGCGACTTTAACCTCCCCACGTCTACCTTTGACTCATTCCTCTCTGCCTCCTTCTTTCCACTCCTCTCCTCTTTTGACCTCACCCTCTCACCCTCCCCCCCTACTCACAAGGCAGGCAATACGCTCGACTTCATCTTTACTAGATGCTGTTCTTCCACTAACCTCATTGCAACTCCCCTCCAAGTCTCCGACCACTACCTTGTATCCTTTTCCCTCTCGCTCTCATCCAACACCTCCCACACTGCCCCTACTCGGATGGTATCGCGCCGTCCCAACCTTCGCTCTCTCTCCCCCGCTACTCTCTCCTCTTCCATGCTATCATCTCTTCCCTCCGCTCAAACCTTCTCCAACCTATCTCCTGATTCTGCCTCCTCAACCCTCCTCTCCTCCCTTTCTGCATCCTTTGACTCTCTATGTCCCCTATCCTCCAGGCCGGCTCGGTCCTCCCCTCCCGCTCCGTGGCTCGATGACTCATTGCGAGCTCACAGAACAGGGCTCCGGGCAGCCGAGCGGAAATGGAGGAAAACTCGCCTCCCTGCGGACCTGGCATCCTTTCACTCCCTCCTCTCTACATTTTCCTCCTCTGTCTCTGCTGCTAAAGCCACTTTCTACCACGCTAAATTCCAAGCATCTGCCTCTAACCCTAGGAAGCTCTTTGCCACCTTCTCCTCCCTCCTGAATCCTCCTCCCCCTCCCCCCTCCTCCCTCTCTGCAGACGACTTCGTCAACCATTTTGAAAAGAAGGTCGACGACATCCGATCCTCGTTTGCTAAGTCAAACGACACCGCTGGTTCTGCTCACACTGCCCTACCCTGTGCTCTGACCTCTTTCTCCCCTCTCTCTCCAGATGAAATCTCGCGTCTTGTGACGGCCGGCCGCCCAACAACCTGCCCGCTTGACCCTATCCCCTCCCCTCTTCTCCAGACCATTTCCGGAGACCTCCTCCCTTACCTCACCTCGCTCATCAACTCATCACTGACCGCTGGCTACGTCCCTTCCGTCTTCAAGAGAGCGAGAGTTGCACCCCTTCTGAAAAACCCACACTCGATCCCTCCGATGTCAACAATTACAGACCAGTATCCCTTCTTTCTTTTCTCTCCAAAACTCTTGAACGTGCCGTCCTTGGCCAGCTCTCCCGCTATCCCTCTCTGAATGACCTTCTTGATCCAAATCAGTCAGGTTTCAAGACTAGTCATTCAACTGAGACTGCTCTCCTCTGTATCACGGGGGCGCTCCGCACTGCTAAAGCTAACTCTCTCTCCTCTGCTCTCATCCTTCTAGATCTATCGGCTGCCTTCGATACTGTGAACCATCAGATCCTCCTCTCCACCCTCTCCGAGTTGGGCATCTCCGGCGCGGCTCACGCTTGGATTGCGTCCTACCTGACAGGTCGCTCCTACCAGGTGGCGTGGCGAGAATCTGTCTCCTCACCACGCGCTCTCACCACTGGTGTCCCCCAGGGCTCTGTTCTAGGCCCTCTCCTATTCTCGCTATACACCAAGTCACTTGGCTCTGTCATAACCTCACATGGTCTCTCCTATCATTGCTATGCAGATGACACACAACTAATCTTCTCCTTTCCCCCTTCTGACGACCAGGTGGCGAATCGCATCTCTGCATGTCTGGCAGACATATCAGTGTGGATGACGGATCACCACCTCAAGCTGAACCTCGGCAAGACGGAGCTGCTCTTCCTCCCGGGGAAGGACTGCCCGTTCCATGATCTCGCCATCACGGTTGACAACTCCATTGTGTCCTCCTCCCAGAGCGCTAAGAACCTTGGTGTGATCCTGGACAACACCCTGTCGTTCTCAACCAACATCAAGGCGGTGGCCCGTTCCTGTAGGTTCATGCTCTACAACATCCGCAGAGTACGACCCTGCCTCACACAGGAAGCGGCGCAGGTCCTAATCCAGGCACTTGTCATCTCCCGTCTGGATTACTGCAACTCGCTGTTGGCTGGGCTCCCTGCCTGTGCCATTAAACCCCTTCAACTCATCCAGAACGCCGCAGCCCGTCTGGTGTTCAACCTTCCCAAGTTCTCTCACGTCACCCCGCTCCTCCGTTCTCTCCACTGGCTTCCAGTCGAAGCTCGCATCCGCTACAAGACCATGGTGCTTGCCTACGGAGCTGTGAGGGGAACGGCACCTCAGTACCTCCAGGCTCTGATCAGGCCCTACACCCAAACAAGGGCACTGCGTTCATCCACCTCTGGCCTGCTCGCCTCCCTACCACTGAGGAAGTACAGCTCCCGCTCAGCCCAGTCAAAACTGTTCGCTGCTCTGGCCCCCCAATGGTGGAACAAACTCCCTCACGACGCCAGGACAGCGGAGTCAATCACCACCTTCCGGAGACACCTGAAACCCCACCTCTTTAAGGAATACCTAGGATAGGATAAGTATTCCCTCTCCCCCCCCCTTTAAGATTTAGATGCACTATTGTAAGTGACTGTTCCACTGGATGTCATAAGGTGAATGCACCAATTTGTAATTCGCTCTGGATAAGAGCGTCTGCTAAATGACTTAAATGTAAATGTAATGTAATGTAATGGATGGGCTGAGAGTGGCTGAGGTCTATGGTGATAGGTGGGATGGGCTGAGAGTGGCTGAGGTCTATGGTGATAGGTGGGATGGGCTGAGAGTGGCTGAGTTCTATGGTGATAGGTGGGATGGGCTGAGAGTGGCTGAGGTCTATGGTGATAGGTGGGATGGGCTGAGAGTGGCTGAGGTCTATGGTGATAGGTGGGATGGGCTGAGAGTGGCTGAGGTCTATGGTGATAGGTGGGATGGGCTGAGAGTGGCTGAGGTCTATGGTGATAGGTGGGATGGGCTGAGAGTGGCTGAGGTCTATGGTGATAGGTGGGATGGGCTGAGAGTGGCTGAGGTCTATGGTGATAGGTGGGATGGGCTGAGAGTGGCTGAGGTCTATGGTGATAGGTGGGATGGGCTGAGAGTGGCTGAGGTCTATGGTGATAGGTGGGATGGGCTGAGAGTGGCTGAGGTCTATGGTGATAGGTGGGATGGGCTGAGAGTGGCTGAGGTCTATGGTGATAGGTGGGATGGGCTGAGAGTGGCTGAGGTCTATGGTGATAGGTGGGATGGGCTGAGAGTGGCTGAGGTCTATGGTGATAGGTGGGATGGGCTGAGAGTGGCTGAGGTCTATGGTGATAGGTGGGATGGGCTGAGAGTGGCTGAGGTCTATGGTGATAGGTGGGATGGGCTGAGAGTGGCTGAGGTCTATGGTGATAGGTGGGATGGGCTGAGAGTGGCTGAGGTCTATGGTGATAGGTGGGATGGGCTGAGAGTGGCTGAGGTCTATGGTGATAGGTGGGATGGGCTGAGAGTGGCTGAGGTCTATGGTGATAGGTGGGATGGGCTGAGGGTTGGGAGTAAAACGTTTGTTTGGTAATGTATTGTTGTTATATATAAAAGTACCATGTATGTAAAATGTCTATGTAAAATGTATAGATAAAATTTATGTATATTTAGCATAAAAGCTAAGATATTTGTCCTCCAAACGGGGTGCTGGAGATCTGTATCTTTGTGGTGACTGTGTGTATTGATACACCATCCAAAGTACAAATGGCTTCACCATGCTCAAAATAATATTCAATGTCTGTTTTTTTCCCCTCATCTACCAATAGGTGCACTTGTTATTTATTGGGCTATGTAAATATCAAACTGTGTAGTTTGCAGTACCATTGTTAAAAAATATATTTTTATTTAACCTTTATTTAACTAGGCAAGTCAGTTACGTAGAATGTATGCACACATGACTGTAAGTCGCTTTGGATAAAAGCGTCTGCTAAATGGCATATATTATTATTATTATTATTATTAGTTAAGAGCAAATTCTTATTTACAATGACAGCCTACCCAGCCAAACCCTAACCTGGACGACGCTGGGCCAATTGTGTGCCACCCTATGATACTCCCAATAACGTCCGGTTGTGAAACAGCCTGGAATCGAACCAGAGTCTGTAGTGACGTCTCTAGCACTGAGTAGTGCCTTAGACCCCACCCCTCAGGAGCCCCAATATGCATGTTTAGTTATATTCTTCTATAGAAACCACAAAAATCACTTTGTGTGTGTGTGTGTGTGTGTGTGTGTGTGTGTGTGTGTGTGTGTGTGTGTGTGTGTGTGTGTGTGTGTGTGTGTGTGTGTGTGTGTGTGTGTTTTGACTAAGAGAATAAAACTCTGGACATGGACACATCTGCCTGGTTCTTTCCGGACATCTTGTAGTGTGTCAGACCAAAGTAGAATCAGCGGGTGAGGGCTCAGAAGCCAACTGCTCAGACGCTCCAGATGTCTGTTTTAACACAGGTACACAGCGAGAGCGACACCAGCAGCTAGCTAGTTAAGACAACCGGAGTGTCGTTCGCCCCCGCCTGCCGCACTCTGCTATCTAGCAGTTTTAACGTTACGGCAAGGGCAGGTGCTCGGCAGGCGGGAGCAAATGACACTGTGCGCTAGCTAGTACTCCAGTAACGTTACACAGGCGTTCTGTTAACGTTACGGCGAGAGCATCTGTGTCTTGTTTATCACAGCTTGGATAAAGAGAAGGGTGAGGTGCCTGGTATATCTGTTACATCTGCTATCCTACTCCTCAGCAGATAAAACATTACACATTAAAGTTAGTCTCAGCAATGTGACATAGATGCAGAAAAATAAACAGCATAGTGGGTCAATTTCCGCAACAACTCAAAGAGAGTGTTGAAACGCAAGGCTCAACTTCCACGCTGCGAAGGGAACCTGTGCACATGCAGATACTGTGTGACTGTGTGAGAGCGATGTCTTGCATCTCACTCTTCTCAATCAATATCTGCGGTCCTGCTAATGGCAAAATCATTTTCGCTGTCTGCGTTTAATTATACTACAATGACCGCAACGCCGAAACACTATTGACTCTGCAACACAGTATCACATACTGTGAAATATACAAATGACTTATTCAACATTTGTAACAGTCACACGAAAAAGTATAGCCCACTACCTTTGAAATGCAATGCAAACTAAATTGTGTGGCGGACACCATTTAAAATATATATATATATATATATATATATAAAAATATTTGTGATAGTTGGTTGACATTTCAAGGGAAAAGCACGTTAAAATTCAAGAGAACATTCTGATGAGATTGATCACTCAATATGAAAATGGACTGTTAAATGTGACCTTTCAGGTATTTTAAATGTCTCTAATGTGTACTTGTCAATGTTTCTTAATGTCTAATGTATTTTCTGTTAAGTGTCAGACCCCAGGTAGACTAGCTTTCGTCATGGGGTCAGCTAATGTGGATCCTAATCAAATCAACATACTGACATACTGTGCCTCAGTGCATCATAGATGGAGGGAATAACACCAAGAGCAGGCTGTATATGCACATCCTCAAACTAAAGTATGAACATTTTGTTCAAAAATTAAACTACTTTCTGTTGTGTACCAGCACTGGTAAGGGTGGGTACCACTTTGTGGCACTATGCCACCTAGGGAAAAACTTCCAAGAAAAGGGCAGTTCTGTTGTTTTCTGAAAAGAAATCAGACAATGATTAACCATTATCTAATAAAGAATACACTTGCTCAAATGGACTGCTACACACATACATAAACTACCCCCTAAAGGAAATGGATTTTTATTACAAGTACCAATAGTATTTTCCATATTGTCACTTAAATCTTAACTAAACCAGAAAACACTATGGACAATAAATATGCTACATTTTGTGTAAAATAACAATTTCTATAGAACAATATTAGGAAATGGAACAGAATGACTGATGACACATTTATTACACATTCTTGGACACAATGTTTTAAGTGACAAAAAAAACACAATAACAAATTAAAATCCTGGAAAATAACACCCCCAAATTAAATCCTCCGATAAACAAAACAAGTGACAATAATATAGGCCTAGAAAACAATTAAAACTGGTCCAGCTTGTTTTCTTATTACTGCATTGAGCCAACAGTAGCAACCCATTTCCATTGGTAAAGCAGTCAAACCAAAAATATTTGTCTAAAACCGCTCAAACATGACTCAGCTTAAATAGCACATCTTTCTTACAAGCATACAATGATTTGTCATTACATGAAATTGTATCTAGGTTAACATGGCACCTAAATCATCTGTTTAAAAACCCAGAACAGCAAGAGACACTATGCTGGCTGATTCTTGTATTTGATAGGCTTATGGCTGATAATGCACAGCGGAATGTACTGTTGTCCATTTGCATGGCATCCTATGTATACCAAGGGTTATAGCTACAGCAAATGAGCCATTTGAGAAGCATAATAACCAACTTATGCTTCATCATAGTAACCATACCCCGATGTATTATTGGACCACTACATTTAAAGGACATACATATTCTCATTGTCGTTTTGTACCACTACAGTTGAAGTGGAAAGACACATAAGCGGCAATATAATCAATTTAATATTACATACTTAAACATTCTCAGATCAGCAGGTGCCACTCTAACAGCAGGTAAAGTAAGTGTGATCCTGTAATGATTATGTACACTTTACACCAGGGTTGGGCTCAATTTAATTTCAATTCAGGAAGTAAACTGAAATTCCTATTCCAATTAAACATGTTCTCAATGCTTTTCAATGAGAATACAATTGTGAATTGGATTTTACTTCCTGAATTGAATTTATATGGAATTGGCCCCAATCCTGCTACTAAACACCATCTCTTACCTGTCGTAAGGCAGCATAATTTGACTTGGGGCTAGTGCTACAGAACAGCCAGTAATCAAAGGAGAAATAATATAGAGAAAGATTGTGTAAGAGAGAGCAACAGTTCACATTTCCATCCAGAGACACACTAAAACAAAGAAATTGTCATTGAGTGGCAATTGTCATTAAGTGGCATTTAAAATCCCCAATGCCCCATGAGACTTTGGTTCGTTTAAATGCCCAGTTCAGTCAAAAACTATATTTTCCCATGATTAATATATATTACCAGGTTGGAATAACACTGTGAAATAATAATGCTCTTCTAGTGTTAGAAAAGACCGCCTGAAACTTCAGCCTGTTTTGGTGGGATGGAGTTTTGAACTGCCTGGTGACATCACCCGACGGTAAAAATGAGTTAATATATTAATAAGAAAGATTTCCAAACCTCTCTGCCCATAACATATAGTTCAGTTTACACCTCCCCTAAACCATTCCCAGAGAATTATTTTCTTTTTGACCATTTTAATTGAAAACAATAACAGTAAGGTACTTAGCGGTTACCCAGAAATGATTTGATATGGATATAAAAATGGCCGTATTTGGACCTTTAAATCCATGCTTCATTATTAGCCTAGGTCTGGGCCTCGCAGTCTACTGGTCAAAGACAGATCCTACTCACTATAGTATATAGTTTGATGCTCTCTCACACCTTTTAGTTGTCAGAAACTAATGCGGATTTGTCTTTCCAGCTGTTTCATGAAGCTTTCCATCCCTGGGAAGACTAGACTGCCAGACAGACAAACATTCCTCTCGTCACATCTCAGAGGAATCCTCATGTGAAACCCTTTGAGGGTCTGTCTGTGCACTCAGAAGTGCAGTGATTGAGAATAGTATGGCCAGTTACAATGGCATTAATGGTGGTGGGACACCATAACTAAAGTTCCCTATTGAAAGTTTGGCCCATTCTCTCCCCAACTATTGGCCAGCTAGAAAATTCTCTCCCCAATCACTGGCCAGCTAGCACGTTCTCTTCCTGCCTATTGGCCAGCTAGCACATTCTCTCCATGACTATCGGTGAGCTAGTTTTGGGATCATGGCTTGGGCTGGGCCGTCAGACAGCTGACATATTGGGTGCCAGTGGCTATCACACTAAGACACCACGTTCAGATCGACCCTTCAGGGGCAATGACACAAACAATATGGCAACCAACAGAGAAAATATGATATGATGTAGTTAGAAGGCGACAAATCAACAAAAACAATGACAAAAAGGGCAAGATTTTTGAAAAAGTAGTTCCTGTGTCAAGGTTGCTATGGCAACAACAGCAGTGCCAGTGTCCGTTCATATGCATTCCGTGCAGAGGGGTAACTGTGTTACCGTAGTGGGGTATTGTATCATAAAATCAGACAGTTTTCAGCTTATACAGTCAGTCTATGGACAAGGTTAGGGATCTTCCCCAGCCCAAACAACCTGCTTAGTGGTGTGGACAGCAGCAGGCCAGTGTAGAGCGAGTCCCTGTATGCAGAGGGGTAACTGTGTTACCGTAGTGGGGTATTGTAGTGGGGTATTGTATCATAAAATCAGACAGTTTTCAGCTTATACAGTCAGTCTATGGACAAGGTTAGGGATCTTCCCCAGCCCAAACAACCTGCTTAGTGGTGTGGACAGCAGCAGGCCAGTGTAGAGCGAGTCCCTGTATGCTTCACAGCCCTACATCATACACCTGGCCTTTCTCTCACCCCATCCTCCTCCTCCTCTTCCTCATGCCGTTGGCTCAGTAATCAGTACAGGCTCCAGGCCCGCTGATCCTGAGGGTACGATGATGAAGAAGAGTGGGATGAAGAGGAAGAGGAGAAGTCTGTGGGGCGTAGCTGCTTTCCACACGCACACATTCAGTCCATCTTCTCCTTCTGGACCAGCTTGGGCGAGTCTACAAACTCCCGACCGTTGAAGAGGATGACGCCGGCCGTCACGAAGCTAGCTGTGCCCCAGAACAGCACATACGCCAGGGTCTCCGTCCACGTGTCACCTGAGGGGGGGACGAAAACACACACACACACACTGAGGGTCACTACGGATAATAACTATGTACCGAAAAAGTTCCCATTGATAGCACATACTTGCCTAGTCAGTACCAGTTCAGTACAAGTAGAAACAGTATTGTAAAATTAAGTCCTGCAAAATGTGTTTATGGACAAAATCTTAACTTGAGATCGGTGCAGGTATAACTAGAATTTTCAAATAAATTCCATGCCCCTATTAGGATTCAATGCAGAATTGACAAGGGAGTCCACTGCTGTCTTACCAGCCATGAGGAGGCAGATGATACACATGGAGAATGCCACAACCATGATAATGGGCAACTAGAGGGGGAGAGGGGAAACAGGAGTTAAATAAGATAACGGAATCTCAATCTACCGCTTGTGACTGAAACCAACACATATTGTAGCCTATCAGTATACATAGCACTGATCAAGCCTAGCCAATCAGATCTCACCGTGAGGAACTTCCAATCTTTGGTCTCGTGAAGGGGTGTGGTCATGTCTGCCTCATCAATGGCATAGTTACCCAGGAACAGATCAATAGAGTCCTGATGATCAGGAGAGATGTCTCAATTATCAGTTACCACACACGTCAATAATTTACAAAACATGACTAATAAATGGCACATGCACAGTAGACACACACACACACCTGTCTGAAGCCGTCTGAAAAGTTGTTCTTGTAGTATCTGATCATGGAGTTCCAGCCGTCCATCACCAGCCCCCATTGTGTCCTCTTCCCTGTTCTGAGACATGAGCAACGCTTCAGTCATCCCTGTCATAATCATCTCTCACACATACTACAAATAATCATCATCATCCTCCACCCTTTCATTGAGCACACTCTTACTCAGAGTTGTCTTCCTGGTTATCACAAAAATCACAAGCAGAAAATCCCTGTTCTTAGGGCACCAACATCCAGTAGGATGTTTTGATGTAGTTGATAGCCAATAATGCATGGCCAACTTCATGGGTGTGACTGACAGTGGGATGGTACTGTGACAGCAGAAAGACAACTAGTTCTCAGTCATTGTATAATGGACAAGTTCTATTGGAATCCATAATATCCTCCTAAAGCCAGGTGAACTCAGTGACTTCCTGATGGAATGGAGTACGTTTCTATGAAGAGAGCTAGTCCTGTGCCTTAGTTTGCTAATCACCAGAATAGCAAGAAACACGTGAGCCCTTCTCTCTCACCTTGTGAAGTCTGTCTTCAAGGCCCCTGTGCCAGCATACTGCTTGGCACACGCATTGGCATTGTCTGCCCACGCTGCAGCGAGCAAGGGTGAAAGAGGGAGAGGAAGAAAGAGAAGAAAAAACAGATTTAGTCAGTGGAAAACGGGGAGGATTTCAATCATGTTAAACCAAAGTGTTGGAATAATCTCATAAGGAAGACAATGCTGTGCTCGTGCTGGCAGAGAGTGCTGGTACGAAAGTGTGCAGATTTCAGCTGAGGATCACCATTTTTGTAGATCTTCTCGAAGTCGGCCTGATCTTCAATCCTCTGGCCCATGTGGAGAACTCCCAGTCGCTGCAGATAAACAAAGATGTGTGGTGAGATACTGCAGTGGCCTGACTACAGGGGGCAAGGTGGAACCAAGATGGTCGCCTGACCACAGGGGGCAAGGTGGAACCAAGATGGTCGCCATCAGATTCAGCACTGTTGTTTACCCAAAAGACCTTGATGCAACTTCACCTTCGTCACCCTGTGGGTCAACTAGCAGCCTTACTACACTATTAATACATGTTTCAATGACAGTTTAACCCACAGTGCTAAAACAGTTTAGGAAAAAACACAATGGTACCTGAAGTATTTATTTTACCTGGGTGAGATGAGACCTGACCTTTTCACAGCCCACATAGGGTCAGATAACTAAACAGCCCACAGTCAAAGTCCATAGAGACAGCAGTCAGAGGCCTTCAACATAGAGTTTGGGTTTTCCCCGTCTGTTATGTCTGTTTGTTGCTCATTTGCAAATATGGGTCAAGTGAGTCAAGGTAATGTAAGTTGTGAAACGTATGACTTTGTCAAGTCAAAAGGTCTATGTTAGGTCAAAATGGACGAGCTCCTCATAAAATGTAGTTTCCATTAAGATTTTTACCATTGTTTTTACAGAATGTAAAAAGGGGAGGCTAGGTCTACACCTTTATTGAACAGTAAAACTAAAACTCCTGAGGTAGAACACGGAGGAACATGACATTACTCATTATGTCAAAGACACAGAAAGAGTGAGTCTAGATGTGGTGAACGTTTATAGATCAGGAATGTGAAACTCATTCCATGGACAGCCTAGTGTCGGCTGGTTTTAGCTTTTTCCTTTCAATTAAGACCTAGACAACCAGGTGAGGAGAGTTCATTACTAATCAGAGACCTAAATTCATCAATCAAGTACGAGGGATTAGAGAACCCGCTGCCACTTGGCCCTCCGTGGAATGAGTTTGACACCTGTAGTTAAGATGGAAATGGTAGAAGTGTCTAGAACTAGTGGGAGTGTCTATATATTGGACATGTCTGATTGGTGGTTCCTACCTCCAGCTGTGACTGCAGTGAGCGTCGTGCCAGCAGACTCTGGATGACGTTGGTACGGTCCAGACAGTCCATGCAGTTACTGCGGAACATCCCTTCCTGTTGCACCAGAACGTTCCCATCCACATCAACCAGGAAGTACCTGACCAACCAATCAAACAATTTGATTCCTATTTGATTTTACAATAACATTTGTCCCAAAACAAAATCAGCAAACCACAGACGGAGATGAACACAAAGTACACAAACTCATCTCACCGGCCATGCAGACTAAATACCTACCCATACTCGTCCTGCATCTCTGTCACCATATCGACTAAGATCTGCAGGCGATGCCACCTCATCCGACTGCATTCCTTGTGGAAGTCAAACGCTATGTACCTAGAGGTGCACGGTACAGGGAGAAAGGTATGTCAAATCCAATTAAATCATTTTCCTTAAGGGGTTATTTGGAGTTCTATGGCTTTAGACAGAATGTTCACCCCTAAAAAAAATATAAAAAATACATGAATGACGTTAGAAGAAGACGGGCATAGTGGGATCAGAATGAATGATGGGGAAAAGCTATAGTCCTTACTTGACCATGCCATTGCCCAAGCTGGACACCATTTTGTCAAAGGCCTGTTCCAATTGCTTCTCTGAGCCTTTCTGGTCGATCAGATTTAAAATCACTTGCTTTCCATAAATGATGATCTGCGAGTCAAAATGCCTTTGGAAGCCATCCAGCTGTGAAAGCAGGACAATAAAGGTAAGAAAGACTTGACTCAGTATAGTAATACTCAATATCACATACCTCTACTGTTTTAAATGACTACTACTACTGTACATTGAAATGTTTTTACATTTAAACATTGAATATGAAAAATGATATGAATATTTTAACAGGTAGCTTACATGGTTGATGGTTTTACTGATCTGAGGTTTTGGTTTGTACTTGAGGTTGGGTCTTTGGGACCAGTAGAAGGGGATGGAGCCTCGGGTCTGTACGAATGAGGCCTTGCCCCCGCTGTACTGGACAATCTGCTCTGTCTCCACAAAGTTAGCTGCATGACCCTCTGAGTCAATGCCTGATGGACCAAATAGACATTATGTAATGATCTGTCTGAACGAGGAGTGTTTGACAGTAAAAATATAAAGAAGTGGACAGGCCAATATTATCTGCAAAGGGCTGGATTGTGTGCAGGGTTTTGTTCCAACCCAGCTGTAAAAAAACCTGATTCCAATAATCAAAATATTGATTGAAGACCCAGTTAGCATATAATATTCTGAGAACCATGTTTCTTGGAGCTTAGCGAGAGTGTGGATGTCCTATGGTTATTTAGCAAAACATCTTCCCACAACTATCTGAGAATGGTGCAGAATAGTTCATTGCTTTGGAACATTCTCAGCACATTTAAGATATATATATATGTAATTTACTTTGTATTTCATTACCGTAACAGTACATTTACTAAAAGTTCAAACATGGTTACATTGACTTTCAATGTTTGTGATGTTCTAGGATTGTTCTCCAAGTGGTTTGACATTGGGAATAATTTGAAACTCAAATGAACAATTTTGTATTTGTTAGAAAAATATATGGCATTCTAGCTCCATCCTGGTG
The DNA here is from genome assembly GCF_021184085.1 of Oncorhynchus gorbuscha. Classification (NCBI taxonomy): domain Eukaryota; kingdom Metazoa; phylum Chordata; class Actinopteri; order Salmoniformes; family Salmonidae; genus Oncorhynchus; species Oncorhynchus gorbuscha. The sequence continues at coordinate 13,793,486 of NC_060191.1, forward strand.
GCGCATTGGACTAATTCCATAGATCGAGACCAGAAGAGCATAGGTTTCAATCGCCATGCCACAATAAAAAATAGTAAAAAGTTTGAATGATTAATGCCTAAGCATATGAATTTCCATGTGTCGCACCTGTGCACAAAGCAGTTAACCCAAACTAAGATAGCAGTGTTAAAAGCCCTATTGAAATATTTGCTCAGGACATTAATAAAACCTAACAAGAAAACTTTCAGGGAACCATAGTAAAACGTTCAGAACATAATATAATAATATAATAATATACTTTGACAGCTTTGAAATTCTCTTAACCAGCTTCATCACCTGGAAAGCATTTCAAATAACAGGTGTGCCTTTTTGAAAGTTAATTTGCAGAATTTCTTTCCTTCTTAAAAGAGCCAATCGGTTGTGTTGTGACAAAGTAGGGGTGGTATACAGAAGATAGCCCTATTTGGTAAAAGACCAAGTCCATATTATGGCAAGAACAGCTCAGTTAAGCAAAGAGAAACGACAGTCCATCATTACTTTAAGACATGAAGGGCAGTCCATACGGAAAATTGCTATGATGAAACTTGCTCTCATGAGGACCGCCACAGGTAACGAAAATAAGGAAGGTAAGGAAGACCCAGAGTTACCTCTGCTGCAGAGGATAAATTCATTAGAGTTAACAGCCTCAGAAATTGCAGCCCAAATAAATACTTCAGAGTTCAAGTAACAGACACATCTCAACATAAACTGTTCAGAGGACACCGGGTGAATCAGGCCTTCATGGTCGAATTGCTTCAAAGAAACCACTACTAAAAGACATCAATAAGGAGGAGACATGCTTGAGCCAAGAAACACAAGCAATAGACATTAGACCGATTTTTGGTTCCAATCGCTGTGTCTTTGTGAGACGCAGAGTAGGTGAATGGATGATCTCCGCATGCGTGGTTCCCACCATGAAGCATGGAGGTGTGATGGTGCTTTGCTGGTGACACGGTCTGTGATTTAATTAGTATTCAAGGCACACTTAACCAGCATGGCTACCACAGCATTCTGCAGCGATACGCCACGCCATCTGGTTTGCGCTTAGTGGGACTAACATTTGTTTTTCAACAGGACAATGACCCAACACACACCTCCAGGCTGTGTAAGGGCTATTCGACCAAGAAGGAGAGTGATGGAGTGCTGCATCAGATGACCTGGCCTCCACAATCACCCGACCTCAACCCAATTGAGATGAGTTGGACCGCAGAGTGAAGGAAAAGCATCCAACAAGTGCTCAGCATATGTGGGAACTCCTTCAAGACTGTTGGAAAAGCATCCCTCATGAAGCTGGTTGAGAGAATGCCAAGAGCGTGCAAAGCTGTCATCAAGGCAAAGGGTGGCTACTTTGAAGAATCTAAAATATATTTTGAATTTGTTTAACACTTTTTTGGTTACTACATGATTCCATGTGTGTTATTTCATAGTTCTGATGTCTTCACTATTATTATACAATAAGGAAACCCCTTGAAAGAGTAGACGTGTCCAAACATTTGACTGGTACTGTATGTATTACTGTTTGGCTGGAACAAAACCCACTGCACCTACACCGGTCCACTGTGGAAAGATTGTCCATCATCCCTGCTCTAGTCAGAAAGCTCCAGTTAGACGTGTTGTTGGATGTGGAGTCAGTCACCTCTGACGTAGTAACGTACTCCAGCCCTGAAGCAGCTCCGCCTGGAGATGATGTTCCAGTCAAAGATCTTCCCATTGATGCAGCAGGACTTCATAACGATGACTGGACAACACATGGTTAGGGATAATACAGTCTTAACCTTTAAAGCCTAACTTTACCTCCTGAATTCAACCTTTCTCTGCCTCCTTTTCAGAAAATGTTTTGGAGTTGGGCCTGCTGTGATGCTTAGAAATGTGGGCTCCATCACAATATGTCAATGGATCCACTTTCCCAATTATAATGCGACGTATATGAATCTCTAGCTCCCCCTTGTGGCTAATGGAGAAAACCGCAAGTTAACTTCTATTGATATTCATGGTCTGTCAAACAGTTTAAGTTTTTCTCAGGGAAAAGAATGACTAATGCAGAGTAATGGGCTTTACATCCAGTCACTCAGACCACCAAACTTCATGGAAAATATTAACGTAAAAATGACCATGTGATGTAGTGTGCTCCCATCACAGAGGGTAGATTTCCAACCAATGACAGATTACAGGGTTTAAACTGCAATGCTGTTTAACAGTTCATTCACTCCAAACAACCACCCCGTGAATGACATCTCACATGGGTAATATCTGTTGTCTTACAGGAAGTGGTAACGAGGTCTTCCTGTTTATGAGAATTGAAAAGGAGGGAAAAGTCTTCATCTGGAGTTTGTAACAAATAAAAAAACCTGAAAGGATACAGCCGTGGACAACAGGGAAAGCAAACCTGTGCAGCTGTCAAGAGAAGAACAGAGACAATGCAGTTTAGAAAGACCATAAGATCTGTACTGGAACATATTTTATATTTACCACAAGTGGTTTTAACATGTGTCAGCTCTGTCCTTACCTCTGGCTGTGGCATGAATTCTCTCAACAGGTGACCATTCCACACAAACCGCTGATCTGCCTAAAATGAGGGCAAGAAAACAACACATCTTTATCATACCATTCAACTTGTTTCCACATGCCCTGCATAGGAAATGTCTGCATCTGGACAGGACGCACGTACAAACACATTACTCGTGTTTTCATGACTGTGTCTCCAAATGGAAACATGTTTTTACATTATTTTCCTCCCTCATACAGTTGAAGTCAGAAGTTTACATAAACTTAGGTTGGAGTCATTAAAACTCTTTTTTTTAACCACTCCATGAATTTCTTGTTAACAAACTAATGTTTTGGCAAGTCAGGTAGGACATCTACTTTGTGCACGAAACAAGTAATTTTTCCAATAATTCTTTACAGACAGATTACTTCACTGTATCATAATGCCAGTGGGTCAGAAGTTTACATACACTGAGTTGACTGTGCCTTTAAACAGCTTGGAGAATTCCAGAAAGTGATGTCATGGCTTTAGAAGCTTCTGATAGGCTAATTGACATCATTTGAGTCAGTTGGAGGTGTACCTGTGGATGTATTTCAAGGCCTACCTTCAAACTCATTTACATTTTACATTTAAGTCATTTAGCAGACGCTCTTATCCAGAGCGACTTACAAATTGGTGCATTCACCTTATGACATCCAGTGGGACAGTCACTTAACAATAGTGCATCTAAAACTTAGGGGGGGGGTGGGGTGAGAGGGATTACTTAACCTATCCTAGGTATTCCTTAAAGAGGTGGGGTTTCAGGTGTCTCCGGAAGGTGGTGATTGACTCCGCTGTCCTGGCGTCGTGAGGGAGTTTGTTCCACCATTGGGGGGGCCAGGGCAGCGAACAGTTTTGACTGGGCTGAGCGGGAGCTGTACTTCCTCAGTGGTAGGGAGGCGAGCAGGCCAGAGGTGGATGAACGCAGTGCCCTTGTTTGGGTGTAGGGCCTGATCAGAGCCTGGAGGTACTGAGGTGCCGTTCCCCTCACAGCTCCGTAGGCAAGCACCATGGTCTTGTAGCGGATGCGAGCTTCAACTGGAAGCCAGTGGAGAGAACGGAGGAGCGGGGTGACGTGAGAGAACTTGGGAAGGTTGAACACCAGACGGGCTGCGGCGTTCTGGATGAGTTGAAGGGGTTTAATGGCACAGGCAGGGAGCCCAGCCAACAGCGAGTTGCAGTAATCCAGACGGGAGATGACAAGTGCCTGGATTAGGACCTGCGCCGCTTCCTGTGTGAGGCAGGGTCGTACTCTGCGGATGTTGTAGAGCATGAACCTACAGGAACGGGCCACCGCCTTGATGTTAGTTGAGAACGACAGGGTGTTGTCCAGGATCACGCCAAGGTTCTTGGCGCTCTGGGAGGAGGACACAATGGAGTTGTCAACCGTGATGGCGAGATCATGGAACGGGCAGTCCTTCCCCGGGAGGAAGAGCAGCTCCGTCTTGCCGAGGTTCAGCTTGAGGTGGTGATCCATCATCCACACTGATATGTCTGCCAGACATGCAGAGATGCGATTCGCCACCTGGTCATCAGAAGGGGGAAAGGAGAAGATTAATTGTGTGTCGTCTGCATAGCAATGATAAGAGAGACCATGTGAGGTTATGACAGAGCCAAGTGACTTGGTGTATAGCGAGAATAGGAGAGGGCCAAGAACAGAGCCCTGGGGGACACCAGTGGTGAGAGCGCGTGGTGAGGAGACAGATTCTCGCCACGCCACCTGGTAGGAGCGACCTGTCAGGTAGGACGCAATCCAAGCGTGGGCCGCGCCGGAGATGCCCAACTCGGAGAGGGTGGAGAGGAGGATCTGATGGTTCACAGTATCGAAGGCAGCCGATAGATCTAGAAGGATGAGAGCAGAGGAGAGAGAGTTAGCTTTAGCAGTGCGGAGCGCCTCCGTGATACAGAGGAGAGCAGTCTCAGTTGAATGACTAGTCTTGAAACCTGACTGATTTGGATCAAGAAGGTCATTCAGAGAGAGATAGCGGGAGAGCTGGCCAAGGACGGCACGTTCAAGAGTTTTGGAGAGAAAAGAAAGAAGGGATACTGGTCTGTAATTGTTGACATCTGAGGGATCGAGTGTAGGTTTTTTCAGAAGGGGTGCAACTCTCGCTCTCTTGAAGACGGAAGGGACGTAGCCAACGGTCAGGGATGAGTTGATGAGCGAGGTGAGGTAAGGGAGAAGGTCTCCGGAAATGGTCTGGAGAAGAGAGGAGGGGATAGGGTCAAGCGGGCAGGTTGTTGGGCGGCCGGCCGTCACAAGACGCGAGATTTCATCTGGAGAGAGAGGGGAGAAAGAGGTCAGAGCACAGGGTAGGGCAGTGTGAGCAGAACCAGCGGTGTCGTTTGACTTAGCAAACGAGGATCGGATGTCGTCGACCTTCTTTTCAAAATGGTTGACGAAGTCATCTGCAGAGAGGGAGGAGGGGGAGGGGGCGGAGGATTCAGGAGGGAGGAGAAGGTGGCAAAGAGCTTCCTAGGGTTAGAGGCAGATGCTTGGAATTTAGCGTGGTAGAAAGTGGCTTTAGCAGCAGAGACAGAGGAGGAAAATGTAGAGAGGAGGGAGTGAAAGGATGCCAGGTCCGCAGGGAGGCGAGTTTTCCTCCATTTCCGCTCGGCTGCCCGGAGCCCTGTTCTGTGAGCTCGCAATGAGTCATCGAGCCACGGAGCGGGAGGGGAGGACCGAGCCGGCCTGGAGGATAGGGGACATAGAGAGTCAAGGGATGCAGAGAGGGAGGAGAGGAGGGTTGAGGAGGCAGAATCAGGAGATAGGTGGGAGAAGGTTTGAGCGGAGGGAAGAGATGATAGGATGGAAGAGGAGAGAGTAGCGGGGAGAGAGAGCGAAGGTTGGGACGGCGCGATACCATCCGAGTAGGGGCAGTGTGGGAGGTGTTGGATGAGAGCGAGAGGGAAAAGGATACAAGGCAGTGGTCGGAGACTTGGAGGGGAGTTGCAATGAGGTTAGTGGAAGAACAGCATCTAGTAAAGATGAGGTCGAGCGTATTGCCTGCCTTGTGAGTAGGGGGAAGGTGAGAGGGTGAGGTCAAAAGAGGAGAGGAGTGGAAAGAAGGAGGCAGAGAGGAAAGAGTCAAAGGTAGACGTGGGGAGGTTAAAGTCGCCCAGAACTGTGAGAGGTGAGCCGTCCTCAGGAAAGGAGCTTATCAAGGCATCAAGCTCATTGATGAACTCTCCGAGGGAACCTGGAGGGCGATAAATGATAAGGATGTTAAGCTTGAAAGGGCTAGTAACTGTGACAGCATGGAATTCAAAGGAGGCGATAGACAGATGGGTAAGGGGAGAAAGAGAGAATGACCACTTGGGAGAGATGAGGATCCCGGTGCCACCACCCCGCTGACCAGACGCTCTCGGGGTGTGCGAGAACACGTGGGCGGACGAAGAGAGAGCAGTAGGAGTAGCAGTGTTGTCTGTGGTGATCCATGTTTCCGTCAGTGCCAAGAAGTCGAGGGACTGGAGGGAGGCATAGGCTGAGATGAACTCTGCCTTGTTGACCGCAGATTGGCAGTTCCAGAGGCTACCGGAGACCTGGAACTCCACGTGGGTCGTGCGCGCTGGGACCACCAGAGTAGGGTGGCCGCGGCCACGCGGTGAGGAGCGTTTGTATGGTCTGTGCAGAGAGGAGAGAACAGGGATAAACAGACACATAGTTGACAGGCTACAGAAGAGGCTACGCTGATGCAAAGGAGATTGGAATGACAAGTGGACTACACGTCTCGAATGTTCAGAAAGTTAAGCTACGTAGCAAGAATCTTATTGACTAAAATGATTAAAATGATACAGTACTGCTGAAGTAGGCCAGCTGGCAGTGGGTGCGTTGTTGACACTACACTAATCAAGTCGTTCCGTTGAGTGTAATAGTTTCTGCAGTGTTGCTATTCGGGGGCTAGCAGGCTAGCTAGCAGTGTTGTTTACGTTACGTTGCGTTAAAAGAACGACAATAGATGGCTAGCGAACCTAGAAAATCGCTCTAGACTACACAATTATCTTTGATACAAAGACGGCTATGTAGCTAGCTAAGTAGCTAGCTACGATCAAACAAATCAAACCGTTGTACTGTAATGAAATGAAGTGAAAATGTGATACTACCTGTGAATGCGACCGGGTAGTTTAGTTCTATACAGAAGACGTTGGCTAGCGTTGGCTAGCTAGCAGAGTCACCTACGTTAAGGACGACAAATAGCTGGCTAGCTAACCTCGGTAAATTAAGATAACCACTCTAAGACTACACACTCTAAACCTAAACAACACAATTATCTTGGATACGATGATATGAAGACAGCAAAGACAGCTATGTAGCTAGCTAACACTAAACTAATCAAGTCGTTCAGTTGAGTGTAATAGTTTCTCCAGTGCAGCTAATCAGTGGACGTTAGCTAGCTGGCTAGTGAAGACTACGTTAGGACGGCGAAATACGATAATTACGCAATTATCTTTGATACAAAGACGGCTATGTAGCTAGCTGAGAAGAAATTGCTAAGATAAGACAAATCAAACCGTTGTGATATAATGAAATATAATGAAAAAGTTATACTACCCGTTGGAGCGAAGTGCAGATGCGACCACTCGCTCCAACCGGAACCGGAACCTAATATCAGTGCCTTTGTTTGACATCATAAGAAAATCAAAAGAAATCAGCCAAGACCTCAGAAAAAAAAAAAAAAAAATGTAGACCTCCACAAGTCTGGTTCATCCTTGGGAGCAATTTCCAAATGCCTGAAGGTACCACGTTCATCTGTACAAACAATAGTACGCAAGTATAAACACCATGGGACCACGCAGCAGTCTTACTGCTCAGGAAGGAGACGCGTTCTGTCTCCTAGAGATGAACGTACTTTGGTGCGAACAGTGCAAATCAATCCCAGAACAACAGCAAAGGACCTTGTGAAGATGCTGGAGGAAACGGGTACAAAAGTATCTATATCCACAGTAAAACGAGTCCTCTAGACATAACCTGAATCACCGCTCAGCAAGGAAGAAGCCACTGCTCCAAAACCGCCATAAAAAAGACAGACTACAGTTTGCAACTGCACATGGGGACAAAGATTGTACTTTTTGGAGAAATGTCCTCAGGTCGAATGAAACAAATTATAACTGTTTGGCCATTACGACCATCGTTAGGTTTGGAGGAAAATAGGGAGACGCTTGCAAGCCGAAGAACACCATCCCAACCGCAAAGCATGGGGGTGGCAGCATCATGTTGTGGGAGTGCTTTGCTGCAGGAGGGTCTGGTGCACTTCACAAAATAGATGGCGACATGAGGTAGGAAAGTTATGTGGATATTGGAAGCAACATCTCAAGACATCAGTCGAAGTTAAAGCTTGGTCAGAAATGGGTCTTCCAAATTGACAATGACCACAAGCACACATCCAAAGTTGTGGCAAAATGGCTTAAGGACAACAAAGTCAAGGCATTAGAGTGGCCATCACAAAGCCCTGACCTCAATCCCATATAAAATGTGTGGGCACAACTGAAAAAGCGTGTGTGAACAAGGAGGCCTTACAAACCTGACTCAGTTACACCAGCTCTGTCAGGAGGAATGGGACGAAATTCACCCAACTGATTGTGGGAAGCTTGTGGAAGGCTACTCGAAACGTTTGACCCAAGTTAAACTATTTAAAGGCAATGCTATCAAATACAAATTGAGTGTATGTAAACTTCTGACCTGGGAATGTGATGAAAGAAATAAAATCTGAAATAAATCACTATTATTCTGACATTTCACATTCTTAAAATAAAGTGGTGGTCCTAACTGACCTAAGAAAGGGAATTTTTACTTGGATTAAATGCCAGGAATTGTGAAAAAGGAATTGTGAAAAACTGAGTTTAAAATGTATTTGGGTAAGGTGTATGTAAACTTCCAACTTCAACTGTATATATATACATATACATATACATACATACACACATACATACACACACACACACACACACACACACACACACACACACACACACACACACACACACACACACACACACACACACACACACACACACACACACACACACACACACACACACACACACACACACACACACACACACACACTTATTTTCCACCATAATTTGCAAATAAATTCATTAAAAATCCTACAATGTGATTTTCTGGATTTTTTTTCTTAATTTTGTCTGTCATAGTTGAAGTGTACCTATGATGAAAATTACAGGCCTCTCTCATCGTTTTAAGTGGGAGAACTTACACAATTGGTGGCTGACTAAATACTTTTTTGCCCCACTGTATATCCATCCCCACATTCTCTCACCCTTTCCAGCAGGCTCATCTCCTGGAACTCAGGACTGGTGTTGGCAAGTCTCTGCAGAGTGTGGGTCAGGTCGTAGTCTGTAGCAAAGTAGAAGCCGTCTGTGAGCAGAACACTGTTGATCATGGACAGGAAGGCTTTGTTGTCCTGCATCTGATGGGGTCAGAGGTTAAAGATGGGTCAGGAGGCAGGTTGAAAAAGGAAAGCAAAACAGAAGTTAGGTGGAACGGTGGTTAGAAAGTATCAGATGACCACTATATTTCTAAAAATAATATATACAAGGAATCTAAACTGAAATACTATAAATAACATTTCCTCCAACAGTAATTCAACTTGAATCCAACATAGAGATGCCCACTAATAGAGAAACACTTGTCTAGACTTGGGGACAGAACAGAGTGTTCTTGTAACAGCTACATGATGATGATACAGTCTGAAAGCAGTACTTGTTCTTTCTGTGAGAAGGGGTCTCGTTCTCTGACTGATAGACAGCTTTGCCCTTCACATACACTCGACTGTCTACAGACACACTGTCTGTCGTTGACCGGCTCCATAGCCAATTCAACACAGGGCATCTATGTCAGCGCAGACGCCTAGCATTCTCTGTCCAATATGCTGCTTTCCTATTGGTCACATACAGTAGTGAAGGAAAGTGACTTCTGCCGCTAGCAAATAACCCAGAGTATCAGGCTAGGCTTTTTGACATCCACATCAAAACAACCCACTGTCATTAACAAGGAATCATTGTGAAACACTCTCTTCTTGGCCTGAAACATTCACAGTCATGTTGAGCTTGGGTGCTTGTGGGCTGGCACTAAGGGCCCCAACTCACACCTTCCTACCTGGTTGTCTGTCAGGTGCAGCACAGTCTTCTTGTAAGAGATAACGTCAAAGTCCATAGCCTTCCACACGGCATGGCCCAACAGGTCACCCACCTTCTTCTTCTTTGTGATAACGATGAGGTACGTGCCTGTGGAGGGTAGGCAGAGGAGCACAGGTGTCGCTAAAGTAAACACTCACCCTGTTGAGAACATTTGTGTGTAATGCACAGGTAAAGACTTCTCAGTGGATGATTTTACTGGAGAGTCTGAACTGACTCACGTTGAAAGAGTGCAAGATTGAACCTACCTGCCACCAGACGGATAGTTCCCATGATCCCACATATTGGCCTGGTGACCGCATGGGGAGGAATGTCCTTCCTCACTAGAGGGACAGAGACAAATAATCATTTTTTAATAAAAAACAACAACATTTTAGTCATTTAGCAGACATGCTTATCCAGAGCGACTTATGAGTGCATATATTTTCATTTTTTTTTTGTACTGGTCTCCCATGGGGATCAAACCTACAACTCTGCTGTTACAAGTACAGTGATCCACCAACTGAGCCACATCATCTTTTCATTGCCTTTATGATCACAAACCACCATTTGCTCATCTTTTCAGTTCGCTGCAGCTAGTGACTAGAACGAGCTGCAACAAACACTCAAAATGGACAGTTATCTTAATCTCTTCATTCAAAGACTCAATCATGGACACTTACTGACAGTTGTGGCTGCTTTGCATGGTATATGGTTTTCTCTACCTTCTTGCCCTTTGTGCAGTTGTCTGTGCCCAACAATGTTTGTACCCTGCTTTGTGCTGCTACCATGTTGTGTTGCTATCATGCTGTGTGTCATCTTAGGTCTCTCTTTATGTAGTGTTGACTCTCTCGTTGTGATGTGTGTTTTGGCGTATATTTTTATTAAATGTCATTTTAATCTCATCCCCACAGGAGGCCTTTTGGTAGGCCGCCATTGTAAATACGAATTTGTTCTTACCTGACATGCCTAGTTAAATCAAATGTAATGTGGACTTTGGTCATCATGTCATGATGAACGCGCACAAACACAGAGTACTTAACATACCGGTGAGGATCATTTCTGTGGACACCCTGTCAATGGACAATACATCATTGGAGCCGTCATCACATGCCTCAATGTAAAACTTCTCTGGGGTAGTGTGCCTATGGGGGGAGAGTAGGCACAGAGGAGAGAGATACAAAATCAGTGACCTTGGTAGACGAACATCTGACATGGTGAATCCCGCCTAACAAACCATTGGCTTGATTTAGCAAAGCTCAACATAGTGGCTAACGTCACCACAAGCTAGCTCACACATACTAGCTGGCTCAATGGGCTAACTAACGTTAACAGCTAAGCTAACTCTATTCATCAACAAGATCGATTGAATTCTACCACTCAATTAAATCGAAAGGCAGATGGCTAAATAGGTACTGTTACGGACAACACAACTACACATCATTGACATAACTGTAAACTATCTACAATACTGTAAACTGAAACAAATCCCGCATACGAATGACTGCAGCCTGTAATTGCAGTTGAACGTTCACTAAATAGCTTATAATCTGCTAGCTAGCTCTAGACGTACACCTACGGCAATTTTCTCTCATCAGAATATGGCAATTTTTTTCAGAAAAGTTGTACTCGCTAGCTTCTGAAAATAAAAGACTGAAAACGATATATATTTTTCAAGACTTACAGGTTGAATTTCTCGTAGGCGGTCGCCATCTTTAGAGGAGGTCTGACATAGTGACGTGCCAATGAATGCGCACATTGTATATTATGGCTGACCGCGATTCGCGTCCAGGGTCAGACATTTAGCGTCGTAGTTGAAAACTATGATAAAGTACAGGCAGCTACTTATTATGTAGCACACAGAAATCCATTATTTGATCAAAGATACAGTTTAGTAATCGCACTATTACTCTACGAATCCTCATTTCAGACCATGAAATCCATCATCATAACTTTATAAGGCAACACTTTCTAGACCATTTTCATCGGGCTAGTGGCGCAATGGATAACGCGTCTGACTACGGATCAGAAGATTCTAGGTTCGACTCCTGGCTAGCTCGTTCTTTTTTCTTTCCGGATCTTCTCTGATCTTTTTATTCTACGAAGATTAAGCTATTGGTTTTTTGTTGTCATGATGAAGGAAGACTTTATTCTTGTTTCGATGCTATTATGAGTTGTTTGATTGAGTTCGACTCTTGGCTGACTCGGATCCTCTGATTCGGACCTTTTCCTCGCCAATGGGCTACTGCATATTTGATTCTGCACTGCCCGCGAGTTTGTTGAAAAAACAGCGCTGTCTGGTCAAACGTTACTGCTCATATTACAGTTGATCAAACTTTTGTATTCATATGTTTTTGTGTCCCAATAGCCTTAAAATGACAATCAGCAGTTGTTATATCCATACTGCCAAGCTTACCCTAGTAAAACTGACTATCCTACCAATCCTCGACTTCTGCGATGTCATCTACAAAATTGCTTCCAACACTCTACTCAGCAAACTGGATGTAGTTTATCACAGTGCCATCCGTTTTGTCACTAAAGCACCTTATACTACCCACCACTGCGACCTGTATGCTCTAGTCGGCTGGCCCTCGCTACATATTCGTCGCTAGACCCACTGGCTCCAGGTCATCTACAAGGCCATGCTAGGTAAAGCTCCGCCTTATCTCAGTTCACTGGTCACGATGGCAACACCCATCCGTAGCACGCGCTCCAGCAGGTGTATCTCACAGATCATCCCTAAAGCCAACACCTCATTCGGCCGCCTTTCGTTCCAGTACTCTGCTGCCTGTGACTGGAATGAATTGCAAAAATCGCTGAGGTTGGAGACTTTTATCTCCCTCACCAACTTCAAACATCAGCTATCTGAGCAGCTAACCGATCGCTGCAGCTGTACATAGTCTATTGGTAAATAACCCACCCATTTTCACCTACCTCATCCCCACAGTTTTTATTTATTTACTTTTCTGCTCTTTTGCACACCAATATCTCTACCTGTACATGATCATCTGATCATTTATCACTCCAGTGTTAATCTGCAATATTGTAATTATTCGCCTACCTCCTCATGCCTTTTGCACACATTGTATATAGACTCCCCTTTTTTTCTACTGTGTTATTGACTTGTTAATTGTTTACTCCATGTGTAACTCTGTGTTGTCTGTTCACACTGCTATGCTTTATCTTGGCCAGGTCGCAGTTGCAAATGAGAACTTGTTCTCAACTAGCCTACCTGGTTAAATAAAGGTGAAAAAAAATACATTAATGCTCTGTACCCCTTGATTATTGAAGAATATCATTTATAAATGCCTCATACATGTATTTTAACTGTCATACCCCATCAGAACCAAAATATTTTTAAAAATTACCTTTATTTTAAGTCAGTTAAGAACAAATTCTTATTTTCAATGACAGCCTAGGAACAGTGGGTTAACTGCCTTGTTTGGGGGCAGAACGAAAGATTCGTACCTTATCAGCTGGGGGATTTGAACTTGCAACCTTTCGGTTACTAGTCCAACTAGAGCCTAACGCTCTAACCACTAGGCTACCCTGCCGGCCGCAAAAAATAAATAAACTTGTTTTATGTAATGTAAAAATAAAATAAAAATTAAATGTGAATAAACACTGTATAACCTCAAAACATGAAAAAAAAAAAATTTTTGCATCCATAGCTATGTCTATGGATAGGAATTAGATTTCTCCAGCCCAATCCATCAATGTTTTACTGAAACAGTGGTGGAGAGGGCTTTGTTTTCGTTGCAACTGCTGATTGCCCCTTTAGGCCTACATTTATTTGGATTATCCTAAATACCCGTGTAAAGATATACCCACTACAGGTGTGCAAAAGCTTTTGTTTTATACAGGCTACTTGTTCATGAAGGAGAGACAGACAATTTGACAGGCTATTACAATGCATTTATATTTATATATATATATATATATATATTTCTTATGGACATCTCTCAAATCATTTTTAAATATAGTAAGCCACTGGAATACAAATGATTAATGATCATGGGAATTGTTGTTAACAAGCATAAATACTGTATAATAAATCATGAAATATGATAGACTAAGCTTACTAAAACAGAATCATTTAGAGTCACTTTTTTAACACTGCAAACCAAAATGGGTTCAGGGCATTCGGGGGTTTATTGGAATAGAATAAACCTAGTTATCTATTTTGGAAACATTGTTGACCCGGACATAACATAACTGCCATATTTGGGTTAATAATGCAATAGAAAGTATATGCTAGGGGTGGTGTGTGACAGAGGACAGTGGGAATATTAGCCAATATTATCAGTGTTGGGAACAGAACATCCAGGGTTCATTTAACAATAGAAATGTAATACTAATTCAACATGATTCCCATTGACATGGAATAACACAGGACCATGTACAGTTTGTGTATTAAATTGCTAACTTTGACTTTCTAGACACTGCCTGCATATTAGCTAAAATGAGCAATTCGTGTATTCCTAGTATAAAATGTAATGGAAACACACCTTCATAACTCACACACGGAGACATACAACAACACGGGGCAATTTCTCTATTAAGCCATGCAAACTATTTCTACTGTATCAGTCTCTACAAATACATTGATTCAAACTGAGCAACTGAAATTGGTGGCACACAAAGGGGAAAATGAAGATCAAGATATTTACACATAAGCACATGAAGTATAATTCATTAAAATATAACTGTGCTTTGGCATTGGTATGTAAATATATATATATATATATATATATATATATATATATATATATATTTTTTTTTTTATAAAATGTTTGTTATTTCCAGATTATTAACATTCGTGTCAGATGAAAGTTCAACACTTTACAACTAATAAAACAATGTCTTCAATAGAGAAATTGATTTTTACACAAAAAATAATAACAGGTCATTTACAAGCACACTCCCACACACGCAATCAATCAATCAATCAATCAATCAACAAATAGCACAATTAACCCTAACTGAGACCACACTTACATCAGAGATGTACAGTAAAGGCACACATTATCATCCAAACCATTATAGACAGATTTATTTTGGCAGATTGGTTGTGGCTGGTTATTGGCAGTTAGTTCAGAGGGCCACCTGGTGGCACCATGCACTAGATCCTAAAACTAGAACTGGTGCTGGTAGGAGGCAGCGGTGGGCGAGGCGCAGCCCGGCTCGATGTGCTTCAGGTGGCAGGCGTGGCAGAGGAGGTGGCCGTTCAGCGGGTAGCAGCGGTGCCCCTCCTCGTCGTTCAGCTCCATCTGACAGTCCTACAGACCAGCACAGAGGGATGAGGAAGATAAAAGGGAAAAGCCTATCAAATAAATTGAATAACACTTGAACATTACCCCAAAAGGTGATTGTGATTCCATCGACCCGATTCTATGGGATCTGAACGGCAAAATGTGCATTCAAAACGCTGGTTTAAAATACACATTTGTCTATATCCCAGAGGTATAGCGATCAATGACAGCAAGGTGAATTGTGGGCCATTCTATCCCCAAATGTAAACATATTTGAGAACAAAACCTTGTCAAAGGCGAAATAACTTGATAAGATTCTTAAATCCCCTTGAATTGCCCAGCAGGCTTGACAGACTATGAGAAGGGCAGTTGAGAAGGGCAATTGTTTAACTGGCTTCCACAGTGGAGCAATTCAGAGAGACAGATCCTCAAAAGCTCTCGTCTCCACACGGCTCACTGCTGTTTGTTTTCAAGTGCTCTCAGAACTCCATATGTCAATCAAATGCTGTTGAGGCGGGAGTCAGGAGAAAAGGCACTTGAGGAGAATCAGACAGTGTTGATGAGCAAAGCCAATTAACATGTGCTTGAGCTCCTCTTTCTAGCTCGCAATTAGGACCAAGACTGTAATTAAGTACTGGGACCACCTTGTCTATGATCTGTGTGCAGTAAATAGCTTTCCAGAATATGTGACCAAACGAAGTGAGACTATTCTCCTGACACTTTGTTTTTCCTTTAAAATTCTGTTTACTTTACGACGACTAATCTCAGAGGCCATAACCAAATCTCTCTAACGTTTATTTTAAAAGACTAAATGATGACTGAAATATGGAGTTCATGATATGATGAGAAGGCTGACATATGGTATAGGATCTCATTCCTGGTATTTAAGCATATTCATGTGGAGAAATAATGAGCCATTTTATAGTGGATATACTTACTAAGATGACAACTTTAACATTTAGTCTTGTCACCAACAACACAGAACATCCAGTCTCTACAAGGATATAGGGAAAACATCAAGGAAATAGAAAAGGGAATTTGTATCTTAATGTTTACCCACTTCACAGTGATAGCACTCCACGTGGTAGTCTTTATCCATGGATACCACTCGGATGGTTTCATCAGAGCCCTGTGGAGACAGACAGCCTTTTCAGTGTCCACTGAACCCGAGTAGCTATCAGTAGAGGCTGGATCGGTTCATTTAAAGCAGTTAAACATGGCATGCATGGCCCGGACAACTCTGTTCAGTGGACTTTTAAAATTCTATTTAAAAAATGTAGACATTTAGCAGCCTCCGTGATCCAGAGCGATTGACAGGCAGTGCATCCTAAAATAGTTGAGAGCATAGAGATCCAAATTAATGATTCTATGGCTGTGACAACCACTTATCACAGTCATAGTATGTACATTTTTCCTCAATAGTTATCAGCAAAGATGTTTTGTTTGTTTGTTTAATGGACAAAACCACAAGTAGATGTTGGCAGTAACAGAGTGCATTCAATTCAGAGCACTTCTCATCTTCTGCAGGTGCAGGTGACAGTGGGAAATGCATCAGCCAATCAGAGCCCTGTAAGCAAAGAGAGCCTATTCAGATGGGATTCCATAGGTCGTTATCAGTAAAACGTCACAATAAGGTTCAGAGCGTTTTTTATGTCACCTTTATTTAACCAGGTAGGCTAGTTGAGAACATTTTGATTCGGCTGCTGGGGGGCAAGGAGTCACCCAGCTCCACTAAAAGCATTGACAACTACTGTACATGGTGTTTTTAATGGATTGTTAAATATATGTTATAACTACTTGGTTTTAATATCATCACCTTGAAGAGTATAGTGAGAACTACACATTTCAGATTATTCCACATTTAGCTCTATCATCAGAGTTATGTTTGTCATGATAAAGAAACATCAATTGATCATGTATTTTCAGATTTGTGAGGATAGCCTATCCATTTGGCATGTAGCTAGTTGTTGAAAAGGGTTCGTGTTAGCTAACTGGTAGCTTGCAAAGTAAACATGATCAGCTAACAGAACATCGGCAAATGAGCCCTTCTGCTCCCTCTCATTCCTGTAAGGTATCATTCACTTATATTTTAGATCACTCAAATATCCAATTAATGGTGGCCAATATTGAGAGATATCATGAGGCTACCCTCTTTGCCCCCCCCAGCAGACAAATCAAACGCTCTGCACCTTATTGTGACGTTTCGTTGATAACGACCTACAGCATTGAGATGCTGAGATCCTTAGATAGCCTACAGTACATGTGTTTTTTAATGCTGAGCATCCATGGATAAAAATATCCCTTTGCGTTATGTGCCTCTGTCCATTGCCTTTTCATTTAGCCTGATTCTTTTTCGGCTATAGTTAGCCGTGATTGCTAACAGGTACAGTAAGCTAATTACTGATGATATATCAACCAAGCTAATTAGGCTTTGTCCTGACATCCATATATGTCCTTTTTCATCCAACCTTTACAAACTACAGCATTTGGAATAGGACTACACATAGGCCAAGATTGTCAAGATGGTAGTTGTGTAGAAACTTGTCCTTTGGCCAATAACAGCATTCTGAACAGTACTGTGGACCTACACCTGAGAAAACAGCCAGGTGTCAAAGACCAAGGCTAAACCAACAGTCAGCTTCTGACAGACAGTCTGGGTTCAGCCTGCGACAGCTTCAGAGGGCAGGTACTACAGCTGGAATGTTCCGTATATATTAGACTTTCACTAATTATTACTGTCATCACGCAAGCTATTCATCATGGTCATGTGGTTATATACCATTGGTATGTGATAGTGAAGTAAGGCTGGTCAGAAATGACATTATGAAAGAATTAACTATTCAGCCAACCGACTTCTTATATTCTACATCAGCCAGACACACTCTGGAGGGTACATGGAAGACTTTCAACTATCTACCAACTCATTTAAAACCAGTTATACACATGAAATAAAACCTATTCTAAACTCTCCCCCTTGTACTGTAGTGGTCCTACAAACCACCTGCTAGTAGGCATGAATTTATCTGGTCTTTTTCATGACAAAGTACATGCACGTCCAACACAAACTGCCCCCCCCCCAGCTCTGAATTCTACCCTTATAGCCTCAGTGAGGAGGGGCCACATTCCTGTAGAGTCAACTCTAATTTTGGACATTTTTTTAAGAGGGAGGGATAACGTTTAGGGTAACAGTCATGCACTGAGTGAGGCATTAGGGTGCAGTGCCTGCATCTGAACCACACACCAAAAGATGCAAACAACACCCCTCCCAAAACCACCCCACGTAGGCCTACACACAGAGGTCTCCAATAGAAGCCCAGCCCTGAATCTACACCACAGTGGATGGTGTCCTAGTAGGGCCTCTGTTTCAAATAGCGCTCTTTCAGATACATTGATAGTTTGATTGAGCCTGAATGGAGTGCCAGATCCTCTGGGTTTGCTCTTTTGGGACTATTCCATTGGTTCCATTTGCACCAGCTCAATCAACCACTAAATCAATAAATAAAATGTTTGGGGGGGATGTCTGCTGACCTGCATGTAACTATGGCAGCCATTACAACAAGAGATGTTCCCAGGTTGTTATCAGGTTGGTTTATTGTTACAGCCCAGACATTAGACTGAGTAAATAGCTGTGAAAATTGATGTCTTCCTGAATCCTGACTGCAGCTTGCTTGGCTCAGGAGAGAGCCTGCAATGTCTGCTTCCAACTCACACTCTCAAACACGTAGATCCCCTGAATGCCGCTCACTTTCCAGCCCACTTTCCAGCTCACACTCTCAAACACGTAGATCCCCTGAACGCAGCTCACTCTCCAGATCCCAATCACCTGAATTCTGATCACCTGTTCACACACCTGTATGTCATTATCACACACTATTTAATTAAGTTCTCTGCACCCCATCATTGTGAGGTATTGTTTGTTTTGTGACACACTTCTATTCGGAGCACTGGGTTTCCCCTTAATTTACTCCTCCCGTGTATGATAGTTTTTGCCTATTCCCTGCCTGTACTTAGCCTATCGGACCTATTGCCTGATCTCATGGACGACGTTACTATCCTATTCCCTGCCTGTACTGTTGCCTTTTTGGACCCCCTGTGTATGACCTTCTGCCTGTCCCTGGACCCAGCTACCTGCCTCCTCCTGTGGTCTTTTACAAATAAACACCTGCTGCGCCCTGCGCTTGAAACCAGCTCTCTGTCTCCTATCGTGTTCATTACAGAGCGTGACTTCACAGACAAGTTCCAAATGTTTAAAGAGGGAAAGCTGATCATCATGCCTGAGATCCCTTTCAAGTCCCTCTAAATCCGAACAACTGCTTAAAGGGATACCTGCTCATGTGCAACATGTTAAAACAGAGCACACCCCTTCCTCCTTCTCCGACACTAGAGCCTGACCTAGGATAGTAGCATACTTGATTGTTTGCTATTTCCCCAGTAGGATCCTGTATCGTTTTCTACTACCTCAGTAGAATACTTGATTGTTTGCTTCTGCCTCAGAAGAATACTTGATCGTTTGCTTCTGCCTCAGTAGAATACTTGATCGTTTCCTTCTGCCTCAGTAGGACATTTGATCGTTTGCTTCTGCCTCTGTAGAATACTTGATCGTTTGCTTCTGCCTCTGTAGAATACTTGATCGTTTGCTTCTGTCTCAGTAGGATACTTGATCGTTTCCTTCTGCCTCAGTAGGATACTTGATCGTTTGCTTCTGCCTCAGGATTCTTGATCGTTTTCTACTGCCTCAGTAGGATACTTGATCGTTTGCTTCTGCCTCAGGATTCTTGATCGTTTTCTACTGCCTCAGTAGGATACTTGATCGTTTGCTATGCCAGAGAAACTCTCTCCTCACATCTGGCTCATGTCTCAGGTTAAACACTGGGGTTGTTTATCAATCTTTACCCTGAGGGAATCAGGTCAGGGGTTGCAATGTGACTGTCTATATTGACATGGGATGGGACTGGAAGTGTTTGCATCGTAAACCATAATATATGCCTGAACATTTTGATTATCATTAATCATTACTACGGACAGGAATTCTTCCTGTTGAAATCACTTTGCAGACAGGAACCATTCCGAAACCATTCTAGTAGGCAACCGATCAATTTGGTATTTTTATCATACATGACATGATCAGAAAAACACCTATTTTATGGCTGTATACATGTAAGTCCTTAGGCTATTACTTGAAGATGTTGTGTTCAAAGAGAGCTTACCTCTGAAGGCAGAATGGGCTGGTTACATGCTGCACATTTGGGGGCCAAGACCCTGAAAAAACAACGAAGATAAATCAATTGATAAAAATAACAGTTTCAGACTGAAAATATATGTCTGGTTTATACGGGTTCCCTACAGAAAGAACACCAGGCTTGATATAGATACAGCACTTGTATCTGTTACTCTTTTTTCTGGTTAATACTTCTAACCCTTTTTCCTCTTTCACCAGTCCCCCCTTTGCCCCGTCTCTCCTCCTTTGCCCAGTCTCTCCTCCTTTGCCCCGTCTCTCCTCCTTTGCCCCGTCTCTCCTCCTTTGCCCCGTCTCTCCTCCTTTGCCCCGTCTCTCCTCCTTTGCCCCGTCTCTCCTCCTTTGCCCCGTCTCTCCTCCTTTGCCCCGTCTCTCCTCCATTGCCCCGTCTCTCCTCCATTGCCCCGTCTCTCCTCCTTTGCCCCGTCTCTCCTCCTTTGCCCCGTCTCTCCTCCTTTGCCCCGTCTCTCCTCCTTTGCCCCGTCTCTCCTCCTTTGCCCCGTCCCTCCTCCTTTGCCCCTTCCCTCCTCCTTTGCCCCTTCCCTCCTCCTTTGCCCCTTCTCTCCTCCTTTGCCCCTTCCCTCCTCCTTTGCCCCTTCCCTCCTCCTTTGCCCCGTCTCTCCCCTTCAGTGTGTGTGTGTGTGTATGAAAGCGTTGAGACTGCTAAGGAAAGGTGGTGAGTCTCCAGGTCTGCAGATGTGCTGGCTCAGCCTCACACGTGATTCAACCAATCCAGAAAAATACATTCATTCTTTCCCCACACAAACAGACGCACACACCGTGTGCAGCTGGCTGGCACCTGAATGTCTGAGTCTGTAAAACAAAGGCCCTCTCAGTGTAGTGGGCATGACTAGGTCTGATTGAGAAACCACACACATTTCTTGTCCTAGATATATGCGTAAATTCCTGTTTTTCCTGGACTCTGTGCAGTATTTATAAGAGTATTATTGTGTTAATAGCCCAGTGTAATACCACAGACTTTGATTTGCGTTTAAAGGATAGTTTACCCAAATTACAAAATTACACATAGTTTCCTTATCCTGTAAGCAGTCTATGGTCAAGGTATAACAGTAATCCATGCTTTGGTTTAGTTTCATTGGCACTGCTTCCACATGCTAACATTTTAGCATTTGTGGCACAAATACCATTCAAGTCATGTGACCAATTAGCATTAGCATTTTTTGGGCATCATGTTCACAGCATCTATAAGTTACTTTGTTGAGGATGCTGGTTCGAATCCCCGAGCCGACTAGGTGAAAAATCTGGTGGTGTGACCTTGAGCAAGGCACTTAAACCTAATTTCTCTTGTAAGTCGCTAAAATATAAATGTAAATGTTGAGCTTCACAACCACTTATTTATTTTACATTTTTATTGAACCTTTATTTAATTGGGCAAATCAGTTAAGAACAAATTCCTCTTCACAATGACAGCCTACCCCTTCCAAACCCGGGCGACGCTGGGCCAATTGTGCGCCATCCTACGGGACTTCCAATCACGGCCGGTTGTGATCAGTCGGGAATCGAACCACGGTCTGTAGTGATGCCTCTAGCCCTGAGATGCAGTACCTTAGACAGATGCGCCACTCGGGAGCCAAATGATGATTTGGACATGATGCACGAAAAATGCAAATATCGGTTTCATTACTTCAATGGGATTGGCGCCATGAATGCTAAAATGTTAGCATGTGGAAGCAGTGCCAGGGAAACTAAACAAAAGCATTGATTGATGTCATTCCTTGTCCATAGACTGCCTATAGATTGAGGAAACCAATGTGTCATTTTGTAATTTGGGTGAACTATCCCTTTAATCAAAGCAACAGTATGCTAGAGAATGAATGCTAGTGACAATTCACCATGAATAGGCGGGAAAATACATCTGGTGGCTTCAGTACAGTGAGCTCTGATTGCTCTAACATAAGGCCCATGGCTCTTAGTTTCCTGGGTGGTTGCCCTTGTCTGGCCTGGCCGGCTGCTGTGGATTCCATTGTGACCAGATTCCTGATTCAGTGTGTCTGTTGTACTTGGCTGAGGTGACCCCATGCTGCTACTCCCTTTGCTCTTCCACAGGCGACTCAGCTCTTCCTACCTAACATCTCCCCTCTCCCCCTTCCTCTCAACGTGACAAAAACCTGATCCTGCTATGTCCAAATGGAACTGCCGCTGACTTCTGTTATAGCAACATGACTTCAGGCCGTATTGTTAGCGCCAGTTAACCTAATATGTTTATGTTTTGCAGTGTTCATAACGGCTTTACCCACATACCTGTGGTAGTCTTTGACACAGTAAATCTTGTTCTCTGTGTCCACAGTGAAGGGCACTCCGTCCAGACTGTCATTACAGATGACACAACGGAAACAGCCAGGGTGGTAGGACTTCCCAAGGGCCTGCAGGATCTATAGAGGTGGAGGGGGGAGAGATAGAAAGACAGAGGAGAGAGAGAGAAAGAGAGGAGAGGGAGAAAGACAGAAAGAGAGAAGGGTAGAGGGAGAGAGAGAGAAAGGGGTGGAGAGGGAGAGAGAGACCGAGAGAGAGAGAGAGAGAAAGGGAGAGAGAGAAGGGGCGACGGAGAAAGGCACAGAGAGAGAAGGGGATAGAGAGAGCAACAGAAGGGGAGTAAGTGCGAGAGAGAGAGAGAGAGAGAGAGAGAGAGAGAGAGAGAGCGAGAGAGAGAGAGAGAATTTCAATGCTTTATCATATCGAACAAGTAGTGGATCGCTGATCACTCATCCATGGAGCATAGAGTTGATTGTCTTACAGTAAGTAGCTGAGGGAAGCAGTGTGTTGGAGAGAGAGACAGTGATATTAGGAAAACAGATCTGTCCCCCCCTGCTACAGCTATGTATGGTTAACATGTGTAAAGGCATGTCATGGTAAATCCTTCATGTGTTACTATACCTGCTGATGACTACTGGCCTTGGGTTTTATATTCTCTCTATGTGTCCTGGTTTTACCCTAGAGTGTGTGTTTGTGTGTGTGCGTGTCCTGAAACCACCACTTCCTCCTAAGCTTTCTCCAGATGTAACCACAGGAAGTTCCCTGAAGGAGGAGTGACTCTATGTTTCTGCTGCCCAACACACTGATGGAGGGCACGCACACACGCATGCACGCACACACGCATGCACGCACACACACACAGGCAGCAGAAACACTCACCATATCCATGATCAGATGTCCGCATGCGTTACACTTGTCTGCAGACTGCTGGAATCCAGAATACTGGAACAGGCAGAGGAGAGGGGAGGACAGTGAGGTTACGGCTGCTACATCATCTCATAGGAAACTGCTGGCATCTTAGACTGACTCCTAGTCTTCTTCTCATATGAGCCCAGTCCACCTCATATGATACATGAGGGAATTCTCCCACATCAACTTAATGTTTAATTAGGGATAAACACAACCATGTCCTAGAAATAGTCCTCTCTAATACCAGGCGAGATACAGTGAGTTAGACTCATTAGCAGCACAGAGACAGTAGGACAACTGATTGAATCGACTAGTAACAGACAAACTGTAATGTAATGGAGCGTGTTGTTGTGACAGGGCAGCTGAGGTAAACATGGGTCCTCCTGCTTGTCCTTCTTTATACAAGGTGTCACTGTGTAATGCCCAGGGGCGTATGCCTCTAAAACATGGATAAGTACAAGCTCCAGTTACCCGACCCCCCCCCCCCTCCCTAATGCCCCTACAGGAGTAAACTGATCCAGAATTTCTTAGAAACTTGAACCTGGGCCACGAGGTGAAGAAATCAAATGTAAACTATAATCTGGAGTCCACAGGTCCCGGTCACATATAGTCACAGTAGCACACGATGGAAGACACATATCTGCTGTCAGAAAGATAATACTCTATTCACATACTGCTATCAGAAATATAGATAATACTCTATTCACATACTGCTATTCTATGCAGGGTTCTAGATACAGTATCCAGACGGACTACTTACCAGGAAGTCCTCTTCACAGAACACCTTCCCACCGACGTAGTAAAATGCTTTCCCCCGTAGCCTTCTGCCTGGGACGAAGAACAGAGAGATGGGCTTTTAGAGTATAGACTTAACTGAAACGACACTGAACAATTTGGGCTAGGCCCAACCATGAGATCAAACTGTCTGACCATGATTAGACCAAATATTACTTTTTCCAAATTGCAGCAGATCACACGGAAGGAATCTGGGAGTATTCGGAGAGATTTGTGAACTCCATATGAAATCCTAGCCTGGTCTCAGATCTATTTGACCGCACAAACTGATCTGGGACCAGGCTAATGAGCCCTATACATCTCTCCTAAGCACTGTGGTAACTTATTTCAGTTCAAAGGCTCCAGAACGTCAGACAGAATCCATTAAGTCTTGCTAATTCCCAGACACCAACTCAAATAAACACTGAGTCTAATACTGTAGCAGCCTCTTGATTTAATCTGCTTCAGAGAGAGACGGGCCTGGTTGGACAGCTTTCTGCTGCACTGGGAACTACTGGGAACACATCTGGGGCCTCGCTGAGACAATCACTAGCACATGAGGAGAAAATGGTGTGATTGAATACAATGACTAAACAGAGCGTAACTGATTAAAACAGAGTTCTCTAATGGTTTGCTTCACGTGGCAAAGAGAGAGAGAGAGAGAGAGAGAGACAGAGAGAGAGAGAGAGACTTATTTATTTTCCCTTGTGTACTTTAACCATTTGTACATTGTTACAACACTGTATATATATATATATATATATATATATATATATATATATATATATATATATATATATATATATATATATATATATATATATATATATATATATATATATATATATATATATATAATATGACATTTGTAATGTCTTTATTGTTTTGAAACTTCTGTATGTGTAATGTTTACTGTTAATTTTGATTGTTTATTTCACTTTTGTATATTATCTACCTCACTTGCTTTCGCAATGTTAACACGTTTCCCATGCCAATAAAGCCCCCTAAATTGAATTGAGACCCAGGCCTCAGGCCCAGAGGCAGTGCTAGCTCTTCTTCTTTCCTGCTTTCTGTCTGTTCTCTCCAAGATCGCTCCACACACCGAGAACACTTCCTGTCTGTCTGTCTGAATCCCCCATAATATACCCCCTTCTCCCCTCCCCTCCCTCCATCCCACAGGAAGGGGAAACATTCCACACATTTTCAGGGAGGAGGTGAAGGAGGGACGGGGGAGGGGAGGGAACACTAGTGAATGGTAGCCTTAATCCCCTGTCTGCCACAGAGCCATTAGCTACACACGTTAGACTAATCAAAAATGTCGAAAGGCGAGTAGAGAGATGGTGCTAAAACAATCAATAACTGCTAAAATAATCACTAACCGATTAGGAACTGATATGTTTTATTCACAGGTCTCAATGTCAGAAAATGGCTGAGGGAATGGGGGTCTTAACACAACAGGCCTGGGATGGAGAGAAGAGCAGAGCACCGGTTGATACCAGTGGTGACCTGATCATGGCATTGAGGAGGCAGCAGAGTTCAGACAAACAGCTTGGGCACACTGTAGCGAAACCTTTTGCAATGGACAACGGACATGTGTGTTCTTACTGACAGTTCAGGTAGTTTTGTCCAATAAGAATGCTGAAGTTCAGGTAGTACCTTCCTGTTTCCCTGAGTTAAGGTTTTCTCCCCTACAGAACATGACCCTAATGACCCCTCCCTCCAGGGAAAATAATGAAAAATAAGACTTTCCACTGATTCCTCCTCTCTGGTACTTTAACTCTAAATCTGTGATAAACCTACATTATCCTAAAAACATCTAACACCATGTTGGACCCTCTCAGGGGTAACAACAATAGACACTAAATCACAGTAGAGCTCCTGAAAGGGTTTGATCCTCTTACGGACATGGATAGAGCCAAACAATGAGACATCCTGTACTATACTTCTATCAAGGCTTTGAACCTGCGCATTCAGTAGCATTATAAAACTGGCCAAGCTTCCTGACAAAACTCAGAACTAACGGTCTTATCATGTACAACCTTTAATTGAATTACATTGAACTGATTTGAATGGAATGTAACATTCCTTTGTAATAAGTGCCATATGACATGCCTATCCTGCCTGTACTTCAGAGGGATAAACTGACAATATCAAGGTCAGAAAGGCAATCGTTACAACAACAAGACAACCATCTCTGCATCAGGAAAAGGTGCAAAACTGTCCGTTGAATAATCATAATTGAATAACCCTATTTCCCCCTTCATTTCCCTCAGGAACGAAGAAAAGCGTGATGGATGGAATGGGGGGATGAACACTTCTTCACATTCCTGACTTTTTTAGAGAAAGAGAGAGAGGGAGAGAGACAGAGTGAGAGAGAGAGAGAAAAGGCAGGGAGCCTTGCGAGAAGATAAGATGAATGAATGGCAGAAGAAGACTGCTGACAGTAATGACAGAGTTCCAGAAGAATGATGACTGTCCCCCCCCTTAATATAAATAAATGCCTCAGAGACAGAAAACGCACACAGGCCTGGGCTGTTTTCTAGTGAAAACGTTCTTTAATACCTCAAGGTTGATTCTAAGATCTATATGTCCACTTCTCCAACACCTTTCATGAATTATTTATAAGCCTGTCTATTACTCTACTATAAACACTAGTACATTCATAATACCCATAACCCACTCTTCCTTAGAAAAGCTGTAATGGTTCACAAAAAGCATGTGAATGAAGGTTCATTTAGTTGAATCCTCTCTAATCCTTATTTCCCAGCACAACATCATGTGTCCAATAGGGCCTAGAAGTGTTTATTTGGAGGAAATTTTTACTCACAGCAAACTCCTCCCTTACCTCAATCACATTCATCAGATGTAGAGTGTGGGGACACAGGGACAGGGTAGGGTGTTTCAGCTTCACAAACTATCCACCATCTAAGAGTGCCAGCATTCAAACCGCAGCAGTTTTCCGATCACTAACGTCACCTCCAATCCATGTTTGTAAGTTGGGTTGGGATTGGTTGGGCTCAGGACACAACAATTACACTTCTGTTCCCACAAAAAAACCACATCCCCTCCATTCTCACCTCAGCCAGATGCTCTATTCCACACACGCACTATGCTTCTCTCCGCTTGATCAAATCATGCCGAATCAAGTTCCACTGGGAAAAGCTGGGAGATGACTGCCTAACTGTGTGCCGTGAGGGCAGATTTAGACTCTACGTTTGTAAGAACAGGGCCTCTTTATTGAGGGGGACAAAGACAACACTTACTGAGAGGCAAATATCTCTAGTCGTGCTGGTATTAAAGGTGTTCCATTCTCTCTGGTCCAAAGTTGTGAGCAAGATGAGTATTTGAATGAGAATGAAAGTGCAAAATAAATAAAGGTCTTAAACAGAAAGTAAAACATTACAATTCATGGTGGCAAAAATATTTTAGACGTCACAGCGACCAAAACCACTTCCTGCCAATGTAATTTCCCGTCCAGTGCACTTCCCAGCCGTCCAGTCTGCTGATCTGCTCCTGAGATGTGTAATATCCTACAAACCTTCACTCTCATTCTCACCTACTCTGGTCTTTAGCGGCCTGCTGGAGCTTTGCTGTCTCTGCTCACCTTCTGGTTTTGTTGCTCCTTCTAACAGCCCTTTGTCTTGAACAACAGATTATTGTCATAGACTACCTGGAAGCCCACTCTATAGCCCACTTTAATAGACCTGGAAGCCCACTCTATAGCAAACTTTAATAGACCTGGAATCCCACTCTATAGCCAACTTTAATAGACCTGGAAGCCCACTCTATAGCCAACTTTAATAGACCTGGAAGCCCACTCTATAGCCAACTATAATAGACCTGGAAGCCCACTCTATAGCCCACTTTAATAGACCTGGAAGCCCACTCTATAGCCAACTTTAATAGACCTGGAAGCCCACTCTATAGCCCACTTTAATAGACCTGGAAGCCCACTCTATAGCCCACTTTAATAGACCTGGAAGCCCACTCTATAGCCCACTTTAATAGACCTGGAAGCCCACTCTATAGCCCACTTTAATAGACCTGGAATCCCACTCTATAGCCCACTTTAATAGACCTGGAATCCCACTCTATAGCCCACTTTAATAGACCTGGAAGCCCACTCTATAGCCCACTTTAATAGACCTGGAAGCCCACTCTATAGCCCACTTTAATAGACCTGGAAGCCCACTCTATAGCCAACTTTAATAGACCTGGAAGCCCACTCTATATCCCACTTTAATAGACCTGGAAGCCCACTCTATAGCAAACTTTAATAGACCTGGAATCCCACTCTATAGCCAACTTTAATAGACATGGAAGCCCACTCTATAGCCAACTTTAATAGACCTGGAAGCCCACTCTATAGCCAACTTTAATAGACCTGGAAGCCCACTCTATAGCAAACTTTAATAGACCTGGAATCCCACTCTATAGCCAACTTTAATAGACCTGGAAGCCCACCCTATAGCCAACTTTAATAGACCTGGAAGCCCACTCTATAGCCAACTTTAATAGACCTGGAAGCCCACTCTATAGCCAACTTTAATAGACCTGGAAGCCCACTCTATAGCCAACTTTAATACCTTCCCCTTTAAGTATTTTAAGTTCAGGGTAATAAAGATTATGTTATGCAACAAAAGAACCATGAAGGTGGTAGAGGGGTGAAGGGGGAGGGAGAGTCTGCTTAACAAGACCGTTGTTGTGTGTGTGTGTGTGTGTGTGTGTGTGTGTGTGTGTGTGTGTGTGTGTGTGTGTGTGTGTGTGTGTGTGTGTGTGTGTGTGTGTGTGTGTGTGTGTGTGTGTGTGTGTGTGTGTGTGTGTGTGTGTGTGTTCCAGCATAGGTGGAACTTGACAGTGGGTGGTAGGTAGTTCTGAATGGTCCTCCTGTCCTGCCCCGTGCACCCCTACCTCCCTGGGTCCAGCTGGCATAACACCAGTCTGTGTCCTCTCCTCGGATTCCCACTCGGAGGCCCCCTACGCATGCATTCCTCCCCGGCCCGGTCCCTCTCCCTGTGGAGCCGGCCACAGCCTCTGTGCCCTCAGATGGAGAAGGGTATGGGCGGTATGTAGTCAGTGTATATCTACCTAACTCCCCCCAGTTTAGACACTACCAGCCTCCCTAACTCTGTCCATTCCGTGGTTCTTCTTTTTAGTGCCTCACACAGTCACACACACACGCACGCACACACACACACACACACACACACACACACACACACACACACACACACGTCACCTAGTCACCTCGTCAAGGGTTTCCCAAACTCGGTCCTAGGTGACACTGAGTGCACATTTAGTTTTTTGCCCTAGCACTACACAGCTGATTGAAATAATCAAAACGTAATGATCAGTTGGTAGTTTGAATCAGCTGTGTAGTGCTAGGACAAAAACCACAACGTGCACCCAGATGTGGGGGCCCCAGGGCTGAGTTTGGGAATCCCTGACCTAGTCCACCCAGTGTGTTGAACAGGCACCCATGCAGCTCATGTCAGATCATGTTGCTATGAGTTGTATTGTATGCTGAGTTCCTGTTCTACTAAATGGAACTGTCACATCATCTCTCCGACACTCATCCCCCGCCCCAGGCACACACACACACACACACACACACACACACACACACACACACACACACACACACACACACACACACACACACACACACACACACACACACACACACACACACACACACACACACACACACACACACACACACACACCATCAGCTCCATGATTATAACCCAGGAACTGTGGTGTTTAGTTTCAGGGTGTGTCAGTCTCTCCTTCAGCCCACACAAAGAGAAGAGAATGCCACATCAGAACACACAGACCCTGGGACATGAAGCTAGAACACCACAGCTGCAGTTTAGTGGCTCATTGATTCATCAAATCAATCGATGTGATTCAGTTACTCAGGGATTCTTAGAATCAGTGATTCAGTAGTTCACCAACTTTATGTTTCAGTGTCTCACTGATTTAGTGATGTTCAGCTTGGATGGTTCCCTGGCTGCACCAAATTGGCTTCCCCCTGCCCTTGCCTGTCTGTCTCCTCACCTCCCATGACCTTGGCTTCTCTCATAGATGAGCTTGTGTTTTCACTGTGATCTCCTTACTAGAACTTCAGAGGGATTCCAGAGCCATCCTGTCCAGATGGTCGCTGCTCTGGTATCTATAGATGAGTCGACCAATTAAAATCCCCCTGTGGAGATGATCTCTGACCTCTGCCCATGCCCATTAGAGGGCAATGTGAGGCCTCCTGACCCCTGACCTGAAAGCTCATGCTCTACCTTCGCTGATTAACACACCCTGCGTTGTCCTTTATCTGCCCAACCGTGTGTGTGTGTTTGTTAGTGTGTGTGTGTGTGCGCATGCACGTGCTTACATGCAAGTACACAGAAGGTGAGGAAAGAGTGAGTGAGGCAGGTTGGGTTTGTGTATATAGATCAGTAGGTTTGGGGGAAGGCCGGCGTGGTCATAGTAGCGGTCGTGGTAGTGGTCATAGTAGTGGTAGTGGTCGTGGTAGTAGTAGTGGTAGTGGTCGTAGTAGTGGTCGTGGTCGTAGTAGTGGTAGTGGTCATAGTAGCGGTTGTAGTAGTGGTCGTGGTCGTAGTAGTGGTCATGGTAGTGGTTGTAGTAGTGATAGTGGTCGTAGTAGAGGTAGTGGTCGAAGTAGCGGTAGTGGTCGTAGTAGTGGAAGTTGTCGTAGTAGTGTTTGCGGTCGTAGTAGGTGGTGGTGGTGGTAGTGGTCGTGGTAGTGGTCGTGGTAGTGGTCGTGATCGTAGTAGTAGTTGTGTTAGTATTAGTGGTCGTAGTAGTGGCAGTGGTCATAGTAGTGGTAGTGGTCATACTAGTGGTAGTAGTAGTGGTAGTGGTCGAAGTAGTGGAAGTGGTCGTAGTAGTGGTCGTAGTAGTGGCAGTGGTAGTGATCGTAGTGGTGGTAGTGGTAGTAGTAGTGGTAGTGGCCATGGTAGTGGTTGTAGTAGTGGTAGTGGTCGTAGTAGTGGTAGTAGTAGTGGTAGTGGTCGTAGTAGTGGAAGTGGTCGTAGTAGTGGTCGTAGTAGTGGCAGTGGTAGTGGTCGTAGTGGTGGTAGTGGTTGTAGTAGTGGAATTGGTCGTAGTAGTGGCAGTGGTCGTGGTAGTGGTCGTAGTAGTGGTCGTAGTAAGTGGTAATGGTCGTAGTATTGGTAGTGGTCGTAGTAGTGCTAGTGGAGGTGGTCGTAGTAGTGGTAGTGGTCGTAGTAGTGCTAGTGGAGGTGGTCGTAGTAGTGGTAGTGGTCGTAGTAGTGGTAGTGGTCGTAGTAGTGGTAGTGGCCGTGGTCGTAGTAGTGGTCGTGGTCGTAGTTGTGTTGTCGTAGTTGTAGTAGTGGTAGTGGTCGTGATAGTGGTCGTACTAGTGGTGGTGGTAGTGGTCGTAGTAGTGGTTGTGATAATGGTCGTACTGGTGGTGGTGGTGGTGGTCGTAGTAGTGGTAGTGGTAGTGGCCGTGATAGTGTTGTAGTAGTGGTCG
The DNA here is from genome assembly GCF_021184085.1 of Oncorhynchus gorbuscha. NCBI lineage: Eukaryota > Metazoa > Chordata > Actinopteri > Salmoniformes > Salmonidae > Oncorhynchus > Oncorhynchus gorbuscha. The sequence continues at coordinate 13,825,123 of NC_060191.1, forward strand.
TGATAATGGTCATACTGGTGGTGGTGGTAGTGGTCGTAGTGGTGGTAGTGGTCGTAGTAGTGGTAGTGGTTGTGATAATGGTCGTACTGGTGGTGGTCGTAGTAGTGGTAGTGGTAGTGGCGGTGATAGTGTTGTAGTAGTGGTCGTGGTAGTGGTAGTAGTAGTGGTCGTAGTTGTGGAAGTGGTCGTAGTAATAGTGGTCGTGGTAGTGGCCGTTGTCCTGGTAGTGGTCGCAGTAGTGGTAGTGGCCGTGGTTGTGGTAGTGGCCGTGGTTGTGTAGTAGTAATGGTATTGGTCGTAGTCGTGGTCGTAGTAGTGGTCATGGTAATGGTTGTAGTAGTGTTAGTGGTCATAGTAGTGGAAGTGGTAGTGGTCATAGTAGTAGTAGTGGAAGTAGTAGTGGTCGTAGTGGTGGTAGTGGTCGTAGTAGTGGAAGTGGTCATAGTAGTGGTAGTGGTCGTAGTAGTGGCAGTGGTCGTAGTAGTGGAAGTAGTAGTGGTCGTAGTAGTGGTAGTGGTCGTAGTAGTGGTAGTGGTCGTAGTAGTGGCAGTGGTCGTAGTAGTGGAAGTAGTAGTGGTCGTAGTAGTGGTAGTGGTCGTAGTAGTGGAAGTGGTCGTAGTAGTGGTCGTAGTAGTGGCAGTGGTAGTGGTCATAGTGGTGGTAGTGGTCGTAGTAGTGGAATTGGTCGTAGTAGTGGGTGTGGTCGTAGTAGTGGAAGTGGTCATAGTAGTGGTAGTGGTCATAGTAGTGGTAGTGGTAGTAGTAGTGGTAGTGGTCGTAGTAATGGAATTGGTCGTAGTAGTGGAAGTGGTCGTAGTAGTGGCAGTGGTCGTAGTAGTGGAAGTGGTCATAGTAGTGGAAGTGGTCATAGTAGTGGTAGTGGTCGTAGTAATGGTAGCGGTCGTAGTAGTGGAATTGGACGTAGTAGTGGTCGTAGTAGTGGCAGTGGTAGTGGTCATAGTGGTGGTAGTGGTCGTAGTAGTGGAATTGGTCGTAGTAGTGGCAGTGGTCGTAGTAGTGGAAGTGGTCATAGTAGTGGAAGTGGTCATAGTAGTGGAAGTGGTCATAGTAGTGGTAGTGGTCGTAGTAATGGTAGTGGTCGTAGTAGTGGAAGTGGTCGTAGTAGTGGTCGTAGTAGTGGCAGTGGTAGTGGTCATAGTGGTGGTAGTGGTCGTAGTAGTGGAATTGGTCGTAGTAGTGGTCGTAGTAGTGGCAGTGGTAGTGGTCATAGTGGTGGTAGTGGTCGTAGTAGTGGAATTGGTCGTAGTAGTGGCAGTGGTCGTAGTAGTGAAAGTGGTCGTAGTAGTGGCAGTGGTCATAGTAGTGGTAGTGGTCGTAGTAGTGGAAGTGGTCGTAGTAGTGGAAGTGGTCGTAGTAGTGGTCGTAGTAGTGGCAGTGGTAGTGGTCATTGTGGTGGTAGTGGTCGTAGTAGTGGAATTGGTCGTAGTAGTGGCAGTGGTCGTGGTAGTGGTCGTAGTAAGTGGTAATGGTCGTAGTAGTGGTAGTGGTCGTAGTAGTGGTAGTGGCCGTGGTTGTGGTAGTGGTCGTGGCCATGATAGTGTCATAGTGGTGGTAATGGTCGTAGTAGTGGTAGTGGTCGTGGTAGTGTCCGTGGTCCTGGTAGTGGTCTTGGTAGTGGCCGTGATAGTGTTGTAGTAGTGGTCGTGGTAGTGGCCGTGGTCCTGGCAGTGGCCGTGATAGTATCGTAGTAGTGGTAGTCGTCGTAGTGGTAGTGTTCATATTAGTGGCCGTGGTCGTGGTAGTGGTCGTAGTAGTAGTAGTGGTAGTGATAGTGGTCGTACTAGTGGTGGTGGTAGTGGTCGTAGTAGTGGTAGTGGTCGTAGTAGTGGTAGTGGTCGTGATAATGGTCGTACTGGTGGTGGTGGTAGTGGTCGTAGTGGTGGTAGTGGTCGTAGTAGTGGTAGCGGTTGTAGTAGTGGTAGTGGTCGTGATAATGGTCGTCCTAGTGGTGGTGGTAGTGGTCGTAGTAGTGGTAGTGGTCGTGATAGTGGTCGTACTAGTGGTGGTGGTAGTGGTCTTGGTAGTGGCCGTGATAGTGTTGTAGTAGTGGACGTGGTAGTGGCCGTGGTCCTGGCAGTGGCCGTGATAGTGTCGTAGTAGTGGTAGTCGTCGTAGTGGTAGTGTTCATATTAGTGGCCGTGGTCGTGGTCGTAGTAGTGGTAGTGTTCGTATTAGAGGCCGTGGTCATGGTAGTGGTCGTAGTAGTGGTAGTGGTCGTGATAGTGGTCGTACTAGTGGTGGTGGTAGTGGTCGTAGTAGTGGTAGTGGTCGTAGTAGTGGTAGTGGTCGTGATAATGGTCGTACTGGTGGTGGTGGTAGTGGTCGTAGTAGTGGTAGTGGTTGTAGTAGTGGTAGTGGTCGTGATAGTGGTGGTGGTAGTGGTCGTCCTAGTGGTGGTGGTAGTGGTAGTGGTCGTAGTAGTGGTAGTGGTCGTGATAGTGGTCGTACTAGTGGTGGTGGTAGTGGTCTTGGTAGTGGCCGTGATAGTGTTGTAGTAGTGGTCGTGGTAGTGGCCGTGGTCCTGGCAGTGGCCGTGATAGTGTCGTAGTAGTGGTAGTCGTCGTAGTGGTAGTGTTCGTATTAGTGGCCGTGGTCGTGGTAGTGGTCGTAGTAGTGGTAGTGGTCGTGATAGTGGTCGTACTAGTGGTGGTGGTAGTGGTCGTAGTAGTGGTAGTGGTCGTAGTAGTGGTAGTGTTCGTATTAGTGGCCGTGGTCGTGGTAGTGGTCGTAGTAGTGGTAGTGGTAGTGGTCGTGTTAATGGTCGTCCTAGTGGTGGTGGTAGTGGTCGTAGTAGTGGTAGTGGTCGTAGTAGTGGTAGTGATAGTGGTCGTACTAGGGGTGGTGGTAGTGGTCGTAGTAGTGGTAGTGATAGTGGTCGTACTAGTGGTGGTGGTAGTGGTCGTAGTAGTGGTAGTGGTCGTAGTAGTGGTAGTGGTCGTAGTAGTGGTAGTGGTCGTGATAGTGGTCGTAGTAGTGGTAGTGGTCGTGATAGTGGTCGTAGTAGTGGTAGTGGTAGTGATAGTGGTCGTACTAGTGGTGGTGGTAGTGGTCGTAGTAGTGGTAGTGGTCGTGGTAGTGGTCGTAGTAGTGGTAGTGGTCGTGATAGTGGTGGTGGTAGTGGTCGTAGTAGTGGTCGTAGTAGTGGTAGTGGTCGTAGTAGTGGTAGTGGTCGTGATAGTGGTCGTAGTAGTGGTAGTGGCCGTGGTTGTGGTAGTGGTCGTGGCCATGATAGTGTCATAGTGGTGGTAATGGTCGTAGTAGTGGTAGTGGTCGTGGTAGTGTCCGTGGTCCTGGTAGTGGTCTTGGTAGTGGCCGTGATAGTGTTGTAGTAGTGGTCGTGGTAGTGGCCGTGGTCCTGGCAGTGGCCGTGATAGTATCGTAGTAGTGGTAGTCGTCGTAGTGGTAGTGTTCATATTAGTGGCCGTGGTCGTGGTAGTGGTCGTAGTAGTAGTAGTGGTAGTGATAGTGGTCGTACTAGTGGTGGTGGTAGTGGTCGTAGTAGTGGTAGTGGTCGTAGTAGTGGTAGTGGTCGTGATAATGGTCGTACTGGTGGTGGTGGTAGTGGTCGTAGTGGTGGTAGTGGTCGTAGTAGTGGTAGCGGTTGTAGTAGTGGTAGTGGTCGTGATAATGGTCGTCCTAGTGGTGGTGGTAGTGGTCGTAGTAGTGGTAGTGGTCGTGATAGTGGTCGTACTAGTGGTGGTGGTAGTGGTCTTGGTAGTGGCCGTGATAGTGTTGTAGTAGTGGACGTGGTAGTGGCCGTGGTCCTGGCAGTGGCCGTGATAGTGTCGTAGTAGTGGTAGTCGTCGTAGTGGTAGTGTTCATATTAGTGGCCGTGGTCGTGGTCGTAGTAGTGGTAGTGTTCGTATTAGAGGCCGTGGTCATGGTAGTGGTCGTAGTAGTGGTAGTGGTCGTGATAGTGGTCGTACTAGTGGTGGTGGTAGTGGTCGTAGTAGTGGTAGTGGTCGTGATAATGGTCGTACTGGTGGTGGTGGTAGTGGTCGTAGTAGTGGTAGTGGTTGTAGTAGTGGTAGTGGTAGTGGTCGTGATAGTGGTGGTGGTAGTGGTCGTCCTAGTGGTGGTGGTAGTGGTAGTGGTCGTAGTAGTGGTAGTGGTCGTGATAGTGGTCGTACTAGTGGTGGTGGTAGTGGTCTTGGTAGTGGCCGTGATAGTGTTGTAGTAGTGGTCGTGGTAGTGGCCGTGGTCCTGGCAGTGGCCGTGATAGTGTCGTAGTAGTGGTAGTCGTCGTAGTGGTAGTGTTCGTATTAGTGGCCGTGGTCGTGGTAGTGGTCGTAGTAGTGGTAGTGGTCGTGATAGTGGTCGTACTAGTGGTGGTGGTAGTGGTCGTAGTAGTGGTAGTGGTCGTAGTAGTGGTAGTGTTCGTATTAGTGGCCGTGGTCGTGGTAGTGGTCGTAGTAGTGGTAGTGGTAGTGGTCGTGTTAATGGTCGTCCTAGTGGTGGTGGTAGTGGTCGTAGTAGTGGTAGTGGTCGTAGTAGTGGTAGTGATAGTGGTCGTACTAGGGGTGGTGGTAGTGGTCGTAGTAGTGGTAGTGATAGTGGTCGTACTAGTGGTGGTGGTAGTGGTCGTAGTAGTGGTAGTGGTCGTAGTAGTGGTAGTGGTCGTAGTAGTGGTAGTGGTCGTGATAGTGGTCGTAGTAGTGGTAGTGGTCGTGATAGTGGTCGTAGTAGTGGTAGTGGTAGTGATAGTGGTCGTACTAGTGGTGGTGGTAGTGGTCGTAGTAGTGGTAGTGGTCGTGGTAGTGGTCGTAGTAGTGGTAGTGGTCGTGATAGTGGTGGTGGTAGTGGTCGTAGTAGTGGTCGTAGTAGTGGTAGTGGTCGTAGTAGTGGTAGTGGTCGTGATAGTGGTCGTAGTAGTGGTAGTGGTCGTGATAGTGGTCGTAGTAGTGGTAGTGGTCGTGATAATGGTCGTACTAGTGGTGGTGGTAGTGGTAGTGATAGTGGTCGTACTAGTGGTGGTGGTAGTGGTCGTAGTAGTGGTAGTGGTCGTGGTAGTGGTCGTAGTAGTGGTAGTGGTCGTGATAGTGGTGGTGGTAGTGGTCGTAGTAGTGGTAGTCGTCGTAGTAGTGGTAGTGGTCGTACTAGTGGTGGTGGTAGTGGTCGTAGTAGTGGTAGTGGTCGTAGTAGTGGTATTGGTCGTACTAGTGGTGGTGGTAGTGGTCGTACTAGTGGTGGTGGTAGTGGTCGTAGTAGTGGTAGTGGTCGTAGTAGTGGTAGTGGTCATAATAGTGGTCGTACTAGTGGTGGTGGTGGTGGTCGTAGTAGTGGTAGTGGTCGTAGTAGTGGTAGTGGTCGTGATAGTGGTCGAACTAGTGGTGGTGGTAGTGGTCGTAGTAGTGGTAGTGGTCGATGCCAATGGCGCGGTATCCGTAGATCCGAATTTTAGATGCTGTCCTCTTGGCCGCAGAGACAACATGTTGCTGTTTTTTGCTCATTTCCTGCCATTCTACACATTCTTTCACGGGAAAGGGGGATACCTCGTCAGTTGCACAACTGAATACATTCAACTGAAATGTGTCTTTCACATTTAACCCAACCCCTCTGAATCAGAGAGGTGCGGAGGGCTCCCTTAATCAAAATGCTGAGAGACAAATGTGCAATTTTAAAGCTCATTTCCTAGCTAAGTTCTTATGCTATCTGAGTAACTATAACGTTATAATAAAATCAGTGGGGGCCCCATGCCATGACATTTTTTGAATTTTAGGCTTTCCCTGTCTAGTTTTATTTTGGTGATTGTTAGTTCTAAAATGTTTAGTTCTCAAAAGATGATCATATAAAAATATATATAGCTCCATTATATTTCCTACATACTTTATATCTGGTTTAAGTCGTTTGAGTTAACACAGAATACGATTTACCATCCATTAAAAAAATATACAAAATAGTTTTAATAATTATAAAATGTTAGTTATATATATATTTTTTTAAATATATATTTTATACATATATATTAATATAGGGGGGAAAGTGGTAGGTTACTTACTTCAGGTGAAGTATGTCATGTTAGAGGTAAGGAGAGAGTAGGTGAGGTAGACAGGGTTTACTGTAGTAGTACTTACTGCAGGCGCTGCAGGTGAAGCAGACATCATGATAGAGGCTTCCCATAGCCTGGCAGGCCTCAGTGGCTCCGTACACCGCCTTGTTACACTTCACACAGCTCCCTGGAACACAACACAACAGCCGGGTCAGAGACATGAACACACACTGTGCCACCATCATGTACTTTGGCACCACTACTGTCTCAGTCTTAAGCAGTTGTCCTGTTAGAATAGAACGTTAGAATTGTACACATTCCATAACATGAATAAAGAGGCTGGATCCATAACAAGCAGCCTGACAAAACCAGACACAAACAATGGAATGAAAAAGGCCTAACAACAGTCAAAGGAAATGAGTTAGCCATGCTGTATCATTGAAAGGGGAAATATATTCCAATCTGCTTGTTTGGTTTGGCTCTGGGTTAGAGGAGTCTGTCACATAAAAGACCTGTTCCTACCAAATGCTGCTCCCTGCACACACTGCAGCTAGACAGACGGCACGCACACACACACACACACACACACACACACACACACACACACACACACACACACACACACACACACACACACACACACACACACACACACACACACACACACACACACACACACACACACACACACACACACACACACCTCTTTCGCCTCCCCTTTATAGACCACCAGTCGGACAGGACAGGAAGTGAGAGGTTGGTGGTAGAGACAGACAAGAGAAGGAAAAAGAGAGAAAGGGGTGAGAGAAAGAGGACAGAGGAGAAAGGGATAGAAAAGTAAGAGACGGTAATGCAAGTTGGAGAGCTGTCCAAGCAGGTGTGTATACCTGTGGAGGGTGAGGTTCAGTAGTTCATATGGGCCAACTGTTATTGGGTTGTCACCCAGAACATGCCATGTCTTGATCAATGTATCATGTTGGGTCTTCACAGCCAGTGGTTTGTTCTGTCACCCTCTTCAATCATGCATGTGCATACTGCAGTGCATAGCAACGTACACACACACACATAGCTAATCATGCAGTATAATCTAGTCAGCTGACAGGCAGCAGAGGTGGAAAGTTCCATAGACTGATAGAGAGTGTGAGAGAGTAAGAGAAAGAAAGACAGAAAGAGTGAGAGAAAGAAAGACAGAAAGAGAGTGAAAGAGAGTCCAGTGAAAATAGAAAGAGCTCTTGTGTCATGTGTCCTCGGAGGTGTTTTGTGTGCTGTGGCCTTCTGACTGAGCTGAACGGTTGGCAGTGTGCTGAGAGAGATGTGGTAACAGAACAACATGAGCCCACAGCAGCATGGCGTGGCACTGTGCTGAAACAACAGTGCGTTACACACACACAACATTCCCCAGGGGGACGAAGACCACGCCAGGGACAGTACCGCCTCGCCTGGCCACTCACAAAGAACCTTCTGTCTCTGGCCTGCTCTCCTGCAGACAGACATTCCCAGGCACTACGTCTGTACGCCTCCCCTAACCCACTGGCAGCATCCCCAATGCTCCTCTACTCCCTACATTGGGAATAGGGGACCATTTCAACACATCCACTGTCAGTCACAGACAAGAGACAACATTAAGTTTCAACTCTTCATACTTGTAACACAATATAGAGCTTTACACACAATATAGAGCTATACACACGAAATAGAGCTTTACATACAATATAGAGCTTTACACACAATATAGAGCTATACACACAATATAGAGCTTTACACACAATATAGAGCTATACACACAATATAGAGCTATACACACAATATAGAGCTATACACACAATATAGAGCTATACACACAATATAGTGCTTTACACACAATATAGAGTTATACACACAATATAGAGCTTTACACACAATATAGAGCTATACACACAATATAGAGCTATACACACAGTATAGACCTATACACACAATATTGAGCTTTACACACAATATAGAGCTATACACAGTTTATTATGTGCACCATGTTCACAAAAATGGATTGCTCCTACAGACAGTGAGTCATGTGGCTGTAGCTTGCTATATAAAGCAGGCAGACAGGCATTCAGTTACTGTTTGAACGAATGGGCAAAACGAGGGATCTAAGCGACTTTGAGCATGTTATGATCATCGAAGCCAGTTCGCCGGTTCCAGTACCTCAGAACGGCCGGTCTCCTGGGCTTTTCACGCAGGACAGTGTCTAGGGTTTACCGAGAATGGTGCGACAAACAGTCAGCGACAGTCCTGTGGGAGAAAACAGCTCGTTGATGAAAGGTCGAAGAAGGATGACAAGAATTGTGCAAGCAAAGAGGCGGGCCACAAATAGCGGCGCAGTACAACAGTGGTGTGCAGAACGGCATCTCGCAACGCACAATTCGTCGGTCCTTGTCATGGATGGGCTAATGCAGCAGACGACCACACGGGCTTCCTCTCCTATCAGCTAAAAACAAGAATAAGCGGCGGCTCCAGTGGGCACACGATCACCAACTCGAGACAATTGAGGAGTGAAAAACATGAATCCCGGTTCCTGTTGCGTCATGCTGGTGGCAGTCAGGATTTGGTGTCAGCAGCATGACTCCATGGCCCCATCCAGCCTGGTGTTAATGGTACAGGCTGGTGGTGTAATGGTGTGGGGAATGTTTTCCTGGCACACGAGTAGGTCCCTTGAAATCAATTGAGCAATGTTTCCATGCCCGAAGAATTCAGGCTGTTCTGGAGGCAAAGGGGAGTCTGACCTGGTACTAGATGGGTGTACCTAATAAACTGAATGTACACGGAGTATACAACACATTAGAAACACCTGCTCTTTCCATTACATAGACTGACCAGGGGAATCCAGATAAAAACTATGATCCCTTATTGATGTCACTTATTAAATCCACTTCAATCAGAGTAGATGAAGGGGAGGAGACAGGTTACACAAGGATTTTTGAGACACGGATTGTGTATGTGTGCCATTCAGAGGGTGAATGTGTCACCGCCTGATCTGTTTCACCTGTCCTTGTACTTGTGACAGTCCGTCCTGTTTGTCAAGCTTAACAGCATTCGTCCTGTTAGCTTCTGTCTTTTCCCAGCCTCTCTTTTTCTCTTCCTCCTAGTTTTTGACCCTTGCCTGTCCTGACCCTGTACCCACCTACCTGACCACTCCTCCCATCCCCGAGCCTACCTGCCGTCCTGTACCTTTGCTCCTACTCTGGATTTTCGACCTCTGCCTACCTTGACCTGTCGTTTGTCTGCCCCTGTTTTTACAATAAACATAGTTACTTCACACAGTCTGCACTTGGGTCTTACCTTGATACCTGATAGAATGGGCAAGACAGAAGATTGAAGTGCCTTTGAACAGGGTATGGTAGTAGGTGCCAGGCGCATCGGTTTGTGTCAATAACTACAACACTGCTGGGTTTTTCCATGCTCAAGAATAGTCCACCACCGAAAGGACATCAAGCCAACTTGACACAACTGTAGGAAGCATTTGAGTCAACATGGGCCAGCATCCCTGTGGAATGCTTTCAACACCTTGTAGAGTCCATGCCCCAACGAATTGAGGCTGTTTTAAGTGTATATACTTAATTGAATCAACATCTCCTGTTAACTACAACACAGTCCTCTAGTCTGGCCTTATAACCTATGACTGGCTTTAAGACATTTGTCCTGTCTATCATGACTCTCAGATACTGTAAAACAATATAGGAATACCTCTGATACTGTAACACAATACAGGAATACCTCTGATACTGTAACACAATACAGGAATACCTCTGATACTGTAACACAATACAGGAATACCTCTGATACTGTAACACAACATAGGAATACCTCTGATACTGTAACACAATACAGGAATACCTCTGATACTGTAACACAATACAGGAATACCTCTGATACTGTAACACAATACAGGAATACCTCTGATACTGTAACACAATACAGGAATACCTCTGATACTGTAACACAACATAGGAATACCTCTGATACTTTAAAACAATACAGGAATACCTCTGATACTGTAACACAATACAGGAATACCTCTGATACTGTAACACAATACAGGAATACCTCTGATACTGTAACACAATACAGGAATACCTCTGATACTGTAACACAATACAGGAATACCTCTGATACTGTAACACAATACAGGAATACCTCTGATACTTTAAAACAATACAGGAATACCTCTGATACTGTAAAACAATATAGGAATGAGCTATATACACACCTTATTGAATTAACCCTCCCCTCAAAATAACAATAAACCACTGTAGCCTACAGCACAGCCACATCTACCTTATCCCCTTATATAACAATGTCTGGAGATTGCAGGCTTGTTTTTGAGTTGCTGTGTGTTTTGTTGACAACCTATTTTGCTTCCTGACAACTTTACGGTTTTCACTTTTTAATTACCGTTCATATATTTATTTATTTTTTCCTCAACTTTTTCACTCCGGACACTTTACCTGGACACGATTCGTCAGGACCTCCAACAGCCGAAGCTAAGTAGTAACATTAACATGATGCCTTCTAATTGCAGTCGCTGTACTCGCCTTACGGCGAGGATAGCTGTGCTACAAGCCCAGCTTCAGACGCAATCGTTAGGCAAGGGTAATTTCAGTGTAGGAAAGGATGAAACAGCGTCTGTGCCACCAGTAAGTACAGATAGTAGTATAAATCCCCTGGCACAGTCCCCGCAGCCGGACAACTCTCTCACGGTTTCTGGAAGGAAATGCTGTAGGAAAGCTCAACCGGTGTCGCTCATTCAGCCGACATAAACTTTCAACCGGTTTTCCCCATTAAGCAGCGGGTTGGGGTCAGAGGCCGAGTCTTCTCTGGTCTCTACTCCTCCCGTTACGGGGTCTGAGACGCCGAAGCTTCCCACCATTAGCTCTGACAAATTGAAAACTCTAGTCATTGGCGACTCCATTACCTGCAGTATTAGACATAAAACGAATCATCCAGCGATCATACACTGTTTACCAGGGGGCAGGGCTACCGACGTTAAGGCTAATCTGAAGATGGTGCTGGCTAAAGCTAAAACTGGCAAGTGTAGAGAGTATAGAGATATTGTTATCCACGTCGGCACCAACGATGTTAGGATGAAACAGTCAGAGGTCACCAAGCGCAACATAGCTTCTGCGTGCATATCAGCTAGAAAGATGTGTCGGCATCGAGTAATTGTCTCTGGCCCCCTCACAGTTAGGGGGAGTGATGAGCTCTACAGCAGAGTCTCACAACTCAATCGCTGGTTGAAAACTGTTTTCTGCCCCTCCCAAAAGATAGAATTTGTAGATAATTGGCCCTCTTTCTGGGACTCACCCACAAACAGGACCAAGCCTGACCTGCTGAGGAGTGACGGACTCCATCCTAGCTGGAGGGGTGCTCTCATCTTATCTACCAATATAGACAGGGCTCTAACTCCTCTAGCTCCAGAATGAAATAGGGTGCAGGCCAGGCAGCAGGCTGTTAGCCAGCCTGCCAGCATAGTGGAGTCTGCCACTAGCACAGTCAGTGTAGTCAGCTCAGCTATCACCATTGAGACCGTGTCTGTGCCTCGACCTAGGTTGGGCAAAACTAAACATGTCGGTGTTCGCCTTAGCAATTGCACTAGGATAAAGACCACCTCCATTCCTGTCATTACTGAAAGAGATCATGATGTAAATGATACCTCACATCTCAAAATAGGGCTACTTAATGTTAGATCCCTTACTTCAAAGGCAATTATAGTCAATGAACTAATCACTGATCATAATCTTGATGTGATTGGCCTGACTGAAACATGGCTTAAGCCTGATGAATTTACTGTTTTAAATGAGGCCTCACCTTCTGGCTACACTAGTGACCATATCCCCCGTGCATCCCGCAAAGGCGGAGGTGTTGCTAACATTTACGATAGCAAATTTAAATTTACAACAAAAAAAATGACGTTTTCGTCTTTTGAGCTTCTAGTCATGAAATCTATGCAGCCAACTCAATCACTTTTTATAGCCTCCTGGGCCATATACAGCGTTTCTCACTGAGTTCCCTGAATTCCTATCGGACCTTGTAGTCATAGCAGATAATATTCTAATCTTTGGTGACTTTAATATTCACATGGAAAAGTCCACAGACCCACTCCAAAAGGCTTTCGGAGCCATCATCGACTCAGTGGGTTTTGTCCAACATGTCTCTGGACCCACTCAAAGTCACAGTCATACGCTGGACCTAGTTTTGTCCCATGGAATAAATGTTGTGGATCTTAATGTTTTTCCTCATAATCCTGGACTATCGGACCACCATTTTATAACGTTTGCAATTGCAACAAATAATCTGCTCAGACCCCAACCAAGGAGCATCAAAAGTCGTGCTATAAATTCACAGACAACACAAAGATTCCTTGATGCCCTTCCAGACTCCCTCTGCCTACCCAAGGACGCCAGAGGACAAATATCAGTTAACCACCTAACCTACCTTGCGCAATACCCTAGATGCAGTTGCACCCCTAAAAACTAAAAAAATTTCCCATAAGAAACTAGCTCCCTGGTACACAGAAAATACCCGAGCTCTGAAGCAAGCTTCCAGAAAATTGGAACGGAAATGGCGCCACACCAAACTGGAAGTCTTCCGACTAGCTTGGAAAGACGGTACCGTGCAGTACCGAAGAGCCCTTACTGCTGCTCGATCGTCCTATTTTTTTTTACTTAATTGAGGAAAATAAGAACAATCCGAAATTCCTTTTTGATACTGTCGCAAAGCTAACTAAAAGCAGCATTCCCCAAGAGAGGATGATTTTCACTTTAGCAGTGATAAATTCATTAACTTCTTTGAGGAAAAGATTAGGATTATTAGAAAGCAAATTACTGACTCCTCTTTAAACCTGCGTATTCCTCCAAACCTCAGTTGTCCTGAGTCTGCACAACTCTGCCAGGACCTAGGATAAAGAGAGACGCTCAAGTGTTTTAGTACTATATCTCTTGACACAATGATGAAAATAATCATGGCCTCTAAACCTTCAAGCTGCATACTGGACCCTATTCCAACTAAACTACTGAAAGAGCTGCTTCCTGTGCTTGGCCCTCCTATTGTTGAACATAATAAACGGCTCTCTATCCACTGGATGTGTACCAAACTCACTAAAAGTGGCAGTAATAAAGCCTCTCTTGAAAAAAAGCCAAACCTTGACCCAGAAAATATAAAAAATATAAATATATAAAATATTAAAAACTATCGGCCTATATCGAATCTTCCATTCCTCTCAAAAAATTTAGAGAAGGCTGTTGCGCAGCAACTCACTGCCTTCCTGAAGACAAACAATGTATATGAAATGCTTCAGTCTGGTTTTAGACCCCATCATAGCACTGAGACGGCACTTGTGAAGGTGGTAAATGACATTTTAATGGCATCGGACCGAGGCTCTGCATCTGTCCTCGTGCTCCTAGACCTTAGTGCTGCTTTTGATACCATCGATCACCACATTCTTTTGGAGAAATTGGAAACCCAAATTGGTCTACACGGACATGTTCTGGCCTGGTTTAGATCTTATCTGTCGGAAATATATCAGTTTGTCTCTGTGAATGGTTTGTCCTCTGACAAATCAACTGTAAATTTTGGTGTTCCTCAAGGTTCCGTTTTAGGACCACAATTGTTTTCACTATATATTTTACCTCTTGGGGATGTTATTCAAAAACATAATGTTAACTTTCACTGCTATGCGGATGACACACAGCTGTACATTTCAATGAAACATGGTGAAGCCCCAAAATTGCCCTCGCTAGAAGCATGTGTTTCAGACATAAGGAAGTGGATGGCTGCAAACTTTCTACTATTAAACTCGGACAAAACAGAGATGCTTGTTCTAGGTCCCAAGAAACAAAGAGATCTTCTGTTGAATCTGACAATTAATCTTAATGGTTGTACAGTCGTCTCAAATAAAACTGTGAAGGACCTCGGCGTTACTCTGGACCCTGATCTCTCTTTTGAAGAATATATCAAGACCATTTCGAGGACAGCTTTTTTCCATCTACGTAATATTGCAAAAATCAGAAACTTTCTGTCCAAAAATGATGCAGAAAAATTAATCCATGCTTTTGTCACTTCTAGGTTAGACTACTGCAATGCTCTACTTTCCGGCTACCCGGATAAAGCACTAAATAAACTTCAGTTAGTGCTAAATACGGCTGCTAGAATCCTGACTAGAACCAAAAAATTTGATCATATTACTCCAGTGCTAGCCTCTCTACACTAGCTTCCTGTCAAAGCAAGGTCTGATTTCAAGGTTTTACTGCTAACCTACAAAGCATTACATGGGCTTGCTCCTACCTATCTCTCTGATTTGGTCCTGCCATACATACCTACACGTACGCTACGGTCACAAGACGCAGGCCTCCTAATTGTCCCTAGAATTTCTAAGCAAACAGCTGGAGGCAGGGCTTTCTCCTATAGAGCTCCATTTTTATGGAACGGTCTGCCTACCCATGTCAGAGACGCAAACTCGGTCTCAACCTTTAAGTCTTTACTGAAGACTCATCTCTTCAGTGGGTCATATGACTGAGTGTAGTCTGGCCCAGGAGTGGGAAGGTGAACGGAAAGGCTCTGGAGCAACGAACCGCCCTTGCCGTCTCTGCCTGGCCGGTTCCCCTCTTTCCACTGGGATTCTCTGCCTCTAACCCTATCACAGGGGCTGAGTCACTGTCTTACTGGGGCTCTCTCATGCCGTCCCTGGAGGGGGTGCGTCACCTGAATGGGTTGATTCACTGTTGTGGTCATCCTGTCTGGGTTGGCGCCCCCCCCCCCTTGGGTTGTGCCGTGGCGGAGATCTTTGTGGGCTATACTCAGCCTTGTCTCAGGATGGTAAGTTGGTGGTTAAAGATATCCCTCTAGTGGTGTGGGGGCTGTGCTTTGGCAAAGTGGGTGGGGTTATATCCTTCCTGTTTGGCCCTGTCTGGGGGTGTCCTCGGATGGGGCCACAGTGTCTCCTGACCCCTCCTGTCTCAGCCTCCAGTATTTATGCTGCAGTAGTTTGTGTCGGGGGGCTAGGGTCAGTTTGTTATATCTGGAGTACTTCTCCTGTCCTATTCAGTGTCCTGTGCGTTCTCTAATTCTCTTCTTCTTTCTTTCTCTCTCTCGGAGGACCTGAGCTCTAGGACCATGCCCCAGGACTACTTGACATAATGACTCCTTGCTGTCCCCAGTCCACCTGGCCATGCTGCTGCTCCAGTTTCAACTGACCTGAGCCCTAGGACCATGCCCCAGGACTACCTGACATGATGACTCATTGCTGTCCCCAGTCCACCTGGCCATGCTGCTGCTCCAGTTTCAACTGTTCTGCCTTACTATTATTCGACCATGCTGGTCATTTATGAACATTTGAACATCTTGGCCATGTTCTGTTATAATTTCCACCCGGCACAGCCAGAAGAGGACTGGCCACCCCACATATGCTCTCTCTAATTCTCCCTTTCTTTCTCTCTCTCGGAGGACCTGAGCCCTAGGACCGTGCCCCAGGACTACCTGACATGATGACTCCTTGCTGTCCCCAGTCCACCTGGCCATGCTGCTGCTCCAGTTTCAACTGTTCTGCCTTATTATTATTCGACCATGCTGGTCATTTATGAACATTTGAACATCTTGGCCATGTTCTGTTATAATCTCCACCCGGCACAGCCAGAAGAGGACTGGCCACCCCACATAGCCTGGTTCCTCTCTAGGTTTCTTCCTAGGTTTTGGCCTTTCTAGGGAGTTTTTCCTAGCCACCGTGCTTCTACACCTGCATTGCTTGCTGTTTGGGGTTTTAGGCTGGGTTTCTGTACAGCACTTTGAGATATCAGCTGATGTACGAAGGGCTATATACATACATTTGATTTGATTTTGATTTGATTTGGAGATTAAGGGCCTACTCCTCTCATCATGTGTTCCTCCCTCTTCATCTATCCCTCCTCTCCTCTTCCTCTATCCCTCCTCTACCCCTCCTCTCCTCTCCTCCAAAATCTGGCCTCAACCCTTCTAGGTTTAATCCATCATTAGACTGACTGACAGACAGTCAGTTCTACTATATGGACTCAACAGGGTTGGGTTTGTTTAGCTCAACTTTTCGTTTTACTTGGTTGACTTTTCAAAACTGAGAATTGCATGATTTTCCACCAGAGTTGAAAGTCACAGCTGGTGTTTATAATGCACATGCCATTGAAACTATAAAATGCACTGAAAAGTAAGAGGGATACATAAACAACCAAACAAACTGGTTCCTGTTTGGGACAAACATTCTTAGGTAAAGAAGCAACATTTTTCTCCCTGATCACAGTCCCATATTCCAAAACCCCTGTGATTTTATAGGGGAGTGCTTTCTTTATTGGTTATGAGGGCATGGCTGAGGGGGGAATGGAACCAAAACACAGAGCCAAAACTTCACCCACCATCCTCCCCCTCACCTCACCCCCCAAACACCAGCCCAGTTGTCAAAACGTCTGCCTCTACTGCCTCCCAATGGCTCACAACAAGCCTCTTCATAAACCTCCACAATCTCTGACAGGAACTTGATATTATGGTAGTTGACTTGTCATGTTAGAAGCCAAATAAGACTACTGCACTTAGTAATATCCATATGGTAGTTATTATTTTGTGTGTGTATCATATGGAAGTATTAGAATCCAAAGCTAGAACATTATGAAATCACATCAACACTGGTCCCACCCAAAACAACAGCCCAACATCACAAAAACATTCTCTCACTACACTCACACACATTTACTAATACAACCAATCAAACACTGAAGCAAGGCACCAGGCCCAGACACAGAGAGAGATAAAGAGGGAGGAGAGAGAGAGAGATGCACACACACACACACACACACACACAAAGGCTTCCTGCAGGACTTGTCAGGGGTACAGATTGAGTGCCAAAGCAGAAGCCAAGACACCCTGGGAAGAGTTAAGGTAAACTGTCCAGTCCACAGACAGACTACAGCCTGATAGGAGAAAGCCATCCTTAATCACAACACAATACAAAGCACTCAACCTCTACTATCTGTGTGTGGCGACAGTGATCCCCTCCACCCTCTGTCCTGTCCCACCACTCACCCTTCCTGTCTGACCTCCCACCCATAAATCTGCTCTCCACTCTGCCTCTCTTTCCCTGCTCTACCTCCCTCCCTCTCTCTCTCACAGCCAAAGACGCACCAAAAGGTTCTATAAATTAACCCGAAGTACCTTCTGCTAATCTAATCATTTATGAAACTAAGTGAGCTCCCCACCCACTCTTTATATTCGTCAGCCCCGTCCCGTCCTCCAGACATTCCTCTGTGTTCCCCTGGTGCAGCCGTTTGGCACGGCACTCAGTTTCCCAGAACATCCAGCTACAGCTCTGCCAATCAGAGCAGAGAGTATATGATATGAGAGACCCCAGCCCTAGCTGGCTGGAACTCACTAGGCATGGGTCTGAAATGGCACCCTATACAGTGCACTACTATATGGGCCCTGGTCACAAGTAGTGCACTAAATAGGCAACAGGGTATCATTTTAGAGGTGGCCCATATGAGCCTTTAGGATGGCCACACTAATCTCCCTTTTACACGAACCTACTACATCACTAGGTATATGCCCCCAGTGTAAATATGACTTACATACTTCATACTCTATAGTCACACTGGTCAATAATATACTGTATCATACAAATGAGGCAATCCTTTAATAAATTACATATTGAACTGATAACCCTGGAATAGAACATCATTCCCATAGTAGTATGGTTCTTCATTTAGCCATAGTTTGCTTGTTAAAGAGGAGTAACTCAACACAATCTGGCCTTAATGACCATATACTCTTATAAACTTTACCCGACACAGCCACCCCTCGGAGCCTGGTTCCTCTCTAGGTTTCTTCTTATGACCCTGGCTTTCTAGGGAGTTTCTCCTAGCCACTGTGCTTGCTCTGAGTATCCAGACCTATGGTTCAGGCTGAAAGAATACTCCTCTCCTTTCAGTGGAAAAAGCAGGTCAGGGATGGAGCTTCTCTTTCAGTTCAGTATGTAGACCAGGCCAAGAACTGCATCTGGCCGTCACGCAGGCTATTTTATGGCACGACAGCGTAACGCAGAAAATTAGTGTGTGCTGGGTGTGTGTGCTGTGAGCGTGTCAGCGTTACAGTATTGTCATACACAAAGGTTCTACCATCTTCTACTGCGGCCCCCCACAGGAATCTCTATAACATGTGTGCTTATGAATCTGTGTGGGTGTGTTCAGCATGACAGCGACATGCCCCAGAACATCTTCCCTTACATACTGAATGAGTGGACCTCTGGGGGTCTGGGACAGGGTTCTGTCATGCAGGTGAATGAGGACCCAAAAGCGACTTGGCGAAAACAGAGTATTTAATCCAGTATAAACTTTACAAAACAAAAAGCATAATACTACACGTAAAGACGAGAACGGACTGGAGACTTGATCGAGAACTGCAGGTTGCCTCGGGAAGGCACTTGAACCTAGCAGACTCAGACACCTGCTCACCACGCAGCATCTGAGGGAAACACGACACGACAGGGCAAAACATAGACACAGCACGGTGAATTATAGATGAGGATCCGACAGGGCAGGTACGGGAAACAAGGAGAGAAATAGGGACTCTAATCAGGGAAAAGGATCGGGAACAGGTGTGGGAAGACTAAATGATGATTAGGGGAATAGGAACAGCTGGGAGCAGGAACGGAACGATAGAGAGAAGAGAGAGCGAGAGAGTGAGAGGGGAGGGGAGAGAGGGGCTAGAAAGAGGGAAAGAACCTAATAAGACCAGCAGAGGGAAACGAATAGAATGGGAAGCACAGGGACAAGACATGATAATAAATGACAAAACATGACAGTACCCCCCACTCACCGAGCGCCTCCTGGCGCACTCGAGGAGGAATCCTGGCGGCAACGGAGGAAATCATCAATGAGTGAACGGTCCAGCACGTCCCGAGACGGAACCCAACTCCTCTCCTCAGGACCGTAACCCTCCCAATCCACTAAGTATTGGTGACCCCGTCCCCGAGAACGCATGTCCATGATCTTATGTACCTTGTAAATAGGTGCGCTCTCGACAAGGACGGGAGGGGGAGGGAAGACGAACGGGGGTGCGAAGAAAGGGCTTAACACAGGAGACATGGAAGACAGGATGGACGCGACGAAGATGTCGCGGAAGAAGCAGTCGCACAGCGACAGGATTGACGACCTGGGAGACACGGAACGGACCAATGAACCGCGGAGTCAACTTACGAGAAGCTGTCGTAAGAGGAAGGTTGCGAGTGGAAAGCCACACTCTCTGGCCGCAACAATACCTAGGACTCTTAATCCTGCGTTTATTGGCGGCTCTCACAGTCTGTGCCCTGTAGCGGCAAAGTGCAGACCTCACCCTCCTCCAGGTGCGCTCACAACGTTGGACAAACGCTTGAGCGGAGGGAACGCTGGACTCGGCAAGCTGGGAAGAGAATAGAGGAGGCTGGTAACCCAGACTACTCTGAAACGGAGATAACCCGGTAGCAGACGAAGGAAGCGAGTTGTGAGCGTATTCTGCCCAGGGGAGCTGTTCTGCCCAAGACGCAGGGTTTCTGAAAGAAAGGCTGCGTAGTATGCGACCAATCGTCTGATTGGCCCTCTCTGCTTGACCGTTAGACTGGGGATGAAACCCGGAAGAGAGACTGACGGACGCACCAATCAAACGACAGAACTCCCTCCAAAACTGTGACGTGAATTGCGGGCCTCTGTCTGAAACGGCGTCTAACGGGAGGCCATGAATTCTGAACACATTCTCGATAATGATTTGTGCCGTCTCCTTAGCGGAAGGAAGTTTAGCGAGGGAATGAAATGTGCCGCCTTAGAGAACCTATCGACAACCGTAAGAATCACAGTCTTCCCCGCAGACAAAGGCAGACCGGTAATGAAGTCTAGGGCGATGTGAGACCATGGTCGAGAAGGAATGGGGAGCGGTCTGAGACGACCGGCAGGAGGAGAGTTACCCGACTTAGTCTGCGCGCAGTCCGAACAAGCAGCCACGAAACGGCGCGTGTCACGCTCCTGAGTCGGCCACCAAAATCGCTGGCGAATAGACGCAAGAGTGCCTCGAACACCGGGATGACCAGCTAACTTGGCAGAGTGAGCCCACTGAAGAACAGCCAGACGAGTGGAAACAGGAACGAAAAGGAGGTTACTAGGACAAGCGCGCGCGACGCAGTGTGCGTGAGTGCTTGCTTAACCTGTCTTTCAATTCCCCAGACTGTCAACCCGACAACACGCCCATAAGGAAGAATCCCCTCGGGATCAGTAGAAGCCACAGAAGAACTAAACAGACGGGATAAGGCATCAGGCTTGGTGTTCTTGCTACCCGGACGGTAAGAAATCACAAACTCGAAACGAGCGAAAAACAACGCCCAACGAGCTTGACGGGCATTAAGTCGTTTGGCAGAACGGATGTACTCAAGGTTCTTATGGTCTGTCCAAACGACAAAAGGAACGGTCGCCCCCTCCAACCACTGTCGCCATTCGCCTAGGGCTAAGCGGATGGCGAGCAGTTCACGGTTACCCACATCATAGTTGCGCTCAGATGGCGACAGGCGATGAGAAAAATAAGCGCAAGGATGAACCTTATCGTCAGACTGGAAGCGCTGGGATAGAATGGCTCCCACGCCTACCTCTGAAGCGTCAACCTCGACAATGAATTGTCTAGTGACGTCAGGAGTAACGAGGATAGGAGCGGACGTAAAACGTTCTTTTAGAAGATCAAAAGCTCCCTGGGCGGAACCGGACCACTTAAAACACGTCTTGACAGAAGTAAGAGCTGTGAGAGAGGCAGCAACTTGACCGAAATTACGAATGAAACGCCGATAGAAATTAGCGAAACCTAAAAAGCGCTGCAACTCGACACGTGACCTTGGAACGGGCCAATCACTGACAGCTTGGACCTTAGCGGAATCCATCTGAATGCCTTCAGCGGAAATAACGGAACCGAGAAAAGTAACGGAGGAGACATGAAAAGAGCACTTCTCAGCCTTTACGTAGAGACAATTCTCTAAAAGGCGCTGTAGAACACGTCGAACGTGCTGAACATGAATCTCGAGTGACGGTGAAAAAATCAGGATATCGTCAAGATAGACAAAAACAAAGATGTTCAGCATGTCTCTCAGAACATCATTAACTAATGCCTGAAAAACAGCTGGCGCATTGGCGAGACCAAACGGCAGAACCCGGTACTCAAAATGCCCTAACGGAGTGTTAAACGCCGTTTTCCACTCGTCCCCCTCTCTGATGCGCACGAGATGGTAAGCGTTACGAAGGTCCAACTTAGTAAAGCACCTGGCTCCCTGCAGAATCTCGAAGGCTGATGACATAAGGGGAAGCGGATAACGATTCTTAACCGTTATGTCATTCAGCCCTCGATAATCCACGCAGGGGCGCAGAGTACCGTCCTTCTTCTTAACAAAAGAACCCCGCCCCGGCCGGAGAGGAAGAAGGCACTATGGTACCGGCGTCAAGAGACACAGATAAATAATCCTCGAGAGCCTTACGTTCGGGAGCCGACAGAGAGTATAGTCTACCCCGAGGAGGAGTGGTCCCCGGAAGGAGATCAATACTACAATCATACGACCGGTGAGGAGGAAGGGAGTTGGCTCGGGACCGACTGAAGACCGTGCGCAGATCATGATATTCCTCCGGCACTCCTGTCAAATCGCCAGGTTCCTCCTGAGAAGTGGGGACAGAAGAAATGGGAGGGATGGCAGACATTAAGCACTTCACATGACAAGATACGTTCCAGGATAGGATAGAATTACAAGACCAATTAATAGAAGGATTATGACATACTAGCCAGGGATGACCCAAAACAACAGGTGTGAAAGGTGAACGAAAAATCAAAAAAGAAATAGTCTCACTGTGGTTACCAGATACTGTGAGAGTTAAAGGTAGTGTCTCAAATCTGATACTGGGAAGATGACTACCATCTAAGGCAAACATGGGCGTAGGCTTGTCTAACTGTCTGAAAGGAATATTATGTTTCCGAACCCATGCTTCGTCCATGAAACAACCCTCAGCCCCAGAGTCAATCAAGGCACTGCATGTAGCACCCGAACCGGTCCAGCGTAGATGGACCGACATAGTAGTACAAGATCTAGATGAAGAGACCTGAGTAGTAGCGCTCACCAGTAGCCCTCCGCTTACTGATGGGCTCTGGCCTCTTACTGGACATGAATTAACAAAATGTCCATCAAATCCGCAATAGAGGCACAGGCGGTTGGTGATCCTCCGTTCCCTCTCCTTAGTCGAGATGCGAATCCCTCCCAGCTGCATGGGCTCAGTCTCAGAGCCAGAGGAGGGAGATGGTTGCGATGCGGAGCAGGGAAACACCGTTGATGCGAGCTCTCTTCCACGAGCCTGGTGACGAAGATCTACCCGTCGTTCTATGCGGATGGCGAGAGCAATCAAAGAGTCCACACTGGAAGGAACCTCCCGAGAGAGAATCTCATCTTTGACCACTGTGTGGAGTCCCTCCAGAAAACGAGCGAGCAGCGCCGGCTCGTTCCAGTCACTAGAGGCAGCAAGAGTACGAAACTCTATAGAGTAATCCGTTATGGATCGATCACCTTGGCATAGGGAAGCCAGGACCCTAGAAGCCTCCCCACCAAAAACTGAACGGTCAAAAACCCGAATCATCTCCTCTTTAAAGTTCTGGTAATTGTTAGAACAATCAGCCCTTGCCTCCCAGATAGCTGTGCCCCACTCTCGGGCCCGGCCAGTAAGGAGTGAAATGACGTAAGCAACCCGAGCTCTCTCTCTAGAGTATGTGTTGGGTTGGAGAGAGAACACAATCTCACACTGGGTGAGAAAGGAGCGGCACTCAGTGGGCTGCCCGGAGTAGCAAGGTGGGTTATTAACCCTAGGTTCTGGAGGCTCGGCAGGCCAGGAAGTAACAGGTGGCACGAGACGAAGACTCTGGAACTGTCGGAAACCTGAGCGGCCAGGTTCTCCACGGCATGGCGAGCAGCAGACAATTCCTGCTCGTGTCTGCCG
The DNA here is from genome assembly GCF_021184085.1 of Oncorhynchus gorbuscha. NCBI lineage: Eukaryota > Metazoa > Chordata > Actinopteri > Salmoniformes > Salmonidae > Oncorhynchus > Oncorhynchus gorbuscha. Next base: position 13,848,157 of record NC_060191.1, read on the forward strand.
AGCATGGCTCCTTGGATCTCGACGGCAGTGTTACGAGCGTCTGTAGTCGCTGGGTCCATTCCTCGGTCGGATCCTTCTGTCATGCAGGTGAATGAGGACCCAAAAGCGACTTGGCGAAAACAGAGTATTTAATCCAGTATAAACTTTACAAAACAAAAAGCATAATACTACACGTAAAGACGAGAACGGACTGGAGACTTGATCGAGAACTGCAGGTTGCCTCGGGAAGGCACTTGAACCTAGCAGACTCAGACACCTGCTCACCACGCAGCATCTGAGGGAAACACGACACGACAGGGCAAAACATAGACACAGCACGGTGAATTATAGATGAGGATCCGACAGGGCAGGTACGGGAAACAAGGAGAGAAATAGGGACTCTAATCAGGGAAAAGGATCGGGAACAGGTGTGGGAAGACTAAATGATGATTAGGGGAATAGGAACAGCTGGGAGCAGGAACGGAACGATAGAGAGAAGAGAGAGCGAGAGAGTGAGAGAGGGAGGGGGAGAGAGAGGGCTAGAAAGAGGGAAAGAACCTAATAAGACCAGCAGAGGGAAACGAATAGAATGGGAAGCACAGGGACAAGACATGATAATAAATGACAAAACATGACAGGTTCTCTCTCTCTCTCTCTTCTCTCTCTCTCTCTCTCTGGCCTTGCGCCTCAACATGCCAAACACATCTGGATGAGGAGGAAAAACTCTGGGCCTTACCTTCAGGACATAGTATACTGTACACATATTCTCCACCAGGACTAGCCTGGAACTGGGCTCTCAGAGCAGAGTAATAAACACCTTGTCAGCAGTTTATAACTGCAGCACACAGAGTACAGGTCTGGTACGGTACAGCAGTATAGCTGGGGGAAAGACAGCCAAGCACTTATTTTCTCCCCGTTTTTCCAAAGAACAATTTCATGAGAGCACGCAAACTGGGTGCTGCGTGGCACTAGCTTAAAAAAAGGAGCAGAAAGCCATGCTCTTGGGCCTTTTATAAATCTGTTTCTGCTGACCAGTTGTATTCCTCCTCCTTCCTCCCTTCTCCTCCTGCCCTACCTCTTTCTCTCTTCTCCTCCTGCCCTACCTCTTTCTCTCTTCTCCTCCTGCCCTACCTCTTTCTCTCTTCTCCTCCTGCCCTACCTCTTTCTCTCTTCTCCTCCTGCCCTACCTCTTTCTCTCTTCTCCTCCTGCCCTACCTCTTTCTCTCTTCTCCTCCTGCCCTACCTCTTTCTCTCTTCTCCTCCTGCCCTACCTCTCTCTCACTCTCTCCTTTTCCTCTTTCTTTCTTCCTCAAAGCTTTTCTCATCTCTTTCACTTCCACTTCTCCTGTTGCACACATTGGGCACAAATATTATATTCAATAGTTATTTCTGCATTAAAAGGGAAAAGTGTAAATTTACTCGTAACCAGTTATATATTAATCTGTACTTAAACTAAAGAGACTGATGTAATGTATCCTAGGGCAGCTACAGGCTACATGGAAAAACACTAACAGGTGCTGTTATTCAGTTGTCATTGTCTGTATTCCCCAGACTGTGGCTGCGTACAAAAGGTGTGTGTGTGTGTGTGCCTTTGTGTGTATATGGATGCATGTGTGTGTGTGTGTGTGTGTGTGTGTGTGTGTGTGTGTGTGTGTGTGTGTGTGTGTGTGTGTGTGTGTGTGTGTGTGTGTGTGTGTGTGTGTGTGTGTGTGTGTGTGTGTGTGTGTGTGTGTGTGTGTGTGTGTGTGTGTGTGTGTGTGTGTATATGGATGCATGTGTGTGTGCGAGCATGCACATGGTGGTTTAGAGCAAGAATGTTCAAGTCCGGGTCTGTGCTCGGCCATGTGATGATGTTATTTGGAAAGACTGAGTCAAACACATGACAAGAGAACGGATGTGATCTGGGAGACAACGGATGTGATCGGGGAGAGAACGGATGTGATCGGGGAGAGAACGGATGTTTTACAAACGATGTCAAACGCGCAGCGCTGATCTAAAAAAAAAGCAGCCAATATCCTGTTACTAATTAATTTAGTTATTGATGTGTCCTCCACTTAATCCACCAGGCTTATTACAGCTGAGAGGAGAAGACAACCTTCTCCTGGTTGGCCCTGGGCCGAGCCTGAGAGGTAGGCGGGCTGGTGGCCGTCAGTGACATACCCAGACGGGAGGATTTAAGGAGAACGAGAAGAAACAAATTAGACAATTATTCATTCTAGACTAAAAGACGAAGAAGAGAATAGAAGAGGCCTCTGGCTAAACGCTTTGTCTGTCGAGTTCAATACTGAACAACAGTATGAGCCACGATGATCAGAAACATACACAGACAGAATGGCCGCTAGGACGCCTTCACAACTATTCCACTTGATCCGGCACGAGCAAACCAAAACATACACACACATACACAAAGACAAGGTTAAATGAACGAGGTGAAAAGTTTTGAACAGTGGGCCATTTTCGAACTCTGTGACCCACACAGAGAAATAGTGAATTTGATTAAAGAGAGACACCAGGTCGATCAAAATGTCAAACTAAGCTTACCGAAGTAGTCTGCCTTGGGCTGGGCGTCCATCTCCTTCTCCAGACGCTTGGTCAGGGCTTCTAATTTGATCTCGGCGGCAGACGGCCCCTGCTCCGGTTGGACATGGAGAGTCTGGCTGGGCAGTTTGAGAGCTCTGGGGGTGCTGGGGGCTTCAGACTGGGGCTGGGGTTGGCATGCCTCACCACCAGAGGACAGCTGGCTGTCTAGGCCAGAGGGCACATCCACCCCCATGGCCACTTGCCTGCCCTGCGCCTGGCCTACACCTTGACCATGGCCAAAGCTTCTAGAGACACTGATTCCAGAGGGAGAGGCAGAGGCAGGGAAGTAAGCTCCAGCTGTGGCTTTGGGCTGGGCTGCCTCAGATGGGGGTGCAGGTGGGGCTGGGACAGCCACTTGAGCACGGGTGGGGCTGGGGGTGAGAACCACAGGACTCTGAGAGAGCCCGTTCTGGCCTAGATTTCCATGGTTGGCTGTTGATCTTGGGCTCATAGAGGATGCTGCTGAGTAAGGGCCTGTTGGTGGTGTAACAGTGGCAAGTTGGGGAGACAGCTGCTGGTACAGGTCAGCTCCGCCAGTGAAGGCACTCAGAGGGAGTGGTTCTAACAGGTCTGGGTGCCCCAAGCTCCGCATCCAGTCTGCTGCAGCCCCAGCATCAGACAACATGGGGGGTCTCTGCTGCACCAGTAGGGTGGCAGCCTTGCTCTGGTGCAGTCTAGTGGGGCTCAGAGACTGTAGGCTGTCAGAGAAGGGGGGAGATGGTGAGTGGTGTGGGGGCTGCTGAGATGGGCTGCACATAAGGCCTGATGATCCAGCAGGGCTGGAGGATCCTGAGGAGGCCTGGCCACCCCTGGAGGAGTAGGAGGCCGAAGTGCCCGAGGGACTGGCAGGGTGACCAGAAGCATGTGTGTGTGCGTTCCCAGGGCTGGTGGGACTCAAGGCGTGGTGGTAAGAATGCGGCTCAAAACGCTCCTTGTTATCGTAATTGTTTCCGTAGCCGTATGACTGTTGACTGGGTGAATGGTGTTTCAGAGCGTCATAGGGCGCGTACTGACTCGCGCCACTGGCGGTGCCTGGCAAAGGGCCAGAGAGTATGGGAGGCTTGGCTGCAGCTTCCCCTGCCGGTCTGTAGCTATTGATAGGCGGCCTGTCTTTGGTGTAAAACGTGCTGTCTGCCGCTCTGTTTTGACCCCCGTTCATTCTCACAACCAAATTGCTTTTGGCAATTTCCTCTTGCTGTTTCTGTATGTGGATTTTTGTCATTTTGGAGGCAAAAACTCTCCTGGTTTCTTCAAAGTCGGAGTTGTTCCGTGCATCCTTCTTCATTCGGAACAGCCCGTCCCTAGATGCCTCATACATATTGAGGTCTTCTAAAAACTTACTTGCCTCAAGATCCAAATCGTCGTATTTATCCATCTTGAAGTGAATTACAAAATGTGTATAAACTATGATCTGATTTAAGGTTCGAGCCACAACTTTCACAAAAAAAATGTTCTGTCCAATTTATTTAAAAGTAGGCTAGCCAATAAAAACAACGTTCAACACAGTAAACAATTGAAACGAAAATATGAAATCCAAACTCTCGTTACTCCCAAAGTAAAATATTACCGCAGTCTACTGTCCAGTCCAGTCAGCGGAGAGAGAGCACTGTCACGCGGTATTCTGACGTGGAGATCCCAACCCGAAGTTATAGTAGTTTCTCCCGTAGTGTGTCAGCTATCCCGCGGAAGCAATTATACCTAGGTCTACTCCGGAATGGACAAAGATCCGAATAATAGCGAGAATAAGCTCCGTCCTCTCCTCGGTGAGCCAGCTGACTCTTGCTCGCAACAGGATACTGTCTGATTATAACGTCAAATCAGATAGCCTACCACCCCAGCCTGCGCCCCCTCTCCGAACTTCACTATGGCTCTCACAGCCGAAGCCTCCATTCAAAAAACGTTGTTTGCAACTTTGTAGCGAGTGCATGTGTTCCAAACTTGTTGCTGAACAAATTCCTCTGTGGTCCTCTCACAACGCCAACTTAGCTCGCCTATAATTAAACGGTTATTACAAGTGGGTTAGCAAAACACTGAACTAAAGCAAACCTCTTGATCCGAATGTGGATAGTGTGGAGTCGACCGTGGGATTAGGGTGCGCTGTTTGATTTTAAAGGCGCAGTGTTCACTTCATTCTGGGGTAGATTTGTTCATGATATCCGGACCACCAGATCACTCAATACACATAGCATAACAAAATGTACCTTTAGGCTATGTTCTTTTTTTTAATCACACATTGTTTATTGATAAGTTTACTTTATACCCACAATCTCTTTGGCTACGTTGTTGGTACAGGATCAACTAAATTCAAGTTAATTATGAATCAACACAGTGTAATAGCTAAGGAATCATGTAGGGCTACAAAGTGTGATTTGCAATCTAAATGAGTATTATAGTCCCTATAAAAATAATTGGCCACACATGGGTAATGTGGATTTATACCTTCAGATGTCTCAAGTTCATATGATGTGCTGACAGATGCATATCGGCTGCTTCGACATGTTCACGTGCATGGTTTTAACAGATGTTATTGCCGGTGTTGCGAAATGCTTGTGTTTCTAGCTCCAACAGTAAAGGAATGGAATTAAGAAAATATTCTTATTTGGATGAGCAATGTCAGAGCGGCATAGACTAAAATACAGGAGAATATAATAAAATACAGTATATACATATGAGATGAGTAATGAAAAATATGTAAATATTACTAACTGTGTGTGGAAAAGGAGGAGGGGGGGGGTCTTTCTCAAACGGACAAGTTGGGATACATCTGTATTTTTCTGTGTCCTTGGTTGGGAGTTTAAGTACCGTGTATGAATCCCAATGTCTGTGGAGCCGAGCTGTATACATACAGTGGGGAGAACAAGTATTTGATACACTGCCGATTTTGCAGGTTTTCCTACTTACAATGCATGTAGAGGTCTGAAATTTTTATCATAGGTACACTTCAACTGTGAGAGACGGAATCTAAAACAAAAATCCAGAAAATCACATTGTATGCTTTTTAAGTAATTCATTTGCCTATTATTGCATGCAATAAGTATTTGATACACCAGAAAAGCAGAACTTAATATTTGGTATAGAAACCTTTGTTTGCAATTACAGAGATCATACGTTTCCTGTAGTTCTTGACCAGGTTTGCACACACTGCAGCAGGGATTTTGGCCCACTACTCCATACAGACCTTCTCCAGATCCTTCAGGTTTCGGGGCTGTCACTGGGCAATACAGACTTTCAGCTCCCTCCAAAGATTTTCTATTGGGTTCAGGTCTGGAGACTGGCTAGGCCACTCCAGGACCTTGAGATGCTTCTTACTCCTTAGGCTGTGTGTTTCGGGTCGTTGTCATGCTGGAAGACGAAGCCACGACCCATCTTCAATGCTCTTACTGAGGGAAGAAGGTTGTTGGCCAAGATCTCGCGATACATGGCCCCATCTATCCTCCCCTCAATACGGTGCAGTCGTCCTGTCCCCTTTGCAGAAAAGCATCCTGTAACGGTTTTCTTCTGGTGAAAGAGAGGCGGACCAAAATGCAGCGTGGTGGTTATTCATGTCTTTAATAAAGACGACTATACATGAACAGACTAAACAAAACAAGAAAAGTGAAAACCTAAACAGTCCTATCTGGTGCAAACACAGAGACCGGAACAATCACCCACAAAACCCAACACAAAACAGGCTACCTAAATATGGTTCCCAATCAGAGACAATGACTAACACCTGCCTCTGATTGAGAACCATATCAGGCCAAACATAGAAATAGACAAAACAGACACACAACATAGAATGCCCACCCAGCTCACGTCCTGACCAACACTAAAACAAGGAAAACACATACGAACAATGGATAGAACGTGACACATCCCCAAAGAATGATGTTTCCACCTCCATGCTTCACAGTTGGGTTGGTGTTCTTGGGGTTGTATTCATCCTTCTTCTTCCTCCAAACACGGCGAGTGGAGTTTAGACCAAAAAGCTCTATTTTTGTCTCATCAGACCACATGACCTTCTCCCATTCCTCCTCTGGATCATCCAGATGGACATTGGTAAACTTCAGACGGGCCTGGACATGCGCTGGCTTGAGCAGGGGGACCTTGCGTGCGTTGCAGGATTTTAATCCATGACGGCGTAGTGTGTTACTAATGGTTTTCTTTGAGACTGTGGTCCCAGCTCTCTTCAGGTCATTGACCAGGTCCTGCCGTGTAGTTCTGGGCTGATCCCTTACCTTCCTCATGATCATTGATGCCCCACGAGATGACATCTTGCATGGAGCATTTTCTAATAATTGTGCCAACAGTTGTTGCCTTCTCACCAAGCTGCTTGCCTATTGTCCTGTAGCCCATTCCAGCCTTGTGCAGGTCTACAATTTTATCTCTGATGTCCTTACACAGCTGTCTGGTCTTGGCCATTGTGGAGAGGTTGGAGTCTGTGATTGAGTGTGTGGACAGGTGTCTTTTATACAGGTAATGAGTTCAAACAGGTGCAGTTAATACAGGTAATGAGTGGAGGACAGAGGAGCCTCTTAAAGAAAAACTAGCAGGTCTGTGAGAGCCGGAATTCTTACTGGTTGGTAGGTGATCAAATACTTATTGCATGCAATAAAATGCAAATTAATTACTTAAAAATCATACAATGTGATTTTCTGGATTTTTGTTTTAGATTCCGTCTCTCACAGTTGATGTGTACCTATGATAAAAATTACAGACCTCTACATGCTTTGTAAGTAGGAAAACCTGCAAAATCGTCAGTGTATCAAATACTTGTTCTCCCCACTGTAGAAGCATGGAGACTGTGAGAGGGGTGGTTGGCTGTGATGTAATCAAAAGAGACTGTTTATAAGGCACAGTCAGTAACCATCTGTACACTAATTAGGAAACGGTCCCCACAAACAGCCATCCTCAAAAAGGAGCTAAGTACACTTGTTTATAACGTTCTCATGCAAATACCCACCAACAACAGGCAGGCACTACTTTGAGCTCATTAAGATTGTGATGGAAATCTTGTTGGAGAAAATCATGTTGTTTTACTGCTCGGATTAATCAGCTCTAACAATTAGAATATGGATGTTTATTAAGGCAGAGCTCTCCCTTCCCAGCAAATGGAACAGTTTCTGACAACAACAATTAGCGGTGTGTTACGTTCCCCAGTTTATGTGTTGTAGTTTGTATGTTTGCATGTGTTTATTTCAGGAAATGGCTTCCTGAAATCCATCAAGCAGCTGATTGGTCGACTCCAGGGCTAATTGGAGAGCTGACCCTGCCCCCTCGTCAAGACGCAGCTGTCTCCAATTACCTATACCAGAAGCTATATAAAAGCCAGTGTTCTGTGCAGGAGGAGAGAATTTTTGCTGGAAGTAGATTTGCTAGAGAGATTTTGCTGGAGGTAGATTTGCTAGAGAATTTTGTAGGAAAGAGATTTTGCTAGAGATTTTGCTGGGAGTTCATTGCTGATAGTTGGTATGTTTAGCATACATATACCCGTAGCATATTCGCTGTCTAGGCACACTATGTAAGACCTGGGCGGACCACCCCCTGTATTTTGGTTAGGGCACCAGGTGGTGCTAAATTAGGTAAGTAGTGGGTAGGCAGGTAAGATAGGAGAGGGGGGGCTTTGAGATTTACTTTCTTTGCTTTGGTTTACATTTACATTTAAGTCATTTAGCAGACGCTCTTATCCAGCCCCTTCTCCCCATATTACCATGTGAAGGAATAAAGTCCTTGTAAACGGTACCTCGCACCTACAGTCCATACCCTTTTCACTTCATGGAGAGTTTAGTTGTAGCAGGGTGTTGCGTTCCCTCTTCATAGAGGTGTGCGTAACAGGTGCGTGGGTAAAATCACTGGGAAAGCCATAATAGGTTGTTTGCTCTATAACCTGTTAGTTCATATGCCTTGACACTGTGAAATATACGCCTAAGGCAGAGAAAATAAGAAGACACAATGGCAAAATCAATTCAACAACACATTTGTTTCATCACAAAACCAGAGAGCAACATCTGTCCGGTGAAGTCCACAAAGCATATTGCATGGAACAAACAGTTACATGACCTACAGCATGGTCAAGCAAGTTCATGCTTCCAAAATTTTCGGACCACTAAACAACTATTGATTTAGAACACCAGATAGTTAACGCAAGTCACAAATAAAACAGGAGCTGCCTCCATTTTTCCAGCACCATTTTAACATCAAATCACCTATGCTTAGTCTAATACAGTGACCTCTAAAAGATACCAAAAACAATTTAGTTAAATCAGTGTAAGGTAAATATGAATTAGCTGTCCATGGTTCTGGTGTGTGTGTGTGTGTGCATTCGTGCAAGTAGAAAAAACATGTCTACTCACCCTACATGTAGAAAAATGCCATCCTCCTCTCTTTCATGTTGACAAAATGGTCTATGACTCCATCGTACAGTACACGGTTTTAGTTTTTGTTGTCCTCGACTACCTGGCTAAAATGCTTGGTCACTAGCCTAACTTCCTTTCATGGAGAACGAAAGGGCCAGCTAGTTAACATTAGCCTACTACATCTAGCTACATATTCAACTTCCATCCTCTCAGGCCAGGGGCACAATGTATGAATTTTTGGTTGGATCAGAATTACCGTTATAATCATTGGCCAGTATGGAGAAATAAGTAAAACCTCAAGTCCAAATCGCTATCTCCATCCATGGCTAATTTAGGAAAGGGACAATGTTATCTACAGTAGCTAGCTAGCCATCAGGACAACAACACAACGAGACATCAATTTAAGTTTTTTCTGTCAATTACATTTAGCTATCAATGTGATGTGATTAGTGTGAAGCCAAATCCAAACTGGCTTCAGTTGACACTTCTTTTTGTTGCATCAGGACCATTCACAGTTGAGCTCAACTCTGTTTGGCTCTATTCTATGTCATACTATTTTTGACCAGACAGCATCAGATAGATGAGTTACACATACAGAGACAAAGGGGGACTGTTTCGGATGCTTTCTCCAGTGAGATACAGTACATTCAGCCTCTTGCGAATTTAAACCTGGCTTCCCTTGGCTTTCATGAATACACGACACTAGCAACAACAGAGATGTTACATTTTCATTTGGAAAAGGTGAAGTTAGCAATAGAACTGAGACCTAATTTCATAATGTATTTACGTTTAAAAATATGAAATACCAATGTACAGTTAAAAACATGAAATTGTAATGTAAAAGAACTTGAGACAACCTGCTCCAAGTGATGTGTTGCTATGGAGGTAAACAACATAATAACTGTGGCTTAATGTGGTCCTTTACCATACACACCAATGCTTTAGCTTTACCATCAAAACAATTCAATACAACAAACAAACCTCCTTGGAAGACCAAATTACCCGATTTAGTTCAGTCTCTGAGAAAATTAGCCAGCTCCTGTATATTTTTAGCCTCGTACAACCACACTGATTTGGTGAGCTTATATATACAGTTTGCCAGATCAGTCTGGTTGTACCAGGCTAGTATGTTTTATCCCCTTCAAACAATTAAGCAGGCTGGGATCAGACTAGTGAAATGGAGAATGCTTGTGTGACTATCCATCATACTCCACCCTTGCTCACACATACTCCACCCTTTAGTTTCCACCAAGTCGAGATCGGGGCAGGGACACTTTCAAACCCATCAAAGACTATGTTAATGTAGGCCTTCTGTAAGTCTCTGGAGAGGGCCTGCTGCTAGGATTGTGGTCTTCCTCTGGTAGTTGAGTCACAGTGGAATATTGTTGCCTATTTAATGATTTACAGTAGCCATGGAAACAGCTGCTCTGATGAAAGTGCCAAATGTCTCGGGGGCTGTTGCTAACACAATTAAATGTGTGTTCAGGGGAATTTCGGTCTGAACTGTGTCAATATACTGTATGATAACTGGGCAATGAAATGTATTTATGTCAGCATAAAGTAATACCTGACTTTAAAAAAAAATCACTAATGACTATCACAAGCCTTCCTCTGAGACACTAGCTCTGTCTCCATTAAATTATCTAGAGATTGTTTTTGTCGACATTTAGAAAGTTTGCATAGAAAATAGATCCGACAATTGCCTGCTATGGTGTTTTTCCATTTAACTATCTTGTGTGTCGATAAAAACAGCTGGACGTAATGACGTCATACCTGCATAAAAAAAGTGTTTCCATTGCCCATTTAGGCAAATTGTACATTAATAAATTGCCACAGCCCATATGTCCTGACACCTATTAATGTCTAGGTAGACCGCGAAAGTCAGCATGGATAGAATGCAATAATTGACTATATTTGACATATTCTAATGTCTCATGTGCTCACATATCGCCAGGGTCCGTGCCATTGTGTAACTTTCAGATCTGAAATAATTGGATGGTGAAACTTACATTTACATTTAAGTCATTTAGCAGACGCTCTTATCCAGAGCGACTTACAAATTGGTGCATTCACCTTATGACATCCAGTGGAACAGTCACTTTACAATAGTGCATCTAAATCTTAAAGGAGGGGGGGGGTGAGAAGGATTACTTATCCTATCCTAGGTATTCCTTAAAGAGGTGGGGTTTCAGGTGTCTCCGGAAGGTGGTGATTGACTCCGCTGTCCTGGCGTCGTGAGGGAGTTTGTTCCACCATTGGGGGGCCAGAGCAGCGAACAGTTTAGACTGGGCTGAGCGGGAACTGTATTTACTCAGTGGTAGGGAGGCGAGCAGGCCAGAGGTGGATGAACGCAGTGCCCTTGTTTGGGTGTAGGGCCTGATCAGAGCCTGGAGGTACTGAGGTGCTGTTCCCCTCACAGCTCCGTAGGCAAGCACCATGGTCTTGTAGCGGATGCGAGCTTCAACTGGAAGACAGTGGAGAGAGCGGAGGAGCAGGGTGACGTGAGAGAACTTGGGAAGGTTGAACACCAGACGGGCTGCGGCGTTCTGGATGAGTTGTAGGGGTTTAATGGCACAGGCAGGGAGCCCAGCCAACAGCGAGTTGCAGTAATCCAGACGGGAGATGACAAGTGCCTGGATTAGGACCTGCGCCGCTTCCTGTGTAAGGCAGGGTCGTACTCTGTGGATGTTGTAGAGCATGAACCTACAGGAACGGGCCACCGCCTTGATGTTAGTTGAGAACGACAGGGTGTTGTCCAGGATCACGCCAAGGTTCTTTGCGCTCTGGGAGGAGGACACAATGGAGTTGTCAACCGTGATGGCGAGATCATGGAACGGGCAGTCCTTCCCCGGGAGGAAGAGCAGCTCCGTCTTGCCGAGGTTCAGCTTGAGGAGGTGATCCGTCATCCACACTGATATGTCTGCCAGACATGCAGAGATGCGATTCGCCACCTGGTCATCAGAAGGGGGAAAGGAGAAGATTAATTGTGTGTCGTCTGCATAGCAATGATAGGAGAGACCATGTGAGGTTATGACAGAGCCAAGTGACTTGGTGTATAGCGAGAATAGGAGAGGGCCTAGAACAGAGCCCTGGGGGACACCAGTGGTGAGAGCGCATGGTGAGGAGACAGATTCTCGCCACGCCACCTGGTAGGAGCGACCTGTCAGGTAGGACGCAATCCAAGCGTGGGCTGCGTCGGAGATGCCCAACTCGGAGAGGGTGGAGAGGAGGATCTGATGGTTCACAGTATCGAAGGCAGCCGATAGGTCTAGAAGGATGAGAGCAGAGGAGAGAGCGTTAGCTTTAGCGGTGCGGAGCGCCTCCGTGATACAGAGAAGAGCAGTCTCAGTTGAATGACTAGTCTTGAAACCTGACTGATTTGGATCAAGAAGGTCATTCTGAGAGAGATAGCGGGAGAGCTGACCAAGGACGGCACGTTCAAGAGTTTTGGAGAGAAAAGAAAGAAGGGATACTGGTCTGTAGTTGTTGACATCGGAGGGATCGAGTGTAGGTTTTTTCAGAAGGGGTGCAACTCTCGCTCTCTTGAAGACGGAAGGGGCGTAGCCAGCGGTCAGGGATGAGTTGATGAGCGAGGTGAGGTAAGGGAGAAGGTCTCCGGAAATGGTCTGGAGAAGAGAGGAGGGGATAGGGTCAAGCGGGCAGGTTGTCAAGCACACAACTTCCCGGCCAACCAGAAAAGCAAAGCGAAGCAATTCAGGCAGTCTTGAAAGTCAGGACAATTCTTGTCAGGCAAAGCAAATGTGTTTAGCAAGCAGTAGACTAGGCATTTAGAATTAAATGTGGAGTGGAGTTAATAGTTAGGCTACCTGACATCACGTGCCCCGCGTACCTTTAGAATTATTCGTCAATCATCATGTATTCTAAAAACAGCGTTTTCACCGTAATTTGTTTTTTAAAACAATCCACCCGTCGAACGTATAAAACTGTTTTCGATCTTTAAATATTTATATATCTGCCGTTTCCATTAGATGGCGCAATGATTATTATTTATTTCTTGCAACGCTTTTGTCGAATAAACCTGGGTCAATGGAAACCTGCTTAGTGTCTCTCTCCTCCACGAAAGCAGTGTGCAAGGAGCTCAAAAACACCATGAGAAAGCTACTGAAGTTGACTAGCAAGTGTGTCCATTTCACTACATTTGTGTGATATTCAGTGTGGATTCCCGGCTCGAACACTTGTGGATCCAGAGAGAGAATGTAACAGCGAAGGAGCAATAACAACACAGAGAGAGAAAGGGGAGGGAATCAGGTGGCTGATAACGATTCACAACCATCTCCCTCATATCCCACACAGCCTTGAGTCATGCCTCAGCAGTGTGAAACAAAACACACCACATGTGCCAAAAGAGAAACACTGATGAGAGTAGCTAGAATGTATATTTCTCTCCTTCCCTATCTCTCTTTCCTTCCTCTCCATTTTGTTCTCTCTGGTGGCATCACCAGTAAAGAGAGTACTAGCCAGGTTGGGTTCTGTTATTTCACTTGTAACACTATGAGAATAAAACATGTTTTTTACCTTCTCATAAAACAGCTATGGTGTCTGTCAACTAAACAATAAATCCTCAGTTCAGCTTGAGTCATTTTCAACAAGAGGTCATAACTGCTTATAACTGCTGATTACTGCTAGTCTGGCTGACACCTAACTCAAAGTCTTTTTCACATCAGTCTGGGAAGGCTCCATGATGTTGTAGGCAAAAGGAGTCGATAATGAAGGGGGCTGTGCCTTTTTACTGATTGGCTCGCCTTTGTGTTTCTCACTCAAACACCCACATGGGCAGCAACACACAGCCCACGAGCCCCGCCCCCTTTCAATACAACTGTTGGATTTTAAAATCCAAACAATGAGATTTTTCAACCCCCCTGGGAAAAACAATGTTTGAGAGAACCAATCAAAGCTCAAGCCAACTTCTGCATTAACGACGGCTCTTGTCCTGTTCAGACCAGTGTGTCACAGCTCTCCCTCGCATTAACCTGACTACATTACTGCAACATTAGGATAACACCTGCTTATTACTGCTCGAAACTGCACCATTAGGGTATCTCAGCCAGTCATTATCAGCTAATAAGTATCCAACTTAAAATCGAGTGAATTGCAACTACTTCAAGGATTGTGGGGGAATTGTTTTCTAAAAGGGCCTTTGGTCCTTAGCTCATCCCTTAATTCCTGGGACATTTTTCTAACTTCCTGTTATTCTGTCTCTCCTGTGAGTAATTTCCTGTCCACCTGATGGTTAGAGATACACATGGAATGTCCAGGGGGTCTGGGCCAAAGGTCAGGTCACTGAGGCAGAAAGGCTTCCTATAGTACACCGCTCAGCCTCTGCCATTCTTTAAAAGCAACCATCTTCCCTCCTTCCCCTATATTAATCCGTCTCCCTTATTCCCTGTTATTTAAATGTTCCACCTGATCACACATCACACTGTCCGACCTTGTCAAATCTAAAACAACATCATAATAGAATGACAGACAGGCTTCTCCTTCTCTGAGCTGACCCAGAGTTTCAGACCATGCATTATAAGGTCTGTTTATCAATTACATACATTCAATGTCACCTTGAACATTCACACAGTAGCAGCCACAGTAGGAGACAAAAGGAGTAACATCAAAACAGACACAAGGCTATACAATTCATATAAAAGGACCATAGAAGGTCAGGATGGAACAAGAGATGGGTACTGACAGACTGATCTTGAGACTGGCACATCACATAGAGTCCGGTAATCAAATGACAACTTCCTGATTGCTCAGAATGCATGTCTAATCCTGCTGATGGGAGCTGTCCATGTTGTGATGGAAACCTTTAAATTTCTGCTGGAATAAAACGTCCTGCCAGCAACATGATCTGAGTGACTCACTTAGAACCAGTAATGGGTCTAGTCAGGAGATGTTAGACAGAGGACTCTGTGCTCAGTCACTGGGGTATACACGACAGGGAAGGAGAGTCCCATTTACAAGCCATGAGGTGGCTCACTGATAGATGATGTTAATGACCGGCAATGAATGGGCTGTGGTAAGGGGAGACTGGATTCAAATATCTTGTGCCCTCTTCACTTCATGTACCTCTGTCCCATTCCTATGACCTCATCAATCTAAACCAGCCGCAACCTGTATCCATTGGCCAATACACTGATGACATCAGTCAGACCAGATTACCAGCTGTGATTCCAGACACCAGTCAAATTCCTCTGTTCTCAAACAACAGTTTCAACACCTGGAATCAACACCTGTTCTGTCTGATCTCTGGTCTGGCTGACTCACCCTGTCCTTTTGATTTATTTCACCTTTATTTAACCAGGTAGGCTAGTTGAGAACAAGTTCTCATTTACAACTGCGACATGGCCAAGATAAACCATAGCAGTGTGAACAGACAACAACACAGAGTTACACATGGAGTAAACAATTAACAATTCAATAACACAGTAGGAAAAAAAAGTCAATATACATTGTGTGCAAAAGGCATGAGGAGGTAGGCGAATAATTACAATTTTGCAGATTAACACTGGAGTGATAAATGATCAGATGGACATGTACAGGTAGAGATATTGGTGTGCAAAAGAGCAGAAAAGTAAATAAATAAAAAAGGTATGGAGATGAGGTAGGTAAATTGGGTGGGCTATTTACCGATGGACTATGTACAGCTGCAGCGATCGGTTAGCTGCTCAGATGGCAGATGATTAAAGTTGGTGAGGAAGATAAAAGTCTCCAACTTCAGCGATTTTTGCAATTCGTTCCAGTCACAGGCAGCAGAGAACTGGAAGGAAAGGTCAGCCAAATGAGGTGTTGGCTTTAGGGATGATCAGTGAGATACACCTGCTGGAGCGCGTGCTACGGGTGGGTGTTGCCATCATGGCCAGTGAACTGAGATAAGGCAGAGCTTTACCCAGCATGGACTTGTAGATGACCTGGAGCCAGTGGGTCTGGCGACGAATATGTAGTGAGGGCTAGCCGACTAGAGCATACAGGTCGCAGTGGTGGGTGGTATAAGGTGCTTTAGTAAAAAAAAATGGATGGCACTGTGATAAACTGCATCCAGTTTGCTGAGTAGAGTGTTGGAAGCTATTTTGTAGATGACATCGCCGAAGTCGAGGATCGGTAGGATAGTCAGTTTTACTAGGGTAAGTTTGGCGGCGGGAGTGAAGGAGGCTTTGTTACGGAATAGAAAGCAGACTCTAGATTTGATTTTAGAATTGGAGATGTTTGATATGAGTCTGGAAGGAGAGTTTACAGTCTAGCCAGACACCTAGGTACTTATAGATGTCCACATATTCTAGATCGGAACCATCCAGGGTGGTGATGCTAGTCGGGCGTGTGGGTGCAGGCAGCGAACGGTTGAAAAGCATGCATTTGGTTTTACTAGCGTTTAAGAGCAGTTGGAGGCCACGGAAGGAGTGTTGTATGGCATTGAAGCTTGTTTGGAGGTTAGATAGCAGTGTCCAAGGAAGGGCCAGAAGTATACAGAATGGTGTCGTCTGCGTAGAGGTGGATCAGGGAATCACCCGCAGCAAGAGCAACATCATTGATATATACAGAGAAAAGAGTCGGCCCGAGAATTGAACCCCCATAGAGACTGCCAGAGGACCGGACAACATGCCCTCCGATTTAACACACTGAACTGTCTGCAAAGCCCTGTCTTATCTGTCCCTGCTGCAGTCTGTCTCAACAACATACATGGAGTTCTGTGTGGTTATGGAATTAGTGTTCTGAATGGAACGTGATTGTGTTCCCACTGAGGCCAGAGGTCCTGGAATGTTCCTCAGCACTTCTGTTCAAACATGGACGCCACTGATGGAGAGGCCAACATGAGTGGGACCTAATCACATCACATTATCAGTGGACTCTATGTGGCTTAACCCTCACTCCCCTGTTGAATAGCTGGGGACAGATGTTAGAGACACACTGGAGCCATATCACCTCGTAACCATGCATGACTGTATGTTAACATGGTGACTTCAGATCGCAAAACAACTCTGCACTGGAGTAGGGTCTGGTGTCACCATGGTGACAAGGGGAAAGTGATACACATGTCATCCAGTCTGAAAACACTTCCAGTATCAGTGTATGAATCCTGGTTTCACAACTGACAGACGGATGTTCTATTTCACTCATCAGCTTTTCATGATGCTAGTTTCAGCACTATGTTCTGTAGGTTCTATAGCACATACTGTGAGCACAAACACCACACGTTCCTCTTCAGCTTTATACATTTCATAAAAGATCAGACCAAATACAAAATATATATATGTCTGTTGATACTACTTATTGTTTTATTTTACAAATAGTCTTTCATCCTTCCATTCACATGATGTCCCCGCCTTTAAGTCTGTGAGTGGCTGTGGTCTTCTGATTGACATGACAGTCCACCAATCAGCATCCAGGATTGAGTGGTCGCTCCTTTATGAGGAAGTTGATGAGGGCGGTCCTATGGAACAGAATGGCCTTCTTGATGGTCCGGTAACCTAGGAGGTGCTGTCCCAGCTTGCTCCCCAGAACCAGTACCTGCTCCGTATCCTGGGCCACCTGTTGAGGCACAAACACCATCCCATACACCTTGTTGTTGATCTGAGAGGTGAAAGGGAGAGATGGAAGGGAGGAGAGAAAATCTAAAAGGTTAAGAGTACAAACCTGAATACTTTGACCTCCATCCCATTAAACACTCTAAATCGCTAGTTAACATTGAGTAAGAGCAAACTTTGGTCCAGACATATTATAAATAATATACACTGACTGAGACAACTCTTAGTGGAGGCTGTGGCTGCATCGAAAGCGCTCTAATTACATCAGGGACTATAGAACATGCATATGCCTTTCCTCCTCTCCTTTCAGTAACCTGAGCTGTCTAAAAACAGCCAGCTTGTGGTGAAAATGGGCTGGGCAGTCAGATCCTCTACAGCCGAATAGGAGGAACCTTTATGATGACTGTGGAAAGGCAAATGGTTGTGTTTCCTTAATGAGTGTTTGAAAGGATTATACAGCTCCCTCACGGGACAGGCCATGAGAGGAGGAAAACATCTACTTCAGATGAACGCAGTCTTTAGCTGGCCATTATCCATTATCGGAGTCAATGTTTCGAGATGTGTGTGTGAGGACTCTGATTCCCCCCAGCAGGGATCTCTCAGAGACTTTCATCTTTGAACAGCTGACTCTGTGACCCTGCCCACCACAGCTGGACTGCCTGCTGATTGCCTAGGCACCCTGGGCTGCACGCACACACACACACTTTCCCTATCAAGCCATATGATAATAGGCTCTGTGTAAATTACAGAGAGTGAGCGCATGAATGGGGCTATGGCTGTTTTGGTTCAAGGAAGTGTGAGTGCCATTTTGAGTATACACAAGAGTATGTCTGAGTGTGTGGCATTTGATTTCAGTCTGTATCATTTTCTGTAGGGGTGTGTGCCTTGGCATGTGTGTGAGTGAAAGGGGAGTGAGTGTGTGAGACGTGTGTGTGTGTGTGTGTCAAATCAAAACATTGTTTAGTTGTTGCGTACACAGATCAGCAGATGTTAAAGCAGGTGTGGGGAAATGCTTGTGTTTTAGCTCCAGCAGTGCAGTAAGTTTCTAACTGTACAATACTAACACGCAAATAATCCCCCCCAACAAGAAGAAAAGGGTCCAGTATATAAACACGTGGTGAACAATATACAGTATATAAGTAGGAAGGTATTTTCAGCAGTAGTTATATGGATGAGATATGTTGAGAACACAGTATGTACTGATAAAGTCATCAACTAGCTTAATTTCTCAGTGATCAAAATAAATGATTTTGGAACAATACGATCTCAGAACAATAAACATTATATAAAGATTATTTAAGTGACCACTGTTCAATGACTATGTACACATAGGGCAGAAGTCTCTAAGGTGCAGGGTACAAATCTGTCATTCTTCCAAGGCAGTTAACCCACTGGTCCCCAGGCACCGAAGACGTAGTGTGCGTTTGACAGCCTCACCCGTACTACCAGCTCCAGGGTATCAGGGGTCTCCAGGTACAGAGGGTCTGGGGTGGGCCACGGCTGCTGCAGCACGTCTCCTCCGCGGGAGAGGAGAGGGATCAGGGGGTTCCTCACCTGGCTCAGCCCTGAATGGAGGAGAAGACAACAAGTCACAAACTAGCAATCAATCAACCAATCATATTTGATTTTTTATAGCCCTTTATAGTACTTTACAGACACTCAGCCTACACACAACTTCACCACACTGACTGACCATCTCACCACTGTGATCTCTATGGTCATGCCTCATGTAATAAGGGACCTTTATAACTTTTGAAAACTCTATGGAGCTTTACAGGAAAGCTTTCAAGAGCTCCCTACAGATTGAGGATTAACAACAGTCCTTCAGTTTGCCCACCCACCGCCTCCTTACGCTAATGTGGGGGGGGTCCCACAGGGGCTTCCATGAAGGATATTAACTTACTTAGTCCTTTCTGTCTATGAGGGAGAGGTGAAGAGAGAGAAAGTGAGCGAGCGAGAACCACACACAGTTTATCTTGTCCATGTTCATCCCTCAAATTCCCTGACTGTGGCTATCAGCAAGAGGATGTTGCCTTTTCCCAAAAAGACCCTACTCCAGATCCCTGTCCCCCACTCCTCCCAGCCCCCTAGCCCCTCCTCCCAGCCTCTCCTCCCAGCCCCCTAGCCCCTACTCCCAGCCCCCTAGCCCCTACTCCCAGCCCACTAGCCGCTACTCCCAGCCCACTAGCCGCTACTCCCAGCCCACTAGCCCCTACTCCCAGCCCACTAGCCCCTACTCCCAGCCCACTAGCCCCTCCCCAGCCCCCTAGCCCCTACTCCCAGCCCACTAGCCCCTCTCCCAGCCCACTAGCCCCTACTCCCAGCCCCCTAGCCCCTACTCCCAGCCCCCTAGCCCCTACTCCCAGCCCACTAGCCCCTACTCCCAGCCCCCTTAGCCCCTACTCCCAGCCCCCTAGCCCCTACTCCCAGCCCACTAGCCCCTACTCCCAGCCCACTAGCCCCTACTCCCAGCCCACTAGCCCCTACTCCCAGCCCACTAGCCCCTACTCCCAGCCCCCTAGCCCCTACTCCCAGCCCACTAGCCCCTACTCCCAGCCCACTAGCCCGTACTCCCAGCCCACTAGCCCCTACTCCCAGCCCCAGCTTCCTAGCCCCTCGCCCAGATATCCAGCCCCTCAATAGAGGGCTTGTTTCTGTGTGTTTGACAATAGGAGGATGTTCTACTGGAAAGCAGAGGGGACACTTCCTCTTCCGGCTATTTTTATACCATCAGGTCACATGGGTCAACCTTTGTCCTGACAGCATCAGCTACATTGTTCATGTGATAGGGCTGGGGATTCTCAGTTTGGGTCAGGGGATATTTGGTCACAACCACATTCTGGAGGAGATTCCTGTGAAATTATTGTATACTCAACTCGTAGACCTTGACCGTTGCATAGCTTTTCATGTCAATTTTGGTTCATCAGCTCATATTCTTGAAGTATTCACATGGGTACACCACACACAAACAAATTATCTCAATGGACTGTGATGACATCACCAGGGCGTTGCAGAGCGTTGTGCGTGTTAGATAAGAGGCCCCATCAACATGACACCCTGAGGTAACTTCCTGTTGGATTCTTTCCAAACCCACATCATCATTCCAGACGGTCCTTTCATCTCCTCTCCAGTCGGTCTCTGTCTGGATAGGAGTGTAGCAGACTATTCGTTTTCCCTCTCTGGAATGGGATCGTCATAGCAACACATCATGTGACACATCATTCATCTTTTGACACAAACAAATATCATTCATATTATTGTCCATTATTTATTTATTAATTCCCTCAATGTGGTGGCCCACCAGAGGCCAGGGGCCATCACACACAGCGTGGACAGAGCTCTCTCTGCACGTCTGTCTGCCTGTGTCTCTCTCTCTCACACACACACACACACACACACACACACACACACACACACACACACACACACACACACACACACACACACACACACACACACACACACACACACACACACACACACACACACACACACACACACACACACACACACACACACACACACACATCAGGGAGGACCTCCCAGCTGCCTGTGATGGTTCATGGTGATGAATGGAAAACAACAATAGGACCAGAGGATAAAAGCTTTTTCACCATGTCATCACTATACATGGTTCTGATTGGTTCTGAACTGGTTGGCTCACACTGTGTTTAAAAACAAGAAGGCTGTGCATGTGAACATTCCACAGCTAAGTATTCTGGGAAAGAGAACCCTTTTGGCACGGGCCTTTGGGAGAAGGTCAAAGACAGAGGGCGGATCAAAGGATGGCCGGTGCTTTGGGGGGGCTTAGGGTGGGCCGGGCCATACACACGCGCACACGCACAGGGCCCTTCAACAGCAAGGACTCTGAAGGGCGAGAAGAGAATCAAACCCCACCGACCACACTGAGGGAGTCGGAACCGAAGCCGGCTATTTATAAAGTGTGAAAGCGTCACTATTGGATATCAAATCAATTTCCATTCTCTGCTCCTCACACCCGCTAGGCTACTCTGGGCTGCCAGACCGGAGAGTGGTCTCAGGTTACCATATAGATCCCAGGATGACATGACAACAGCAGCTTCTCCTGTTATGCAGCGCTGAGGCTAAAATGTAGTGTGGATGTAGCCTATAATTCCTCATGCAATACGATAAGGTGCTATAGCTAGCATAGTGTCAATCTTTTCTAATTTTTATATTTATTTATAGAGAAAAAAAATCTCCCCTTTTTTGTGCTTTCCAATTGGTAGTTAAAATCTCATCACTGTAACTCCGGTACGGACTCGGGAGAGACGAAGGTCGAGAGCTGTGTGTCCTCTGAAACACGGCCCAATCAAGCCATACTGCTTCTTGACACAATCCCTGCTTAACCCGGAAGTCAGCTGTACCAATGTGACGGAGGAAACACCGTACACCTGGCGACCAAGACAGCATGCATTGCGCCTGCCACAGCAGTTGCTAGAGCGCGATGGGACAAGAACATCCCTACCAGCAAACCACTACCCTAACCCGAACGACGTTGGGCCAGCCCATGGGTCTCCCTGAGACAGAGCCTGGATTCCAACCAGAATCTCTAGTAGCACAGCAACACTGCTGTACTCGGGAGGCCTCCAGAGTCATATTCACACTTCATGTGAAACCTGCAGCACTAATTGAACATTTGATGACAAGCTCCGCAGCGGGAACACAGAGAGACTAATACTGGTATGACAAACACCCATTTCAGATGTCACACGTAAGAAGACCCAGATGATACAAATGTTCAATGCATTTACATATTCAGGTATACGGTCTGAGTATGATAAGGCAGTTTCAGTCATCTACAGTGACTGCAGTTAGTGACACCTACTGGTAAAGGTGGGTAGTACAAAACAAACAATAGAATAATGAAACCAGGACTTCTCTGTGTTTAGGAACACCCACAACATACAGTAATTTGACTGCAAAATCAATAATGCTATGCCACACAGTCTATTGTTGGTTGGGTAGAGGTGGGGGGGTCACAGGATGCGTGTAACTCACTCTTGACGTCCCAGAGGATGTCCTGTTCAGGGGGAGCAGCGTAGAGGATGTAAAGACGAACAGTGTCGATGCCATACTGCTGCTGAGGGTCCAGGCCGTTGTGTTTCCACTTGGATATCTTCTCCCATGTCACCTGCAGCCCGGCCTTACTTCCCACCTGCACCGGCTCCTCACCTGACACAGGAGACAAGGCAATGGTTAGCACTGGACACCTCTATATATCTACAGCAAACTGTCCATTGTCTGAAATGGCACCCTATATTGTGCACTACAAAAGTAGTAATAGAGTGCCATTTCAGATTTGCCTGCAGGTACATGTAAAAAACTAATACTGACAGTAGAAGAAAAATAGTTTCAAAAAAAGCTTTCTGAGATACAGACAGATAGACATGAATGATCTTTCAGTCAATCCCTTGATCAGTCTGTTTACTCAGGGCTGGAACTAATTTGTGTGCGTGTCCAGTGTGGAAGCCCTCAGACAGAGTGATATAAAGCCTCACCTCCACAACCGGAGCCAGTGTTCATGTTTACCCAGTTGCCAAGCAACGGGAAGAGGAGGAGAAAAGCTACAAAACAAATCCAGAAAAACATTCAGAGGACAAGAATGAACAAATATGGTTTTTAACCCTCTATACCTCTCATCTTATCTATGAACATAGACAGGGCTCGAACTCCTCTAGCTCCACAATGAGATGGAGCTCAGTGGAGTCGGCCACTAGCACAGCCAGTGTAGTCAGCTCAGCTATCCCCATTGAAACTAAACATGGCGGTGTTCGCCTTAGCAATCTCACTGGAATAAAGACCTTCTCCATTCCTGCCATTATTGAAAGATTGTGATACCTCACATCTCAAAATAGGGCTACTTAACGTTAGATCCCTCAATTCCAAGGCAGTTATAGTCAACGAACTAATCACTGATCTTGATACGATTGGCATGACTGAAACATGGCTTAAGCCTGATGAATTTACTGTGTTAAATGAGGCCTCACCTCCTGGTTACACTTAGTGACCATATCCCCAGCGCATCCTGCAAAGGTGGAGATGTTGCTAACATTTATGATAGCAAATTTCAATTTATAAACCCCCCCAGATATTTTCATCTTTTGAGCTTCTAGTCATGAAATATACGCAGCCTACTCAATCACTTTTTATAGCTACTGTTTACAGGCCTCCTGGGCCATATACAGTATTCCTCACTGAGTTTCCTGGATTCCTATCGGACCTTGTAGTCATGGCAGATAATATTCACATTTTTGGTGACTTTAATATTCACATGGAAAAGTCCACAGAGCCACTCCAAAAGGCTTTCGGACCCATCATCGACTCAGTGGGTTTTGTCCAACATGTCTCCGGACCTACTCACTGCCACAGTTATACTCTGGGCCTAGTTTTGTCCAGTGGAATAAATGTTGTGGATCTTAATGTTTTTCCTAACAATCCTGGAGTATCGGACCACCATTTTATTACGTTTGCAATCGCAACAAATAATCTGCTCAGACCCCAACTAAGAATCATCAAAAGTCGTGCTATAAATTCTCAGACAACCCAAAGATTCCTAGATGCCCTTCCAGACTCCCTTCGTCTACCCAAGGACGTCAGAGTACAAAAATCAGTTAACCACCTAACTGAGGAACTCAATTTAACCTTGCGCAATACCCTAGATGCAGTCGCACCCCTAAAAACATTTGTCATTAGAAACTAGCTCCCTGGTATACAGAAAATACCTGAGTTCTGAAGAAAGCTTCCAGAAAATTGGAAAGGAAATGCCGCTACTCCAAACTGGAAGTCTTCTGACTAGCTTGGAAAGACAGTACCGTGCAGTATCGAAGAGCCCTCACTGCTGCTCGATCATCCTATTTTTCCAACTTAATTGGGGAAAATAAGAACAATCCAAAATGTATTTGTGATACTGTCGCAAAGATAACTAAAAAGCAGCATTCCTCAAGAGAGGATGGCTTTCACTTCAGCAGTGATAAATTCATGAACTTCTTTAAGGAAAAGATCATGATCATTAGAAAGCAAATTACGGACTCCTCTTTAAATCTGCGTATTCCTCCAAAGCTCAGTTGTCCTGAGTCTGTACAACTCTAACAGGAGCTAGGATCAAGGGAGACACTCAAGTGTTTTAGTACTATATCTCTTGACACAATGATGAAAATAATCATGGCCTCTAAACCTTCAAGCTGCATAATGGACCCTATTCCAACTAAACTACTGAAAGAACTGCTTCCTGTGCTCGGCCCTCCTATGTTGAACATAATAAACGGCTCTCTATCCACCGGATGTGTACCAAACTCACTAAAAGTGGCAGTAATAAAGCCTCTCTTGAAAAAGCCAAACCTAGACCCAGAAAATATAAAAAACTAAATTGGCCTATATCGAATCTCCCATTCCTCTCAAAAATTGTAGAAAAAGCTCACTGCATTCCTGAAGACAAACAAATGTATACGAAATGCTTCAGTCTGGTTTTAGACCCCATCATAGCACTGAGACTGCACTTGTGAAGGTGGTAAATTACCTTTTAATGGCATCAGACCGAGGTTCTGCATCTTTCCTCGGGCTCCTGGACCTTAGTGCTGCTTTTGATACCATCGATCACCACATTCTTTTGGAGAGATTGAAAACCCAAATTGGTCTACACGGACAAGTTCTGGCCTGGTTTAGATCTTATCTGTCGGAAAGATATTAGTTTGTCTCTGTGGATGGTTTGTCCTCTGACAAATCAACTGTAAATGTCAGTGTTCCTCAAGGCTCCGTTTTAGGACCACAATTGTTTTCACTATATATTTTACCTCTTGGTGATGTCAATCGGAAACATAATGTTAACAGTCACTGCTATACGGCTGACACACAGCTTTACATTTCAATGAAACATGGCGAAACCCGACAATTGCCCTCCCTGGAAGCCTGTGTTTCAGACATAAGGAAGTGGGCGGCTGCAAATGTTCTACTTTTAAACTCGGACAAAACAGAGATGCTTATTCTAGGTCCCAAGAAACAAAGAGATCTTCTTTTGAATCTGACAATTATTCTTGATGGTTGTACATTCGTCTAAAATAAAACTGTGAAGGACCTCAGCGTTACTCTGGACCCTGATCTCTCTTTTGACGAACATATCAAGACTGTTTCCAGGACAGCTTTTTCCATCTACGTAACAATGCAAAAATAGGAAACTTTCTGTCCAAAAATAATGCCGAAAAATTCATCCATGCTTTTGTCACTTCTAGGTTAGACTTCTGCAATGCTCTACCACTAAATAAACTTCAGCTAGTGCTAAATACGGCTGCTAGAATCCTGACTAGAATCCAAAAATGTGATTATATTATTCCAGTGCTAGCCTCTCTACACTGGCTTCCTGTTAAGACAAGGGCTGATTTCAGGTTTTACTGCTAACTTACAAAGCATTATATGGGCTTGCTCCTACCCATCTTTCCGATTTGGTTCTGCCGTACATACCGACAGTACGCTACGGTCACAAGACGCAGGCCTCCTTACTGTCCCTAGAATTTCTAAGCAAACAGCTGGAGGCAGGGTAGTCTCCCATATAGCTCCATTTTAATGGAATGGTCTGCCTATCCATGTGAGGGATGCAGACCTCGGTCTCAACCTTTCTTTATTGAAGACTCATCTCTTCAGTAGGTCCTATGATTGAGTGTAGTCTGGCCTAGGAGTGTGAAGGTGAACGGAAAGGCACTGGAGCAACGAACCACCCTTGCTGTCTCTGCCTGGCCAATTCCCCTCTCTCCACTGCAATTCTCTGCCTCTAACCCTATTACAGGGGCTGAGTCACTGGCTTACTGGTGCTCTTCCATGCTATCCCTAGGAGGGGTGCGTCACTTGAGTGGGTTGAGTCACTGACGTGATCTTCCTGTCCGGCTTGGAGCCCCCCCTTGGGTTGTGCCGTGGCAGAGATCTTTGTGGGCTATACTCTGCCTTGTCTCAGGATGGTAAGTTGTTGGTTGAAGATATCCCTCTAGTGGTGTGTGGGCTCTGCTTTGGAAAAGTGGGTGGGGTTATATCCTGCCTGTTTGGCCCTGTCCAGGGGTATCGTCGGATGGGGCCACAGTGTCTCCCGACCCCTCCTGTCTCAGCCTCCAATATTTATGCTGCAGTAGTTTGTGTCGGGGGGCTAGGGTCAGTCTGTTATATCTGGAGTATTTCTCCTGTCTTATCCGGTGTCCTGTGTGAATTTAAGTATGCTCGCTCTAATTCTCTCTCTCTTTCTCTCTCGGAGGACCTGAGCCCTAGAACCCTGCCTCAGGACTACCTGGCCTGATGACTCCTTGCTGTCCCAAGTCCACCTAGCCGTGCTGCTGCTCCAGTTTCAACTGTTCTGCCTGTGGCTATGGAACCCTGACCTGTTCACTGGACGTGCTACCTGCTGTTTTCAACTCTCTAGAGACAGAAGGAGAGGTAGAGATGCTCTGAATGATCGGCTATGAAAAGCTAACTGACATTTACTCCTGAGGTGCTGACCTGTTGCACCCTCGACAATCACTGTGATTATTATTATTTGACCCTGTTGGTCATCTATGAACATTTGAACATCTTGGCCATGTTCTGTTAGAATCTTCACCCGGCACAGCCAGAAGAAGACTGGCCACCCCTCATAGCCTGGTTCCTCTCTAGGTTTCTTCCTAGGTTCTGGCCTGTATAGGGAGTTTTTCCTAGCCACCGTGCTTCTATACTTGCATTGCTTGCTGTTTGGGGTTTTAGGCTGGGTTTCTGTACAGCACTTTGTGACATCAGCTGATGTAAGAAGGGCTTTATAAATACATTTGATTGATTGATTGTCTAGATTCTAAGCCCTGTTTAAGCCGTGGGGTTGGGGGAATTGTTTTAAGATACCAAGGATCATTTAGCTATTTGATTCAGAATTTTAAGAAGGTATCAAAAAAATATATTTAAAAATTATTTGATGAATCATTGAATTTGACATTACTGCTATAAGCAAATGTAGCGAATAACAGAGTCAATACCTGAAACAAGAGATAGAAAAAAAACTAAAAGTAAGTTTGTTCTGATGTGTCTGTCCTATATCTGAGAGATATAAGAACGATCAGGTATTTACAGTGCCTTCAGAAAGTATTCAGACCCCTTGACTTTTTCCACATTTTGTTAGGTTACAGCGTTATTCTAAAATTAATTCAAACATTTTTCCCCCTCATCGATCTACACACAGTACCCCATAATGACAAAGCAAAAACAGGTTTTTAGAAATATGCCATTTACCCTTTACCCAGGAATTTGTTAAAGCACCTTTGACAGCAATTACAGCCTCGAGTCTTCTTGGGTATGACACCACGCATGGCACACCTGTATTTGGGGAGTTTCTTCCATTTTTCCCTGCTGATGCTCTCAAGCTCTGTCAGGTTGGATGGGGAGCGTTGCTGCACAGCTATTGTCAGGTCTCTCCAGAGATGTGAGATCGGGTTCAAGTCCGGCCATTCAAAGCCATTGTCCCGAAGCTACTTCTGTGTTGTCTTGGCTGTGTGCCTTGGGTCGTTGTCCTGTTGGAAGGTGAACCTTCCTCCCAGTCTGAGGTCCTGAGTGCTCTGGAGCAGGTTTTTATCAAGAATCTCTCTGTACTTTGCTCCGTTCTGCTTTCCCTCGATCCTGACTAGTCTCCCAGTCCCTGCCGCTGAAAAAACATCCCCACAGCATGATGCTGACAACACCATGCTTCACCTTAAGGATGGTGCCAAGTTTCCTCCAGACGTGAGGTTTTGCATTCAGGCCAAAGAGTTCAATCCGTCGACCTCATGGCTTGGCATTTGATCTGACATGCACTGTCAACTTTGGGACCTAATATAGACAGGTGTGTACCTTTCCAAATCATGTTCAATCAATTGCATCTACCACAGGTGGCCTTCAATCAAGTTGTAGAAACATCTAAAGGATGATCAATGGAAACAGGATGCACCGGAGCTCAATTTTGAGTCACATAGCAAAAGGTCTGAAAAGTTATGTATTCTGTTTTTATTTTTTACATTTGCTAACATTTCTAAAAACCTGGTCTCACTTTGTCATTATGCAGTATTGTGTGTAGATTGCTGAGGATTTTTATTAATTGAATACGTTTTAGAATAAGGCCGTTAACAAGATGTGGAAAAAGTCAAAGGGTCTGAATACTTTCCGAAGGCACTGTATCCCCTTATTTTAGGTACTAAACTATCTCCATATACTGTACTTCCATAAATATCTTAAACTGGTACCGGGGACCTTCAGACAAGTCTTGTGAGGCTTATGGGCATCCTAGAGAAAAACGAAGAACACCATCATGTTCGTGAGAGTCTCAGCTTGTTAGCTTTCCTCACACATATTAGTGTGTAGCTACAAGAGTTTTGGACGCTACAGACAGAAGTTGGCAGAGGAGGCTGTACCGACTTCAGACAAGTCTTGTGAGGCTTGTGGTCATCCTAGAGGAAAACGGAGAGCACCACTGTGTTTGTGAGAATCTTAGAATGCTCATAATAGTTTGTAGGCTAAACTGTTCGGACGCTACAGACATTGGTGAGAAGATTTTCGGGATGTCTCATGGTCTGACAAACACGGCTTTAGCTCTACCACCTTTCACCAGATGCAGAAGGGCGATATCTCTTGCTTAAACAGACACATTTTTATGGGTATTTTTTGATTATGTTCATTTGATTTCCGCAAGGACACAGAAATTGTAGGCTAAGGGTTAAGACGGTGCTCCTCTATTCCTTCCTCTAGGACCTGACCAGGAAAAACTTCTGAGCAACCTCAGGAATCCATCTGTGAGGGATGTCTACTAACTCGAACCTGTGAATGCAGACGTGTAAAGTCGCCACCCTGCTGTGCCCACCTGTGAAGTCCATATGGTCTCTCTTCAGGTACTGTCCTCTGTCTGCAGCTCTAAACGTCTGGCCCTTGTTGAGGCCCTGCACCAGCAGCTTCTTGAAAGGCTCCCTGGAGTGGACATTCAAAGAGCTTATTTCATTTAGCCGTTTAAAAAAAAAATTCTGCAGGGGATAATTACACAGACGTTACAAAGACGTTTTGCCAATGGTGCCTTCTTCAGTTAGCGTCCACTTACTTTTAAGTGAACATTCTCACTTGATGTCAATGGGAGACTAAGTGAAAATTCAGCTTCATTGGAAGTTAGAATTCACCCCTAAGAGGGTTCAACCTTCTGGCACAATGGTTCTATTGATATCGACGGCTGAACAATAGTTGCTGTACCTGTGTCCCACTAGGCCCTGATCCCTACAGAAGTGACTGAGGAAGCGTGCATAGTACAGGTGCATAACAGCATGATCCTTCCCCCCCAATGTACACGTCCACAGGAAGCCAGTGGTCTGACAGGGAGCGCTCAAAAGGCCTGGGGTGGAGAGAGGGGGGCACATGTTAGTTTGAGTGAAGTAAACTGTTATGACTCCAATTTATATGTGGTGTTTTCTGTCGATTTGTTCTTTTTAAACTTCTTTTTACAGTATAGTGAGAGAATAATAATAATAATGTGAAGGAATTCACCAATATAACAAGTAGCTCAACTATAGAAGCTGTTATAGTAAATATGTGTCAGGTGCCTGGTCTTTGATATTACAGTTGAAGTCAGAAGTTTACATACACCTTAGCCAAATACATTTAAACTCAGGTGTTCGCAATTACTGACATTTAATCCAAGTAAAAATTCCCTTCTTCGGTCAGTTAAGATCACCACTTTATTTTAAGAATATGAAATGTCAGAATAATAGTAGAGTGAATGATTTATTTCAGCTTTTATTTATTGTATCACATTCCCAGTGGGTCAGAGGTTTACATACACTCAATTAGTATTTGGTATTATTGCCTTTAAATTGTTAAACTTGGGTCAAACGTTTCGGGTAGCCCTCCACAAGCTTTCCACAATAAGTTGTCTCATTCTTCCTGACACAGCTGGTGTAACTGAGTCAGGTGTGTAGGCTCGCACATGCCTTTTCAGTTCTGCCCACAAATGTTCTATAGGATTGAGGTCAGAGCTTTGTGATGGCCACTCCAATACCTTGACTTTGCTGTTCTTAAGCTATTTTGCCACAACGTTGGAAGTATGCTTGGGGTCATTGTCCATTTGGAAGACCCATTTGCAACCAAGCTTTAACTTCGTTTTGAGATGTTGCTCCAATATATCCACATCATTTTCCTACCTCATGATGCTGTATATTTTGTGAAGTGCACCAGTGCCTCCTGCAGAAAAGCACACCCACAACATGATGCTGCCACCCCTGTGCTTCACAGTGGGTATGGTGTTTTTCGGCTTGCAAGCCTCCCCTTTTTCCTCCAAACATAACAATGGTCATTATGGCCAAACAGTTATATTTTTGTTTCATCAGATCAGAGGACATTTCTCCAAAAAGTACGATCTTTGTACCCATGTACAGTTGCAAACCATCGTCTGGCTTTTTTTATGGCAATTTTGGAGCAGTGGCTTCTTCCCTGCTGAGTGGTCTTTCAGGTTATGTCGACATAGGACTCGTTATACTGTAGATATACAGTAGATACCTGTTTTCTCCAGCATCTTCACAAGGTCCTTTGCTGTTGTTCTGGGATTGATTTGCACTTTTACGCTCTAGGAGACAGAACGTGCTTCCTTCCTGCACAGTATGACAGCTATGTGGTCCCATGGTATACTTGCGTACTATTGTTTGTACAGATGAACG
This sequence comes from Oncorhynchus gorbuscha, assembly GCF_021184085.1. NCBI lineage: Eukaryota > Metazoa > Chordata > Actinopteri > Salmoniformes > Salmonidae > Oncorhynchus > Oncorhynchus gorbuscha. The sequence continues at coordinate 13,879,267 of NC_060191.1, forward strand.
TGGTACCTTCAGGCATTTGAAATTGCTCCCAAGGATGAACCAGACTTGGAGGTCTACAATGTGTTTTCTGATTTTCCCTTGATGTCAACAAAGAGGCACTGAGTTTGAAGGTAGACCTAGAGATACATTCACAGGTACACCTTCAATTGACTCAAATGATGTCAATTAACCTATAAGAAGCTTCAAAAGCCATGACATAATTTTCTGGACTTTTCCAAGCTGTTTAAAGTTACAGTCAACTTAGTGTATGTAAATTTCTGACCCACTGGAACGTGCCGTCCTTGGCCAGCTCTCCCGCTATCTCTCTCTGAATGACCTTCTTGATCCAAATCAGTCAGGTTTCAAGACTAGTCATTCAACTGAGACTGCTCTCCTCTGTATCACGGAGGCGCTCCGCACTGCTAAAGCTAACTCTCTCTCCTCTGCTCTCATCCTTCTAGATCTATCGGCTGCCTTCGATACTGTGAACTATCAGATCCTCCTCTCCACCCTCTCTGAGTTGGGCATCTCCGGCGCGGCCCACGCTTGGATTGCGTCCTACCTGACAGGTCGCTCCTACCAGGTGGCGTGGCGAGAATCTGTCTCCTCACCACGCGCTCTCACCACTGGTGTCCCCCAGGGCTCTGTTCTAGGCCCTCTCCTATTCTCGCTATACACCAAGTCACTTGGCTCTGTCATAACCTCACATGGTCTCTCCTATCATTGCTATGCAGACGACACACAATTAATCTTCTCCTTTCCCCCTTCTGATGACCAGGTGGCGAATCGCATCTCTGCATGTCTGGCAGACATATCAGTGTGGATGACGGATCACCACCTCAAGCTGAACCTCGGCAAGACGGAGCTGCTCTTCCTCCCGGGAAGGACTGCCCGTTCCATGATCTCGCCATCACGGTTGACAACTCCATTGTGTCCTCCTCCCAAAGCGCTAAGAACCTTGGCGTGATCCTGGACAACACCCTGTCGTTCTCAACCAACATCAAGGCGGTGGCCCGTTCCTGTAGGTTCATGCTCTACAACATCCGCAGAGTACGACCCTGCCTCACACAGGAAGCGGCACAGGTCCTAATCCAGGCACTTGTCATCTCCCGTCTGGATTACTGCAACTCGCTGTTGGCTGGGCTCCCTGCCTGTGCCATTAAACCCCTTCAACTCATCCAGAACGCCGCAGCCCGTCTGGTGTTCAACCTTCCCAAGTTCTCTCACGTCACCCCGCTCCTCCGTTCTCTCCACTGGCTTCCAGTTGAAGCTCGCATCCGCTACAAGACCATGGTGCTTGCCTACGGAGCTGTGAGGGGAACGGCACCTCAGTACCTCCAGGCTCTGATCAGGCCCTACACCCAAACAAGGGCACTGCGTTCATCCACCTCTGGCCTGCTCGCCTCCCTACCACTGAGGAAGTACAGCTCCCGCTCAGCCCAGTCAAAACTGTTCGCTGCTCTGGCCCCCCAATGGTGGAACAAACTCCCTCACGACGCCAGGACAGCGGAGTCAATCACCACCTTCCGGAGACACCTGAAACCCCACCTCTTTAAGGAATACCTAGGATAGGATAAGTAATCCCTCTCACCCCCCCACTTTAAGATTTAGATGCACTATTGTAAAGTGACTGTTCCACTGGATGTCATAAGGTGAATGCACCAATTTGTAAGTCGCTTTGGATAAGAGCGTCTGCTAAATGACTTAAATGTAATGTAAAATGATACAGTGAAAAATAAATGAAATAATCTGTCTATAAAAAATTGTTGGAAATGCACAAAGTAGATGTCGTAAACGACTTGCCAAAACTATAGTTTGTTAACAAGAAATTTGAGGAGTGGTTGAAAAACAAGTTAATGACTCCAACCTAAATGTATGTAACGACTTCAACTGTATGTGTAGATATATCCTCTAGAGGGCAGCCTGGGCTTAATATCATCTATCCCACAAGTCAAGGAGCATCCTCCTGAAGGCACGCACACACACTCACAAATAAATGTATATCCTGATGATGAGTAATCAGAGCTCAGAGAGGAGAGGATCTGTCTGGTTGTAGATCTGACCAAGTCACCAGACAACAATGAGGAAGAGAATGAAGACGTAAGTTTGGCTGGCTGGGAAAACACTGTACCTCGGCTCAAAACTCCCAATGCTCCTTAGATAATGCTATATCACATAATGCTAATCCTCTCTGCCAGTGGATGATGTCTCAGAATAATTGAACTGGCTAAACGAGTTAGACTCACTGGGCAGAAAATGACCTACCCTCCCTGTGTACTGGTGTCAGGCCAAAAACACATGCACATGCACACCCGCGCACACGCACACAAACACACTAACCTCTTGGTGGCCCCCACCCTACCAAAACCTCAGCCCAGGCCACAGCAAGCCAACAGGATGCTCAAACAGTTTAATTGCTTTTTCAGTTCTGGCATAATCTGTCCAGCTAATACATAAAAGAGGGAAAGGCCAGCACCCTCTTAAAGTAGCTTTACAGCAGGGTAATTCCATTTGATTTCAATTCAATTTTGACAGCATCCATTTTGATGTGTTTCAAGCAGAACACCATAGTTCCTGTGCACAAGAAAGCGATGGTAACCTGCCTAAAATATTATCAAATATTATGAGTCACATGCGCCGAATACAACAGTGAAATTCTTACTTACAAGCCCCTAACCAACAATGCAGTTTAAAAAAATACGGATAAGAATAAGAAATAAAGGTAACAAGTAATTAACCAGCAGCAGTAAAATAACAATAGCGAGACTATATACTGAGGGGTACCGGTTATAGATTTTGTCGTGCCCTCTTCACAACTGTCTTAGTGTGCTTGGACCATGTTAGTTTGTTGGTGATGTGGACACCAAGGAACTTGAAGCTCTCAAACTGCTCCACTGCAGCCCTGTCGATGAGAATGGGGGCATGCTCGGTCCTCTTTTTCCTGTAGTCCACAATCATCTCCTTTGTCTTGATCACATTGAGGGAGAGGTTGTTGTCCTGGCATCCCACGGCCAGGTCTCCGTCCTCCTCCCTATGGGCTGGCTCGTTGTTGATCAGGCCTACCACTGTTGTGTCATAGGAAAACTTAATGATGGTGTTGGAGTCAACACTGAGGGGGCCCTGTGTTGAGGATCAGCGTGGCGGATGTGTTGTTACCTACCCTTACCACCTGGAGATGGCCCATCAGGAAGTCCAGGATCCAGTTGCAGAGGGAGGTGTTTAGTCCCAGGGTCCTTAGCTTTTTGATGAGCTTTGAGGGCACTATGGTGTTGAACGCTGAGCTGTAGTCAATGAACAGGATTCTCACATAGGTGTTCCTTTTGTCCAGGTGGGAAAGGGCAGTGTGGAGTGCAATAGAGATTGCATCATCTGTGGATCTGTTGGGGTGGTATGCAAATTGGAGTGGGTATAGGGTTTCTGGGATAATGGTGTTAATGTGAGCCATGATCAGCCTTTCAAAGCACTTCATGGCTACAGACGTGAGTGCTACGGGTCGGTAGTCATTTAGGCAGGTTACCTTCGTGTTCTTGGGCACAGGCACTATGGTGGTCAGCTTAAAACAAGTTGGTATTGCGTCTCCCAGGTGGTGCAGTGATCTAAGGCTGTGCCACCAGAGATTCTCGGTTCGAGCCCAGGCTTTGTTGCAGCCGGCCGCGATCGGGAGGTTCATGGGGCGACGCACAATTGGCCCAGTGTCGTCCGGGTTAGGGAGGGTTTGGCCGGCAGGGATATCCTTGTCTCATCGCGCACTGGTTGGTGCGGCTGGCTTCCGGGTTGGATGTGCATTGTGTCAAGAAGCAGTGCGACTAGGTTGGGTTGTGTTTCGGAGGACGCATGGCTCTCGACCTTCGCCTCTCCCGAGTCTGTACGGGAGTTGCAGCGATGAGACAAGACTGTAAACTACTGCCAATTGGATAGTACAAAATTGGGGAGAAAAAAGGGAGAAAATCAAAAAAATGTAAAAAAACATATTGGTATTACAGACTCGGACAGGGAGAGGTTGAACATGTCAGTGAAGACACTTGCCGGCATGCTCTCGGTACAAGTCCTGGTAATCCATCTGGCCCTGCGGCCTTGTGAATGTTGACCCGTTTAAAGTTCTTACTCACATCGGCTGCGGAGAGAGTTATCACACAGTCTTCCAGAACAGCTGGTGCTCTCATGCATGTTTCAGTGTTATTTGCGTTGAAGCGAGCATAGAAGTAGTTTAGCTCGTCTGGTAGGCTCGTGTCACTGGATAGCTCTCGGCTGTGCTTCCCTTTGTAACGGTTGGTCGGAACCGGTGTAGCACGATTCAATCTTAGTCCTGTATTGACACTTTGCCTGTTTGATGGTTCTTCGGAGGGCATAGCGTAATTTCCTATATGCTTCCGGGTTGCAGTCCTGCTCCTTGAAAGCGGCAGCTCTACCCTTTAGCACAGTGTGGATGTTGCCTGTAATCCATGGCTTCTGGTTGGGGTATATGCATACAGTCACTGTGGTGACGATGTCATCGATGCACTTATTGATGAAGCCAATGACTGATGTAGTGTACTCCTCAATCGGAGGAATCCCGGAACATATTCTAGTCTGTGCTAGCAAAACAGCAGCTTAGCATCTGCTTCATCTGACCACTTTTTATTGATCTATACACTGGAGCTTCCTGCTTTAATTTTTGCTTGTAAGCAGGAATCAGGAGGAAAGAATTATGGTCAGATTTGCAAAATGGAGTGCGAGTGAGAGCTTTGTATGCGTCTCTGTGTGTGGAGTGAAGGTGGTCCAGGGTTTTTAGAAATTTGGGAAAATGTATTTACGTTTCCCTGCATTTAAGTCCCTGGCTACTAGGAGTGCCGCCTCTGGGTGATCGTTTTCTTGTTTGCCTTTGGCAGAATACAGCTCATACAATGCTGTCTTAGTGCCGGCCTCTGACTGTGGTGGTATGTAAACAGCTACGAAAAATACAGATGAATACTCTAGGTAGGTAGTGTGGTCTACAGTTTATCATGAGATACTCTACCTCAGGCGAGCAATAGCTTGAGACTTCCTTAGAGATCGTGCACCTGCTTTTATGTATAAAAAAAGCATAGACCGCCGCCCCTTGTCTTACCAGACGCCACTGTTCTATCCTGACGGTGCAAAGTATAACCAGTCAGCTGTATGTCGATAGTGTCTCCGTGAAGCATAAGATATTAAGGTTTTGAATGTCCTGTTGGTCATTTAATCTTCCGCGTAGGTCATCTATTTTATTTTCCAAAGACTGCACGTTTGATAGCAGAATGGAAAGAAGTGGGGGTTTATTCGAATTCTCAGAAGGCAGCACGCCCTCAGGCCCCTGTTTCTCCGCCTCTTCTTCACGTAAATCATAGGGATCTGGGCCTGTTCCTGAAAAAGCAGTATATTGTTTACGTCGGCCTCGTCAGACTCGTCAATGGGAAAAAAGGATTCTGCCAGTCTGTGTGAGTAATCGCAGTTCTGATGTCCCGAAGTTATTTTCGGTCATAAGAGACGGTAGTGGCAAAATTATGTACAAAATAAGTAAAAAAATAAGTTACAAACAAACGAAAAAACACAACACAAACGTCTGCCTTCTTCTCCGGTGCCATCTTACACATTACTGCCCCGTAGCACTCACGTCAGTAGCCTTGAAGTGCTTTGAAAGGCTGGTCATGGCTCACATCAACACCATCATCCCAGAAACCAAAGACCCACCCCACTTCGTATACCACCCCAACAGATCCACAGATGACGCAAATCTCAATCACACTCTACACTACCCTTTCCATTCAGGCCAAAGAGTTCAATCTTGATTTCATCAGACCAGAGAATATTGTTTCACATGGTCTAAGAGTCCTTTAGGTGCCTTATGGCCAAATCCAAGCGGACTTTCATGTGCCATTTACTGAAGAGTGGCATCCTTCTCGCCACTCTACCATAAAGGCTTGATTGGTGGTGCTGCAAAAATGTTTATCCTTATGGAAGGTTCTCCCATCTCCACAGAGGAACTCTGCATGACAACGACCCGAAACACACAGCCAGGGCAACTAAGGAGTGGCTCCAAGAAGCATCCCAAGGTCCTGGAGTGGCCTAGCCAGTCTCCAGACCTAAACCCAATAGAAAATCTTTGGGAGGGAGCTGAAAGTCCGTATTGCCCAGCGACAGCCCCGAAACCTGAAGGATCTGGAGAAGGTCTGTATGGAGGAGTGGGCCAAAATCCCTGCTGCAGTGTGTGCAACCCTGGTCAAGAACTACAGGAAACGTATGACCTCTGTAATTGTAAACAAAGGTTTCTGTACCAAATATTAAGTTCTGCTTTTCTGATGTATCAAATACTTATGTCATGCAATAAAATGCTAATTAATTACTTAAAAATCATACAATGTGATTTTCTGGATTTTTGTTTTAGATTCCGTCTCTCACAGTTGAAGTGTACCTATGATAAAGATTACAGACCTCTACATGCTTTGAAAGTAGGAAAACCTGCAAAATCGGCAGTGTATCAAATACATGTTCTCCCCACTGTATACACACACACACACACACACACACACACACACACACACACACACACACACACACACACACACACACACACACACACACACACACACACACACACACACACACACACACACACACACACAGTTGAAGTCGGAAGTTTACATACACTTATGTTGGAGTCATTAAAACCCGTTTTTCAACCACTCCACAAATTTCTTGTTAATAAACTATAGTTTTGGCAAGTCGGTTAGGACATCTACTTTGTGCATGACAAGTAATTTTCCAACAATTGATTACAGACAGATTATTTCACTTAGAATTCACTGTATTACAATTCCAGTGGGTCAGACGTTTACATACACTCACTTGACTGTGCCTTTAAACAGCTTGGAAAATTCCAGAAAATGATGTCATGGCTTTAGAAGCTTCTGATAGGTTAATTGACATCATTTGAGTCAATTGGAGGTGTACCTGTGGATGTATCTCTAGGCCTACCTTCAAACTCAGTGCCTCCTTGTTGACATCATGGGGAAACCAAAATAATTTTCCCAAAAGCTCAGAAAAAAAATTGTAGACCTCCACAAGTCTGGTTTATCCTTGGGAGCAATTTCCAAACACCTGAAGGTACCCCGTTCATCTGTACTAACAATAGTACACAAGTATAAACACCATTGGACCAGGCAGCTGTCATCCTAATTGACCTAAAACAGGGAATTTTTACTTGGATTAGGAATTGAGAAAAACTGAGTTTAAATGTATTTGGCTAAAGTGTAACTTCAACTGATATATATATAAAAAAAAAAAATCCATAAATTATTAAATAGTTTGACAACCCTGTTTATAAGCTTTGAAATGATATCAATCTCAACTGTTTATCTTTTCCAGTGATGACGACTTGGATGTATCCTGGTACTGTGCACTATACAACAATGGGTCAACTTTGAGCATCTTTATCTCTCGATTGTTTGGGCATTCAGGTCCAAAACGCCACTTTCTGAGCACTTCCACAAATGAGCAAATATGTATATGTAAGATTTTGTTCGAATCAAAAGGGGTGTTGTCAAAAAGTGATTGAATTGAAATGGATTTACCCAGCAAGGTCAGTGAAGGAAAGACAAGTCCTGCCTTTGGGGAAATTAATCTCTTTTGTTAAAGCTCTGGGTATCGCCACCGCCCCAGCAGCTAACGGCCAGGAGTTTATCATCTCCATCAGCAGGGAATACAAGTTAAGGATATGTGTGCTTGTTTGCGTGTGTACGAAATTAACTGTTTGAGAGAAAGTGTAAAATGGTGCGCTGATGTGTGGGTGGAAAAAACATTTGTCAGTGATTAAATGGACAATGCATATTACATTTGTAATATTTGTCTAGATTCTCGTTGTATACAAAACTATTTACCTAAGGTGACTTTTGTCTCTACTTCTGTTTCATTTTGGAACAGTCCCAAAAAATATCATCTCTAATCTTCCCTTTTAAATCAGTCAGTACCAGGTCCTACAACACTCCCTCTCCCGCTCTCTATCCCTCTTTCATGTTGTAGGGACTGCTACTGACTGATGTAAAAGTAGAGATTATATTTTGGGGGGGGGATAGGAGGATAGATAAAACAAACAGAGAGAGCGATACTACAGACAGAGGAAGGGAAAATCACAGATCACCTGTCTTGGTTGTGGGGGTCAGTATCTGAAATAGTACCAGGATAAGTCCACAAACATGTCCATGGTGTCGGTCTGCCATCTGGCCGGCCCTTTACACCTGACAAGACACAACAGGAGAGAGGGGTCAAATAGAACCAGAACAACATTTGTTTAATGTGCATTTAAAACAATGCAACAAATGTAACAGTTAGCACTTGAACCTAATTTCCAGCAGGAGGGAGATATGACTCCAAATGTCAAACACAGTATAATGATTGAACATGACACGGCTCAAGTCTTCGTGGATATTTTGTCATGTAGCTAGCGAGCTGGTTTGAATCACCGTTTCTTATTTATAGTGACACATGAGAGTGAAAAGTGCAGTCATTTAAGAAATTATAAACATCTCCTCTATTGTCCTAATGTGAAATTACTTTTGTTAGTTTAGTTTGTAAGCATAAAGTGTCCAGAGGACTGGCCTGTGTAGTGTGTATCTAATGTGAGCTGGAACCCTCTGTCTGTGGAGGTCATGTCCCGTAGGAGATGCCACAGTCAGGCTGGAACCACTACACTACACAGCCATCAGATCCCTGCTCCTGTGCCCTGACTAAATAGCACTGCCAGAGGGACACAGAACCGGCCAGCACCATGCCAGCTTGGTGGGTGGGTGGGTGTGTGTGTGCACCAGCTTGGTGGGTGGGTGGGTGTGTGTGTGCACCAGCTTGGTGTGTTTGTGTGTCTGTTGGAAGTGCCATCCCAGCCCTTTTCATCCAATCCAAACAGAGCTCTATGTACACACTGCTCATCTGTCAGCCTCACAGAGAGCAACACATGACACTGGCAAAGGCAAGTGACAAAAAAACTTTTTTTTGTACCTACTTTCAACATGCACATTGGAACTGAGAATGTGTCTCACTGTTTAATGAGTCTCCATAGAATAGAACCACCCAGTCAGTATCACCATGCCAGGAAGACCATCAGCAACACTAAAGAAGAACACTACAGCACCCAGTCAGTATCACCATGCCAGGAAGACCATCAGCAACACTAGAGAAGAACACTACAGCACCCAGTCAGTATCACCATGCCAGGAAGACCATCAGCAACACTAGAGAAGAACACTACAGCACCCAGTCAGTATCACCATGCCAGGAAGACCATCAGCAACACTAGAGAAGAACACTACAGCACCCAGTCAGGATCACCATGCCAGGAAGACCATCAGCAACACTAGAGAAGAACACTACAGCACCCAGTCAGTATCACCATGCCAGAAAGACCATCAGCAACACTGGAGAAGAACACTACAGCACCCAGTCAGTATCACCATGCCAGAAAGACCATCAGCAACACTGGAGAAGAACACTACAGCACCCAGTCAGTATCACCATGCCAGGAAGACCATCAGCAACACTAGAGAAGAACACTACAGCACCCAGTCAGTATCACCATGCCAGGAAGACCATTCAGCAACACTAGAGAAGAACACTACAGCACCCAGTCAGTATCACCATGCCAGGAAGACCATCAGCAACACTAGAGAAGAACACTACAGCACCCAGTCAGGATCACCATGCCAGGAAGACCATCAGCAACACTAGAGAAGAACACTACAGCACCCAGTCAGAATCACCATGCCAGGAAGACCATCAGCAACACTAGAGAAGAACACTACAGCACCCAGTCAGTATCACCATGCCAGCAAGACCATCAGCAACACTAGAGAAGAACACTACAGACCCAGTCAGAATCACCATGCCAGGAAGACCATCAGCAACACTAGAGAAGAACACTACAGCACCCAGTCAGTATCACCATGCCAGGAAGACCATCAGCAACACTAGAGAAGAACACTACAGCACCCAGTCAGTATCACCATGCCAGGAAGACCATCAGCAACACTAGAGAAGAACACTACAGCACCCAGTCAGTATCACCATGCCAGAAAGACCATCAGCAACACTGGAGAAGAACACTACAGCACCCAGTCAGTATCACCATGCCAGGCAGACCATCAGCAACACTAGAGAAGAACACTACAGCACCATACCTGGTCCTCTTTAGCATGGCGCTTTTAATGGCACAAACAGGCAAAAGTTGTCACACACAAGCATATCAACACACCCTCACACTTTACTCCTAAAGTGAGAATACCCCTCTTCATCAACAATCTCTCTCTCTCACACACACACACACACACACACACACACACACACACACACACACACACACACACACACACACACACACACACACACACACACACACACACACACACACACACACACACACACACACACACACACACACACACACACACACACACACACACACTTTAATAAGGCAGAGGGGATGCTTAGCAACAAGGCTGAGGTGTAGCAGGTTAATACCTAGGTGCCATTTCATGAGTTCAAAATGCACCATCATACCAATGAGCCTTTCATGACAAAATAGCTAAATAAAGAATTAAAAACCCACACAGAAGAGGCATTATATTATTCCAAGAATTCCATGCGGCTGCACACCACTCTCCTGTGGTTTTCCCTCTCTATGATCGACCATTCAGGGTACAGATTGTTGTAATTTGACAGACATACAGTTTCAGACTCCTGGGAGGCTGTGATTGTTGGACACATGTGCTATCTATGACTATGGTTATTCCCTGTCCTGCTGTATATAGGCTGATTTCAGGAATGACAGAGTAGCGGAGCTACAATTCCAACCAGATAGCAAGCAATAATTTATCTACAACATAAGGGAGTGAGGAACCTAATTGAAGGGGGCCTGATGGGAGGGATGTTTAACCTGATAACTAGCTGTTATTGGCAGAGAGGTTTGGAACTCGCTTTGTTTTTGGTCTATTAACTTATACCGCCTGGTGATGTCACCAGGCAAGCCAAAACGGGAATCAGAAACACTATCCTGGTGTAGCAAGCTAGCTGGACTAATTACACACAGGGTTCAACTGAGGGGCCAATTCACAGCAGTAGGCAGACAGGGAGCAGAGACAATATCAGCGGTGGAGGAAATTACTTCTCAAGGACGAGACAGACAGATAAAGCTCCATCTCCCCCACCATCTCTCATCAAACACCTTCTGTACCCTCCACCCGACGGTTAATTGGACATGATTGTTGAGTTAAGAGAGTGAATTTCCTCAGACGCCGTCAACAAGAGATGGAGAGAAAAGGAAGAGGAGGAGAACGTCTCTGGATATAGCCGTCAGACCAGACGACCCCATCTCTCTCTCTGTATGACTGTCTGATTGAGCTGTTGAAACAGCATTTCCTAGTTACTGTATCAAAATTCCACTTCCAATTATGGAACTATCATTTTTTTAAAGGAGGAATCTCCCCATGAAGAAATCCTATGTTGGTGAGGGTCTTGGTCATGAGAAGCTGGGTTTGCACGGTGGGCCTTGGTCAATAGTAGTGCACTATATAGGAAATAGGGTGCCATCTGGGATGCAACTGCCGTTTAACGAGCAGCATTTCATTGACAGTCACCGTCTGCCTGTCTTTGTGTGGTGGGGGCATAGACATGCCCGGTATGTAGGCCTCAGCTGGTTTATATAACCACGGTGACATCTGTCACTCATTACATAACCCTGGTCCCTGTGTGTTAAAAACTAGCCGGTATTCATATCCTCAATACACAGTGGTTGAATCACTAATAGCACCTTATTCACTTTATAGTGCACTACCTTTGACCAGACTCCATATGGGATGCTTTCTGTATACTCTCTGAAATCACAGGGAGGGTGTCGGGACTCAAAGCTGATCTGGCCTTGGACTCATTTATCCTGACTTTTAGTACAGGCAAAAAGGGGAAACTGACGGAGTGGAAAACTGTAAGCATCAGAAATAATTGCCTGAACCTAAGAGCAAGAGAGCAAGTCGCTGACTAACCATTGAGAAAGATATTCAACCTTGGAAAAATGATTTGGTTTTAATATAAGTAAGTGGAATAAAGGGAACTCCGTCACTTATGTTTGTGAACTAGCTATGAACTTCCAATCCAACTGACAGCACCAGCATTCATTTCCAAACTGGACATTTGACCAGATGGCATTAGATTCTGACCCAGGCTGATGGGTCCTGGTCAAGAGCAGTGTGCTACGTAGGGAATAGAGTGCCATTTGGTATGCAACTGAAGTGTTCTCACACCTCACTCAGAGTGTCAGTGTGTTCTCACCTGGGACAGGTACAGCAAATCCAATCATCAGCGTGCTCCAGAGGGGATACCCCCTTCCCTGTGAGGGACAGTAGTTTGGGGAGGGTGACTGGAAGTTGCTCCTCAGGGGCCGCCACAGGACCACAAGACCCACAATGCACCATGGGGATGGGCGTGCCCCAGTACCGCTGCCGGGAAATCAGCCAATCCCTGAGCTTGGTGCTGGTCAGGTGGCCACCCACTTTTCTCTCTGGCCTTCTGGGTAATGGAGTCAAATGCCTCCTCCCTGCTGAGGCCTGTGAACTACACAGAAGAGGGGGATGGTCAGAGAGAGAACAGGATGACAGCTTATGAGCTCAAACAGACACGAATTCACGAAAACAAAACAACTATTTGCCGATACTTAATTCAACCATAAATAAGGGTCTTCCATTAATAGCCATAAAAAGAAATTGGTAGAATGACTAAAAAGCTGGTTTACTGGTAACGTTGTGTAGAGTGACAGTGTGTGTTGCTGTGTGTCCACAAAGACCTCAACAGAGTTGAGCAGTGTGTGTCCTCCATCCTCCTGGCTCTTCAGGACTGGGCTCCAGCTCAGACCCAGAGCCCTGGACACAGAAGCATCCTCTACACTCCTGTCGGCGATTCCTGCCAGGGACACACACACACAGTACATTTATCACACACATACCATTTTATAACACTAATTCCCTGCAATTCTACACATTTTGCAATAGAGTGGAGGCAAATCTTTGCAGTTTATAATATGATAACTGTTAAACAATGAGCCCCACCGCAGTCGGTAATTCGACCATGCTTCCTATAAGTTTAGATACAGTGGGGCAAAAAGGTTCAGCCACCAATTGTGCAAGTTCTCCCACTTAAAAAGATGAGAGAGGCCTGTAATTTTCATCATAGGTACACTTTAACTATGACAGACAAAATGAGAAAAAGAAATCCAGAAAAATCACATTGTAGGATTTTTAATGAATTTATTTGCAAATTATGGTGGAAAATAAGTATGGGGTCAATAACAAAAGTTTATCAATACTTTGTTATATACCCTTTGTTGGCAATGACAGAGGTCAAACGTTTTCTGTAAGTCTTCACAAGGTTTTCACACACTGTTGCTGGTATTTTGGCCCATTCCTCCATGCAGATCTCCTCTAGAGCAGTGATGTTTTGGGGCTGTTGCTGGGCAACATGGACTTTCAACTCCCTCCAAAGATTTTCTATGGGGTTGAGATCTGGAGACTGGCTAGGCCACTCCAGGACCTTGAAATGCTTTTTACGAAGCCACTCCTTTATTGCCCGGGCGGTGTGTTTGGGATCATTGTCATGCTGTAAGACCCAGCCACGTTTCATCTTCAATGCCCTTGCTGATGGAAGGAGGCTTTCACTCAAAATCTCACAATACATGGCCCAATTCATTCTTTCCATTACACGGATCAGTCGTCCTGGTCACTTTGCAGAAAAACAGCCCCAAAGCATGATGTTTCCACCCCCATGCTTCACAGTAGGTATGGTGTTCTTTGGATGCAACTCAGCATTCTTTGTCCTCCAAACACGACGAGTTGAGTTTTTACCAAAAAGTTATATTTTGGTTTCATCTGACCATATGACATTCTCCCAATCTTCTTCTGGATCATTCAAATGCTCTCTAGCAAACTTCAGACGGGCCTGGATATGTACTGGCTTATGCAGGGGGACACGTCTGGCACTGCAGGATTTGAGTCCCTGGCGACGTAGTGTTTTACTGATGGTAGGCTTTGTTACTTTGGTCCCAGCTCTCTGCAGGTCATTCACTAGGTCCCCCCGTGTGGTTCTGGGATTTTTGCTCACCGTTCTTGTGATCATTTTGACCCCACGGGGTGAGATCTTGCGTGGAGCCCCAGATCGAGGCAGATTATCAGTGGTCTTGTATGTCTTCCATTTCCTAATAATTGCTCCCACAGTTGATTTCTTCAAACCAAGCTGCTTACCTATTGCAGATTCAGTCTTCCGAGCCTGGTGCAGGTCTACAATTTTGTTTCTGGTGTTCTTTGACAGCTCTTTGGTCTTGGCCATAGTGAAGTTTGGAGTGTGACTGTTTGAGGTTGTAGACAGGTGTCTTTTATACTGATAACAAGTCCAAACAGGTGCCATTAATACAGGTAACGAGTGGAGGACAGAGGAGCCTCTTAACCTCTTGAACCTCTGGGGGCAGTATTTCATTTTTGGATGAAAAACGTTCCCGTTTTAAACAAGATATTTTGTCACAAAAAGATGCTCGACTATGCATATAATTGGCAGCTTTGGAAAGAAAACACTCGGACGTTTCCAAAACTGCAAAGATATTGTCTGTGAGTGCCACAGAACTAATGCTACAGGCGAAACCAAGATGAAATTTCATAAAGGAAGTGAGCCAGATTTTGGAGGCGCTGTATTCCAATGTCTCCTTATATGGCTGTGAATGCGCAAGGAATGAGCCTACACTTTCTGTCGTTTCCCCAAGGTGTTTGCAGCATTGTGACGTATTTGTAGGCATATCATTGGAAAAGTGACCATAAGAGACTACATTTACCAGGTGTCCGCTGGGTGTCCTCCGTCGAAACTATTGCGTAATCTCCAGGTGCGTGCATTTTTCCATTTTGAACAGAGGAGAAACCAAACTGCAACGAGTGATTTATCATTGAATAGATATGTGAAAAACACCTTGAGGATTGGTTCTAAACAATGTTTGCCATGTTTCTGTCGATATTATGGAGTTAATTTGGAAAAAAGTTTGCGTTGTAATGACTGAATTTTCAGGTTTTTTTTTTCGCCAAACGTGATGAACAAAAAGGAGCGATTTCTCCTACACAAATAATCTTTTTGGAAAAACTGAACATTTGCTATCTAACTGAGAGTCTCCTCATTGAAAACATCCAAAGTTCTTCAAAGGTAAATTATTTTATTTGAATGCTTTTCTTGTTTTTGTGAAAATGTTGCCTGCTGAATGATAGGCTTAATGCTATGCTAGCTATCAATACTCTTACACAAATGCTTGTGTAGCTATGGTTGAAAAGCATTTTTTGAACATCTGAGATGACAGTGTTGTTAACAAAAGGCTAAGCTTGTGAGCCAATATATTTATTTAATTTCATTTGCGATTTTCATGAATAGTTAACGTTGCGTTATGGTAATGAGCTTGAGGCTATAATTACACTCCCGTATACGGGTTTTTTTCTTAGCCAAACGTAATGAACAAAACGGAGCGATTTCTCCTACACAAATAATATTTTTGGGAAAACTGAACATTTGCTATCTAACTGAGAGTCTCCTCATTGAAAACATCCAAAGTAATGAGCTTGAGGCTATGATTACGCTCCCGTATACGGGATTGCTCGTCGCAACAGGTTAAAGAATAAGTTACAGGTCTGTGAGAGCCAGAAATCTTGCTTGTTTGTAGGTGACCAAATACTTATTTTCCAGCATAATTTCCAAATAAATTCATAAAAAATCCTACAATGTGATTTTCTGGATTTTGTTTACTCATTTTGTCATAGTTGAAGTGTACCTATGATGAAAATTACAGTCCTCTCTCATCTTTTTAAGTGGTAGAACTTGCACATATGGTGGCTGACGAAATACTTTTTTGCCCCACTGTAGCTGGCCGCTAGACTAACTTACGAACCTACATTTTTTTAATGACATGGGCTAATTGAGTGACTGCTGATGCACAACCAAATTTCAAAATTGCACCTTGTGTATTCTATTATTCCATTAACTGTAAGTTGGACCAATTTCAACTCAGTCGGGGTCTCAAGGGCCTAAAAAAAAGAGGGGGCCGTGGGTTGCTGGGATATGGCTAGTTCCTCATGGGTATTGTCCTCCTTGTGGACTCGTGGAGTGAGAAAAACACCAAAAGCACCAAGCAGGGAACTCCCTTCTAGAGAGTTAAAGTTACATCATTCCAACAGCAGCCAAACGCCCAGTGTACGACAGAGACACACTGCAGGCTCAAAGACACACCGGCACAGTGACATCTACAAACATGTACAGGACACAGGAAAAGGCTGAATGGGATTCATGAAATTTTCCAAGCCACCATGCTTCTACATCTGTATTGCTTGCCGTTTTAGGTTGGGTTTCTGTATAGCACTTTGTGACATCGGCCGATGTAAAATGGGATTTATAAATAGGTTATTTCAATCAGAGAGACGAACAAAAGCTCAGAGGCCAATAATACACACTGTATGTGCAAGCCATGTGGACGTTCAAACCCACACACACATCCACGTACCGATGACAGTGTCTAGATGACCTTCAAATAGTGAAAAAGAGTGAGAGATGTGGGGGAGTGAGAGAGAGAGAGAATAGTGTGTGTGTGAGAGAGAGAGAGAGAGAGAGAGAGAGAGAGAGAGAGAGAGAGAGAGAGAGAGAGAGAGAGAGAGAGAGAGAGAGAGAGAGAGAGAGAGAGAGAGAGAGAGAGAGAGAGAGAGAGAGAATAGACAGTGAAAGAGAGTGACAGAGTTGGGGGAGCGAGAAAGAGAGAGCGAGGGAAAGCGAGAGAAAGAGATAGATAAAGAGAGCGATTCAGGGGAATCCCAATAAATGGCAATTTGAATGCATAGAAATACCATGAAGTGATCCAGAGGCCCATTTTAATGTATCTGTGACCAACAGATGCATATCTGTATTCTCAGTCATGTGAAATCCATAAAATAGGGCCTAATAAATGTATTACAATTGACTGATTTCCTTATTTGAACTGTAAATCAGTAAAATCTTTGAAATTGTTGCATGTTGAGTTTATATTTTTGTTCAGTAAAATGTGCCATTGCTCTGACAGAGTTACAATGGGCCACATATACTAAATATTTATTGTAAGCCACTTTAGATTAAAGCAGCACTTAAAAATGATCACAGACTACCAGGTCTGGACAGTGGTTCCTTCCTACCTCTGCCTGTCTGCAGGACTCTCTCCAGAGCTGAGCGGACTGGGCTGGTACCATGCAGCAGTCTGTGGGGGGAGACAATGGACAGGTAGGCAGCCCCAAACACTGCCTCTGGGCTGGAGGTGTAGCCTGCTAGAGTCTCCCCTGTCTCCTCCCCATTCACCTTCATGGAGGGAAGGATAGAGAGACACACAGTTTATGGATAAATACATGGAAGGACAGTAACTTGGCTACATTTGTTGTTGATCAGGGTAAAGGAGAGTTAAAAAAACAAACATAACACTAGTCGGTAAGAAAAAAGAAAACACCATAGCAAGGTTTGTATGCAATATTTAGCAATTGATCATGTTTTAACGTTAATACGTTAACATGCTATCGCCTGACAGAAATCCCATTAAATTGTCACCAAAAATACAGAATCATAATACAGACACTCTGGGAGTCATTTAGTACAGAACACCCTTGTCAATGTTAAAGATGTAATGGGACTGGTTCCTGCTTCCCATCTACAAAACCACCGATGGCACTAATTTTAATTACCCACTCTGCCAGGATCTGACTGATTTATGAGAACCCCCCCTCACACACACACACACACACACACACACACACACACACACACACACACACACACACACACACACACACACACACACACACACACACACACACACACACACACACACACACACACACACACACACACACACACAGTGAGAAAGAGTCACAACCCCCTTTACCATAAATATGATTACGATTTTAATAAGGAAGGAAGGCGTCAACCTAATACATTTCCTCCGTCTGCTGCAAGGAATTCTATGACTGGGGTGACTGGAGATCACAATAGGCTTTTAGTAAAACCATTTCAGAATGTCAATACTCTTTCAACATTATAAAAGTTCATTGGATATTTCAATGGAAATAAACACAGAGTCACTATGTTTGATTAAATTGCTGGTTGCAGAGGGATGACTGGTGCTGCTAGCTGAATGAGAATGATGTAGCAGGTGAGAATCTATGCGCTAATCCTAGCGATAATCCTAGAATACCTTAAAATGTTTATACCTGGAAAACTAAGTAGTCCAAACTAAACCAGGATGGACTGACAAGAAGGAACAGATGAGACATGTGAGTCTAACCTTGAGGTGGAAGTCGAAGTAGCAGCCGGTGCAGTCTCCAATCCAGTTGGCCTGCACGGCCTTGACCCCGTACCACTCTGGCAGCTCCGCCAGGGCGTCCAGGAGGGGCTGGGAGAGAGAGATACATCATACTTTTTTACATTTATCATACTGATGCTAAATATATCCTAAAGATGTTCAATCATATTGTAATGTTAGATGAAGATACTGTGTACATTTGGGGAACACCCACTGGGTTCAAGTCCCAGATCAGCACATCATCGACACTTCCTCTTTACCCCGAGAGGCTCTTCCAAAGCTTG